>NW_016690240.1:22645-168752 GCF_001604755.1 Lepidothrix coronata | reverse complement strand
ACACTGAAAAATCATGAAGCACATCTCATTTGTATAACTTATATTAAAAGGTGCTGTTCAAAACCACAGATGTCAGCTTGTAAATGAGAAACTTCTCTGTTGCATGGAAGGGAGAAAACACACATGAGGAAAGGACTGTAAATGACAAAATAAAATGTGAAAATGGAACAAATGAGGAAAGCATAAAAACTGAAAATTATGAAAATTGCAATGACCAATGGATCTTTCTGAAACTTGAGTTAAGTTAGATTAAATTTTTTGACCATCACTAACAGAGGTTACACAGGTTAATAATAATCTTGATCCAGGTTATATTTTCATGGAAATGAACATGTTTGGGAAAAAAAAAGTTAAAAAAATAAATTTGGTCAGCACGTGGTGCTTCATTTTCAACAGCTCCAGAGAATAATATAATTTTCTATGGGAATCCTTTGTCTTCCTAAGGTTTTTGAGAGGTCATCAGCATTTCTGGGGTGGGATTCATCCTCCCTGACACCAGCCTCTGATTTGTAGCCAGATGCAGGCATCAGCTGAAGTGAGTATCCAAGTCCCTTTTACCATCAATGACATGAAGGCAATTTATCCCATATGAAGGTGGTTTTCTAGGATAACAAATCAAGCACTAAAAAATCTCTTTCTCCCTCCACTTATAGATGGAGGAGTATAAAGTTGCTACCCACTGAGGCTGAGTACACTCTAGATGGCTACAGATGGACATATGAATCCTACCTGAAATGCCTAAAGTGTATTTGTCTAAAGCAGGGAGTTTTAATTTGCTCTGGTTGAATACAGGCATTGTCAAATAGTTACCAGGTATAAATACAGAAATTGGATGCTCATTAGCAGAAACTGATGTTTAAAACACTGAAATTATCTATAGTCAGCCAGCAGTTTCCGGAACTGTTGCCAACAATACTAGTTATTTCCTAGCCTGTGAGTGTGGAAAGATAGTGAAAGACAGCTCTGGTAAGTTCAAACTTTCTAGTACTGATTTCTCCCAAGGTAACAGACTCCTTGAACCTCATATGTGGTCCTTTCTCTTTTTAGCTGCCTGTTGGAAGTTCCCAGCCATGTACAAGGTTCGCCTGATACCTGTTGCACTGAGGATGTTTGACTATAAATGGTCATTAGATATTTGAAGTGCAGGTGCACAGATATTGTAGGGTGATAAAGAGAGAAAAAAAAAAATGTAGAGATTATGACCTATAATGTAGGCTGAATTGCACTGTGGTGAGAAAAGACTCCATGGGCATGGCAGTTCTTGGTGCCCTTGTATACCAAACTCAGCCCCAGCACAGAAGGTAGGCTCACGTATTGCTCATTTGGGGCACAAATCCCCATTGAATTGATTTGGCTGCCCAGACTACAGATGACTGTGGTGAGTCATCTGACATGTTGCAATGTCAACCTTAGAACTAGATGAATTGCACATTTTGTGTTCCTAGTTTTTTTTTTTTAACGTGCTTAAAGAGATCCCAGGTTGAACTTCTATAGTGTTCAGTTAAATTAATTCCCCCACAAAAAATAAACATACCTGTTTTGATGCATGATCACATCTAGGAAAAGCTACCTGTAGAATGATACTTCAAAAAAATTATTTTGGGGTTTTTTTTAAAATCAGTTTGTTTCTTTGTTCATTTTTAAAATCCTTTCTAGTCATTAGCAGCCCAACGTTCTGGCATAGTTTTGTAATCCTCCATACCTTGAGTTTGTTATGACAAATGGCCTGCATATTTGCCAGAAACTTTTCTCTTTGTACCCTGGCAGTAATCATGAAATTTGCTCCTGTGCAAAACCATAAGACCGAATATGACATTTATAATGGAATCCAGTGTGAAACATTTATTATGGAGGTATTATTGAGCTGCTATATTTCCGTCTCATTTTATAATTTCCATTGACTCAACAGCAGTATATCACTTTCAGAATTAATTTGCTACTACAATCAGCAAGACAGTTACCAAACAGAACACACAAAGCAGGGATCAGAACTGGGTTCTTGCAGCTTCCAAATCATAGCTCTCTATCCACAGTAGCATTTGTATTTCAGAAAGGGTTTAAAAACAAACTACCTCTCTCTTGTCCTCTCAAGTGAAATCTAGATTATTCAATTATGAACACAGTTGAACAGAATATTGAGGAAAGTTAGTAACACACCTAAGGTATGAAGATAACTAAATAGCTTTTCAGAGAATAATAGAAGAAGTTAAAAAAAAAGTATGCAAACTGTGCTGAGGAGAGTAGGGATAAAAATGGAGGGGCAAAATAAGAGAAGATGGTGAGTGGGTTTGTGAATAAACTGTTCACAGGTGTAACAGACCTTGAGATGACACATGTTTCTTACCACAAGAAAGAGATTTTTTATGGTGCCAAGAGTGTCTGAAATATGCAACCATGCTTCAGTATTCCAAAAACTCCAGGTTCCTCATGCAGTCCTGAAGTGCTCAGCTTTAGGGTGGGACTCATTTTAGACTCCATTAACAACAAGAGGTGCATTTGTTTATATTAGCTTTTACTCACTTGTATTTTTTCAAAGATGAGAACTGCAAGAGACAATACATTGTATTTTATAAATACACTAAAATACAACTTCCTTGTTGATTGGAGCACCTCATGGAAAACAATAGCAAGGAAGTTGCTTAGATAAAATGTGAGTGGAAGATGAGACATCTGAAATGCAATTTATTTGTTCCTCTGTCCCTCCTAGTGAAGTGAAAAGCATGTCATACATTAACTTTTCGTCTGTGGCATGCCTTTCACTTCACTGACAGATATGTTATTTGTAACAAAACCCAACAATCCTTCCTCTCTTTTATAACTCATCCAAGCCATGACAGTAATCATGGCTTGATAGGGGGTCCACCATAGGAGAAACTATATATTTGGGCCTCACTGTGATTTCTGACAGTTCCAGTATATGATAGTTAGGATGAGCCAACATGGAACATGTCAGATAAGCCAGAGGGATTCCTACCTTGCTGTAGAAACATGCTTGTATTTCAGGTTCTGCTGTTGATGGCTACTGAGATGAACAAGATGGATGCAGCAGTAAATGAAAATGCAATTTAAGGTTGGTATGTGGAGTGAAAAAACTTAAACTAAACAAATTATATATTATATAGAAGAGATACTCATGGGAACTGTACAAGGGATTGTTAATATTTGGGAAAAAGTTCTGAGGAAAGGGTCAATCTGAAAGCATTCAAGCTGTTAAAAATCAAATGCTGTTACTCTGTGACACAGTAGGCTATTTATACAGAATGTGCATGATGGTTTCACTCCAGTTAACATCTGCATAATGGTCCAGATGTTCACATTAAATAGGGCTTTTAGAGTTGACATTAACTGTGTTGGTGATGTCAGCAAAGATACTATTTGTCCAAGTTAGACCACCTTCAAATAGTCAGGATTGTGTGTGAGGACATTTTCAAAGAGCCTTATTCTCATTTTCTGTCTGTATATAAGCAACTAGAGAACCTGTCCACAAGGTGTAAACAGGAAATATTAACTGACCTCTGGTGAATGCAATTTCCATTCATTCTTAGGTTTACAGTTGGGCTCAATGGTCTTAAAGGCCTTTCTACCCTAAATGATTCTATGATACCAAAGGCCATACAGCCCCAGGTGGATGTTCCTCCCTGCTCCTTTACAGGCTGAAAGCTCTGGCCGGCAAAAGCCAGAAGGTAACAAACAGATAAATTCTTCTGGGTAAAGGACCTGGTGTGACCATCGCGATTTGGCTAAGTGGGTGTGACAGTGCATTCTGTACATAACTATGAGCTCTGCACTACATCAGTTCAAATCACTAGGGTCAGGAGTTAGTCAGTTAGCCTGGAAAGAATCACAGAATATGCTGCATTGGAAGGGACCACAGGGATCGTAGAGTCCAACCCTTAGCTCTGCACAGGACCATCCCCAAGAGTCACATCATGTGCCTGAGAGTATCATTCAGACACTTTTTGAACTCTGTCAGGCTTGGTGCTGTGACCACTTCTCTGGGGAGCCTGTTCGAATGCCCAGCCACCCTCTGGGGGAAGAACCTTTTTCTAATATCCAACCTAAACCTCCCCTGACACATCTGGTCCTGTCACTGGTCACCACAGAGAAGAAATCAGTGTTTGTCCCTCTTCTTCCCCTTACAAGGAAGTTGTAGACTGCGATGAGGTCTCTCCTCTGTTCAGGGGTGAGGTCTAAGCAACAACAGTTGCTCCAGGTAGCCATTCCTCTGTAGCCTGTCCTCCTGGACTAGCAACCTGGTTTCCTCTGTTCTTGGAAGGTGAATAGTGACAGAACTCAGCTTTGCCTTGTTCTTGTAAGAGCAACTGCTCCAAGGCTCAGACAGCTAGAACATTGCTTTTTTTCTTGCCAGCTTGCATAAGATTGTAAAATGCATGTGCAGAGACTAAATGTTTTTTTCTTAGTTTTCCCTCTGACAGATTCTATTGTATTTTAAATCCAAAACTTGTTCCTGCCTATTTGTGAGAGATAGTCTATAACACTAACCTGTTTCCTCACAGCTCTTTTAGCTAGACTCTTGACTAGCTGCTTATACAGAGATGCTCTCAAAGGGCAGAGAAAGGTCTTGGGTCATAATATCCTGACATAAACAAGATTTTTTGTTCATTTTCCTATTTTAGCACTGTTGTCAGTTATAGCAGTTCAAATGTTAGATTAATGTTTGTAATTTCCTTTTTGTTTCAAATCAAGAGACTCTGTATGTCTTTTTGTATATGGTAGATTTTGTGAAAATGCCGGTCATTTTCATTTTGGTTTATGTACTTATTTTTTATATTTGGTTTTTCTTCCTTTAGATGTGGATAGAGCTTTCCTTAATCTTCGTTCACGAAGCCTAGCCATGAATCATGGACTTATGCCCATCTTCATCTGCTAGATAACTGGCCAAATTATTCCTAATCTAGGAGGTCATTTTCATATTTTTAATGTTTTTCAATTTGGCTTAGTCTACAGCTTGTTGATGAAAGTGCTAAAAGAAAATAATATTTTAAAAAAACAATAGGGAGAAGTGCTGAGGACTGAGTCAGGTTTTGGATCAGGCTTAGACGTGATTTCTTAGGTAAAATAAACAAAGTGAAGAAAAAGCTTTATAGGAATTACAACACTTCAGCAGTGTTTCTGAAGAACTGTGACATGACATTTGATGTTCTAAAGTGGTTTTTGACTCTTTCAGTGTAACTTTGCCTCAGGATAATACATCCTTTTAACAGCATGTGTGAGGGAATGGCCTATAGACGTGCCTGTAGGCTATGTGCTTTCTGTCACCTGCTGTGTTGCCCTGACTTTGAGAAACCTTTGCTTCCTCTTACTTTAAGGATTAGAACATTTTGCTTTCACTTTGTCCACTAAGGAAAGCTTACTAACTTTATTGTGATGTCCTGGATTTTAAAACAGCCTTTTTTTTTCCTGCAGTTTCTTTGTTCTCAGATTATTGTGAGTAGATATAAAATAAAAGGTTGTATCAATAAAAAATATACTATGTTTTGCTTTGGTCAGATTAAATTGTGCTACCTTTTACCTTGGCATTGCCTTAGGTTTGAAGCCAATACCAATAAAACTACCCTCTCAGGCCAGCTCAGATGGTGTTATGATGCATCCCTGCTCAGCTCTCTACCTATCAACTAAAACAAATGTAAAATTAGTGAGGTTTATAATTTTCAGAAAAAGTGATTTTTCAAAAGTTAATCTCTCCTAGAAGTTGCTAGGTACTTATAGCCTCTAACTAACCTGATTAATCAAAACTAGCACATCCTATTTATTAGTCGGTTTCCAAAGACAGCACTGTTTTGTCATAATATTCTTTCCTTTATTCACTACTTAGGAAGACGTTCCCAAAGCATTTAACACTGTCTTAATTGTGATACTAGAGAAGTAAGGAGAGCCTTGCCAACTGCTTTCAAAAACACCCCACCATGTTCTTAAGATTGAATATAAGTTTCCAATTTAATATTGACATTAAGCTAGTAAATATAGTCTGCACAAATATAAGTGTATTTATATATAAATACATACATATACATGTGTGCATATGCATGTATATATGGAAGGTCATTTTATATACATAACAGAGAGGAAAGGAGGGAGAGAAAATCACTGTCTGTCCTTCAAAACTATCACAGATTATGTGAGCTAGTTTGCAACAAATAAAATATTAGAAAGAAAACTACAGGAATAAGCCCCACTCTCTCCCACAGTGATTACATATATAAATCACCTTTCCCAGAGAATCAACCTGGGAAACTCAATTAATTTCTTGGTTTTGTGTTATCTAACATACCAAAATATGCATTCCCACAGTAGCATTTTAGTGCTATTGTAGTACATACAAGATGATGTCCCTGTCTACTAAGACCCCAGCTTTTTACTTGTATACCTTCTTTTAGCTGAAATCTTATTTGCTTGTCCTGATATAGCTGTACAAAAAAACCCAGTTAAATTAAAAATTCCTCAGAATGTGAAATGTTTGCCTTTTACTGTCATTTCATGCTTGAAAAAGAAATGTTTCCAAAAAATCCTGTGAAATTTCTGATTTTAGGCACAAAATCATAGCTGAATAAATTTTACTCAAACAAAACAGAAGTCATAGAAAGAAAAACTTCTTTTCAAAACACACCTCTTCAGAGAACTGCTGTGCTCTCTCTTCTCTACAGATAATTTTTATGTCAAAAACCAGTAGATTGAAAATCTACTAGCAAAACTCTTTTTTTTTTTAGAGAAAATCTTCTAAATCCTACTACCTAGTGATTAATGCCACATAAACACTTTCACTGAAATACCCCCCTCCACCCTTTCTGTAAAATCTTGTAAAATCCCATGTTGACGAATTTACTCCTCTGCAGAGCCCTAGCCCTTGAAATGATGTCATTTGCTAGACTTTTCCTTCAAACTGCTAACACAACATTGTGCAAATGACCAAAGAGGAAATGGAAGAGTGAAAATGGCAGAGAAGAAAAAGAAGAAGAAATCTGAAGAGGACTGAGTGATAATTTTATTTTACATCTTCATTACTCACAATGACCTTAGCCAGAAAATACAAAGGAGTAAACTTCTGCAATATCAATTTAGTAATCATCTGTAAAATCCATTATTATTTAACATTGTTCAAGCTGTAGTGCCATATTTAATGTTCAATATTTATTATTTAACACAGAAATTTTATCTAGAACTGCTAAGACATCACAGATATATGACTTACAGGCAACTGAGCTTTGCAAACCAAAGCTTTGTATGGTGAATTGATTTCTACACCATAATTGATGGAATATTCTTTGAGGACAAACGAAAAGAACAAAGGAGTTGAGTAGAAGTTAGCTCAACTTGTAAAATCCGTCTCTAAATCACCTCATTCAGAAAAGCTAGACTTTCAACAACACGTTAAAGTTCAAAGATACTTCTGAAACTACAAAATAGCCCAGTAATTTAGAAGCTAAGTTTTGGTGTTCTCCACCATTGTCAGCTCTAAACATATCAGCTATAAGCATGGGTCATAACGCAATTAAAGTTAGCAGGAATCAAACATGTCCAAAAGTGCTGTTGTTGCACATGGATTCTAGATCTCAGCTTCTTAACAAGTAAAAGTATTCCTGTCTAGGTTCTCTCATTATGTCACTGGAGACATAGGAACAAGGCATGAAATCTGGTTGTGGAAATTATAATATTCAGTGTTAGGAAAGGTCTGGGTTCTAAGTAAGTTGAAGTGCAGATTCCCTTGCATCCCTGCAAACACTAATAACCCTACCCCTTCAGGAGCTTCCGATTCCAGGTACTATGGTTGTACTCACAAAAATTATTCATACCTGCATAAGTGTTTCACATGTTGAAAACATTTTGCAAACATGTACTGAATTAGAATCATAGACTGAGCCTTGTAAGGTTTATCATCCTCATTTTAAAGTAGTAGAGGTGAAATGACTTGCTCAAGGCCATGACATAATTTGGCGGGCAGAAATGGGTTTAGAGTACAGGCTTTCATGCCTCACACCTCGTTACTGCACATCGCTCTGCCTCTCAGGTTGAGAAACCGGGAAGGTTTCGGTAATAGATTTGCCCTGTATTTCATGTTGTGGTGGCTCAGATGAGATGTCAGAATGAAAGCTGGTCCACACTGTGTGAGCATGATTGATGCCAGCTCACTCAGCAGAGTTTGAACCCAGCTCCAAATTTGCCCCTTCGTGGGGACATCTTCCCTGTCTCAATGATAGCTATACTTGTACTAGTGTCATTATATGAGGGGTTGATGAAGATCTTCGGGATTCTTATGGCTGAGATATGCTATGGAAATCTAAAACTAATACCATTTTTAATCCTGATCCCTTTTCATTCTGAACTCTTTGATATTACGATGATTGTTATTATTATTGTTATTAGTGCTTCCATGAGCATTTTCCTTTGTTACCAGTTCTGCTGTCAAATAAATTGCTTACTAAATGGACCTATATCTATAGAATGACAAAGCAGAAGTAAATCCATCCTGCTGCTGTTATTAATATGCTATTAAAAACCTATTTGAATCAATGTTACGTGTTTGCTGCAAATCTCCTCAAAGAGACAAGAAATGTTTGCAGAATCTCAAGGCATGTGGGAGATGCACCTGTGTTGCTAATTCCCAAACAGTCAAATTGCTCAGTAATAAAATGTTTCTGTAATGTAGCTTTTTTTTTTAATGGCGGTTTTGAACAAATGCATTTTCATTATGTCTGAATTTCATTTAATGTGTTTTTACGATACATGTTTGTGGTGTATCATTCCAGAAAAAAGTAAGCTCCATCTAAAATCACATTTGATTATAAGAGTGTACCCTCATACATATCTAATAAACAAATAAACAAATCAGTTTGATCTGTTATGCAGATAACACTGATATATGTTCAGGAACTAAAAATGCACTTTCTGTGAGGAAGTTTTCCTCGTAGAATGCACAGTGAATTTATGTGAACTGTATACAGCACTGAGTCTCTTTTATGTAGCCTGTTTCCCTGGCTGATAGCTAAAAGAGGTTAGGCTGAATCTCAGTGGATCAATTAACAGAGGGACCTGTCCTTCAACAGAGGAAGATCTATTTCAGGATTTGCATATCACATGAAAAAAATTACAAAGCTGAGATAAATACAAGCCCGATAATAACTCACTGCAGGCTTGGCTTCATTCCTAGATTTCCTTGGCTGTTTGTCCTAATAAAGTGTCTCCATGGCACTTAGGGCAGGAAGGTTATTAGTAGCTGTCAATCAAAAGAAGGGGTATGCATCGACAGGAGGAGAAAGAGAAGAGAGGTGACATTCATCCTCTTTTCTCACTTATATTGGGTATAAAAGTCATTCAGAGCAAGTGGTTAAAAAGGGACAGGTCCCTCTTCATCTCCCATGGAAAAGGAGAAGGTAAAAAAAACAAACTAACATACCTCCTGAGTTATGAACAACTTAATAATAATGTGGAAAACATCAGTGACTTCTCTATAGCTTAATAATGCCAAGATGTTTATTAATAACAAGGGATATGAAGGACATATACACAAAGAGCAGGATAAAGACTCCTGACAAAACACTTCTGGTTGATATTTTAGTATGAAAAAATGATAACCTTAAGTAGCTCAAACTTAAGATAAAACTTAAGAGTTGTATAGAGAAGAGATACATTTATTTCATCTTTAAGCTAACGTGGTTCTGACAATGAGCTAGTAACAACATGAAATGCACATTTATTTCTCATCTCATTTAAATCAGGTACAGTGATTCTAACTTTAGCAAGTTGAAACTCAGAACTGATCTATACACCAATTAATTAATACTTTAAAGGTCTTTAATTTACTGTACCACTTTCTTAATTAAAGTATATTTGCTGCTAGAGCATATCCTCTCTATATATGCATATTTTCATAAGTAACAGAGTCCATAGAGTGCTAATTGATATCCTGGTCTCCAGACAATACTTTACTAAATGAAATGACAATTATAACCAATTAAAATTCACTTTACATACCACTTCACCTATTTTGTATGTATTATGCATGAAGATGGAGAGTACATTGCCTCACTGCTCAGGATTTGTGTGCGTCTGTGCAACTGATGGACAGCTCCAAGGTATTCCTTTTAGCAAGGTTTTTACCAAGGGTCATTTTCCAGGCTCATCTGAAACCTATGCTTTGCTGTTACATAGATACATCAGTTAATAAAAGCTATTAATTGCTTTGTGAGGATTTTATTATTATTATTATTATTTCCTTTGACAAATGTGTGTCAAGTTTGCACTTACACCTTCAACTTGCTATGGAAAAAAGGTTTTTAAAATAGCACAGTGCCTAATCAGAAAAGCTAAACTTACTCTCTCAGACACATTGTGTGCAACATATAAATGGCACAGCACTGCACACCTACTGAGGAGAGTGTGGGAGTAACGCAGAGGAATGAAGTCAGTGGGAGATGGGAGTGTTTGGAACAAGCACCTCAGGCTTGAGCGCGTGCAGCTAAAAAGAGACATTACACATTTCATGCAAGGAGCTGCTCCCAGTTTTCCACTGAAACTCTTGGTTTTCCAGCCTACCACTGCAGAGCAGGGACTGTCTCAGCTGGGGCTGTCACTCTCTGACCTGATTTCATGCCTGTGGTGGGGAGCAGACATTTCTCAAACAGCTGTGGTAGAACCTGCCCCTTGATGTGCACCTTCTGCAACAGGGGCAGGTCCAGTAGCACTTAGGTGTAATTTGCTGCACAGGGAAGTCTGGCAGACCTGCCCCCTAGGCAGCACCTACACCTCCAGTGCAGCCCCACTTTGCCAAACCAATCCTAAAGCAGGATGCAGGACTCATTGCACTGTTGCCACTGCCAGGTAACCTGAGCACTTTTGTAAACAAAGAGTAGATTTACACTTTGTGGCTTTCTTAACTAAAACCCACAATTCGCATAAGAAGTGGTGAACGGCATTAAAGCTTATGAACTCCATTCCCTTTATTCCACTTCTTCCTTTGCACGGATACACTCAGGAGAACATGGACTCTTGGTGTGATAAAGGAAAAAGCAAAATAAATGGAGACATGGGCCTTAAAAATGCAATTAGTGCTAAACAGAGTGTGTGCATTTTTCTTAAGGTGTTTTTCAAAAAAAAGCCCTAATTTGTCTTCTATCTCTCCAGATCAGTCATGTGAGCCTATAGGGACTTCCCAGGGGGACCTGTGTTATCATCTCCCCTGTCCAATCAACTGAGAGGAAACTTTGGCATTTTCATGCAGGGCATGCCACCAAGTAAAGAAACCTTTATCCTACCTTTTAAAATCTTCCATGTTCACTCAGTGAATCATTCTGAATGCTGGACGAGGTAAAAACCACAGAACCATATCACCTCCTCCTTTATCACAAGCAGAGGAGAAGGCTTAAGGAACAGATGTGGGTCATTCACACATATTTTTTTGGAGATGTATGTGATTGCTACCCTGTCACAGGGACAGAGACTTTTTTCTGAGGGAGGGGGTCATGAGGCCTTTTAAACATGTTGTTTATTCATGTAAAAGGAGGCAGCTAACCTCTGACTATGAGCTTTAACCACAGACTCCCTGAAAGTGTTGTTCTAGGAGCTGTACACCCGGGCTGTGTTTTCTGTGCTAAGTCCCTTAGGATGAAGGAGGAGATTACTTCCCCTTCTCCCTTTTTCTCAGTTCTTTTTACCCAATCCACCTCATTCCACTTTGAATTACCATAACTCCCCATCTTTTTTTTCCCATGACAAATCTCCCACATCTTAGGCCAAGTGCAGGAGTGGGTTGCATGACTTACTGAAACATTTTTCTCTGTCAGCCAGGGCAAATTCATCTGTAAAGGATCCTTCTGGATTCAAGTTTTGAGATCTTTGAAGAAGAAATAGAATATGAGGAAAAAAAGCTTGTACCAAAGGGGTTTCAGTGTATTGGGATTTTTTTTCCGGATGGGTGGAATGTTGGGGGTTTTCGTTTGTTTATGGGTTGGTTTTGTGAAGGTCTGTTTTATCCTTATCTGTGAAATTGCAATAACTGTAATTAGGGTATTGACATTGTCTTGGAGTACTTACTTTTTACTTACAGATTCTGCACAAGGAAGGCTAAAGTCAACAAAAGTGCAAAATATGGCTGGAAGTGCTTTACCCAAGAACAGTTTTGTGGCACTAGGACAAAGGTATCTACAATAGGTGACATTGAAGAGTTGAGGCACACTGTCTTCATGTTCAACATTCAGTGAATTCCCTGCCAGTATTTGTTATCATTCTTGTAAGAGATTAAAATAAAGTTGTAAGCAATAAGTAACAACTTCTCATTTTAATATATTTAATATATGATACCAATTCATAACACCTTTAAGTTACAGTAGTACAGAAAGTGGGGGAGATGGGGATCTGCCATTATTTTGATTTTGATTTTGTATTTTATAAAATTCCCTTAGATTTTTTTAGGTGAACCAAGTGGTACTTCTGGAAATGAAAACAAAATACGTAGTTCATTGGTGCCTGAATGTCTTGGATTGGTATGTCTTCATTGAAATCCTAGTATTCTTGTGCCAACTGGGGAGGTAGACTATTGACTGCAAGGGAAGCACATCAGAACTCAGTTTATTTTTTCCACTACTAGGCCTAATTTAGTTATGATATTTGTTAATAAAAAAATTTTCATCTATTTAGAATCAAATCCAAAATCATGCTTTAAAAATATTCAGATTATGGATCTGGGTAGTTCAAATATGTTATTCAGTACAGAGTACTGAAATATGTGAAAAGTGTATTCAATTCACAGCATTGTGAATATATGATTTTATGAAAACTGAAAGTGTCTTTGACTTTGTATTCTAAATAGAAGGAAGATATTCACATAAAAATATATGAACTGTTAAGGGACAGTCAATCTACAAATATTCGTGACAGACTTTTTTTTTCTCATGTATTTAAGCATAGTTTAGGAGAGGAACAATTTTTTAAAGTCTGTTTAATGTGATTCACTTGGAGACAGGAATCTTTCATTTAAAGGAAGGAGGAGGGGAAGACAGAAGTGACAGCCAAGGGCTCAGGTTCTCATTTTAACACTGGCAAAAATGTGAATAAAGCTACTGTTTCAGAAGTAATTCAGACAGTGGCTTTACACCAATATATTTTCTTTGAAAGCAACTCCTTTATGTTTCTCTATCAAATAATAGAAATGCTATAATTTGTTTTGTTAATACTAAATGCAATGCTGATCTAGATTGAAACATTAAAGAGGATGAGATTTGTGTTTCCTCATAGAAATAATTCCAAGTCTTATTTCTGAATTTCAAGATTATCTACTTTTTCAATTTGTTTCACATGAAATATGGTGGACATTTCTCAGATACAAAAATAATTCCTGTATAACTTTATTCTGTAATTACCAAGATTGATTTTTCATTAAGTGCTTCTTTTTTTTGTTGGTTGGGTTTTTTTTCATTTACGAAAGTTGTTTTGTGCAGTAAATGAAGTGCCAACGCAGACAAATGCAACCAACATTAAGCTAGCCAATAGAATTCAACAAAATGCTCAGGTCATTAATATAATTTGTTTTGGCACTGTTACATTTCCTAGTGCTACTCTGTGTAGTTTGCTGGGCACACCAATTTGTTTTCAGCTATTGTGAAATTGGATATCCTGGCTTTCATCCAAAGCACCCTCTCAATTTGCATATCTTTGTTATCATTTCAGGTTCTCAGAACATACTGTGGACTATCACACCATCTGCACCAAGATCCTCACATCCAAACACAAATTAAAAATGAAACTGTAAAATTTGCAAGGAAACAATACAGACCTTTTATCTCATTCTCCCTCTGTTCATTTTCAAAAGAGAAACTTGCTTGTAGCCAAGCATAGCAAAAAAGGCTTTTATTAATTGGACTGGCATCAAGCATGCATACATAAAATTGTTTATTTTTTCCCTATAAAGGGGTTGCCTGACATAAAAGGGTCTTTGAAGATGACATTCAGATTTTGACATTTGCATGATATTGTATAAATATCAGAGGTAGGAGACTTTTCTGACAAACCAGATGGGTCAAAAAAAGCACTTCCAGAGATAGATATTAGTCTTTTACTTAAAGGATATTAGCTTCTCCTCAAAGCTGTGAATTATTAGGCAGCGAAAACAAACATATTTTTCTCAAACCATGGCTTATTTAATTCTTTTCAATCCAAGGAAGCTGGGCTTGGGGAAAATATAAAATAATGTCATTACTTTTGGGGGGTGTGTGTTGTAATTCAATTAAGATCACAGAATATAATTGAATCTTGTCTTTTGAGTGTCACAGAGATTAAATCTTATTGCTGAATTTACTGCTTCTTGATGGAGCTAATCTCGATTTTAAGCATGGACTCTGAATGCTTTTTGAAATACAAAAAGGCATTTTAGGCCTTAATTCATCAATATTGGAATTATGCAGGAAAGAATCTTCCTTTTAGCTTCATTCCTGCATGAGCTTTGATAGGAACCCACAGCTTCAGTATTTATTAAGTTGGCAGAGGTGAGTGAGGAAAGAAAAAATCTGCAAACCTATAACAATTGCAAAGACACTTAGTAGGGAGGTTTGCTGACTGTGTACTTCAGTAAAGATTTCAAATGAGGGAAGAGGGAACCTCCTCCTTTTGATCATGGGAAGGAATAACACAAATCTGATTATATATGTTGACCCTTCTTTATCAACAAAGAATCAGCTACTGTCAGCAAGCAGTGCACAGGAACTAGCTGGTTTCATTGAGCAGGTTGGGAGAATGACCTGAGCACTGTCTCCAAGCTTGCTGCTTTTGATGATGTGTTGCCATGCTGTTCAAAACTCCACCGTGTGAGCTTATAGTGAAAGGAAAAGAAAGGAAATGAGGAAGAGAGGAAGGGAAGAGGGAAGAAGCAGGAGAAAGGGAGGAATGAAGAGAGAGGGGAGTAGAGGAGGCAGAAAGCAGCAACCTAAACTCTTGCTTCCACTTGACATCTTCAGAGGGTCATCTTGCCCATATATTCTTAAAATTCTCATATACAGCTCATGACGGACAGCTGAAAAAAGGAGCAGATTCTCAGAAAAAAATCCAGCCCTCAGGAACTCCTTTTCTTTCCTCATTTCTCCTTTTTTATTGATATAACTCCTCTGGAGTGAATGAGTTGCCTTTATTAAGACAGTTGACTTGTGTCAAGAGAGGTCTGCGTTTAGATATTTTGCCTTGAAACATAACACTGCACTGGTTGCAAGAACAAGTTAAAGTTGACCTGTCTTCGTATGCCTTTTTCTTTTCATTCTATCAATCTTACATCACTCTAAACATATGGCTGGGGAATTCTTCCTTCTCTGTTGGTTCCCTGTGTCACCTTTAATTGCAAGAATTAGTAATGGCTTTTCTCTTCCTTACAATTCTAAACTGGTCATTTCTTTCCATCACCCAGTCTTCTGCACCTGTCCTGCAGCCACCAGCCTAATGCAATATCCAGTTTTGCACACTCTTTTGTCTTCCAGACTTCCTACAAATTCCAGTAATGCTCCATACAATTCTTCCATTTTCAGATGTCATTAGATATAGTGCTCCAAATTCTTGATAGATACCTGGATAGTCACTGACTAAAGTAAAGTTGTCTCTCAGTTCCTGCACCAATTTGTATTCAGCATTTTCTTTTCTGTCTGTCTTTCAGTTTGTTCACATATTTGCAGTGAAATTCATCCTGCTGTGGCTGGTTGCTTTCAGAAAGCTTAAATAACAAAACAATAATTAGTGCACAGCTAGATTAATGTGATCTATGACTAGGACTGGTGAGAATTCTTACATTGGAATACTATCACTAGTGCTGTGCAATAACAGTAATACGTGTACGTTGTTGACTGAAGGAAATAATAAGGACTTTCATTCCTGATAATGGTGAAAGCCACTTGTATATTCAACTCCTGGGGACAGGGGAGTGGGGAAGGAGTATTTGTGCATTCCTTAGCGTTGGCTTTCTCAGTCATTCAGAAAGTTCATGAAAGTAAAAGTATTGCTGAACTTTGAATTAGGTCCATGAAAAGCCAGAGGAAAGTAGATTTCATCTGAGCCTTCTGGTTTAAAGTAGTAGATGGAAAAACAAGGGTGCTGGGTTTATTCCCCAAGCTGGGTGCCTTAGAAGCCTAGAGAAGAGGTCACCTTCAGTCCAGCCCAAAGTTGCCAATTACACTTTAATACTTAAGGCATTCCCATTTAACTAGGCAGTGACACACACACTCCCAGCCTCAATAAACTGCTACTCATTTATACCTCACATGCTTGGCAGACATTCTGCTACTCATTTATACCTCACTTGGTGGTGGAGGTTCTGCACACACCTAAAGCAAGGCTTAAGCCTAGGTGCCTGAGCCCCTGGGAAGACTAAGCGCTGCACCACAACACCCTGAGAGCAGAAAGTTCACTGTCACTCAATATATCTGAAGCACTCTATAATAATGGCTTATCCTAATGAAAACATGAAACTGGTTGGCGTCAGCTCATATTATTTGTTTTGTAAGTACCAGTTGCATGAGTTAAAACAGCCTGGGATTAATTGAAGCACTGCAGAACACTGTTTCAATACACTTTTAGGTGTTTTATTCCTGATTAGAATTCTTTACTGGTGCTCCCTGTTTTCACTTTCTCACCTCTTCCTCTGAAAATACACTTGGTCTTTGATTGTGCCCTGCTACTTTAAATAAACAAATCTCCATTAGAAGATGTCAAACCACATATATTGGACAAATGCCAGTTCAGGAAATTACATTCTCCCTACCTAAATAAGCCTTACAGTTTCAGCTAGGGGGAAAAAAACAACAAAATGTGTTCTTCACTTTTGGTCAAGAACTATAACATAGAAGCAGCACAGCTAGTCACAGCTAAGCAAACGGGCTCAAAAGTTAAATCCCATTTTCCTACATTTAAAATGAGTGGCTTCTGAATTGTTGTCAGAAGAAGAACTGCAGTGAATAATTTAGAATTGTGAATATGTAATACACAAACATAAAAATTCAAAGTTTTTCCAATTTTTTTGCTACAACTTATTCGCTGAGGACTGAGCCATATATTTTCTAACCCCCTCAGCCTAGGAAATTCTAAAAGACAAGATTTATTCCATCCACATGATATGAAGAATTTCATAGAACTACATCAAATACAGACTTGAAGTCTGAGATTAAAATGCAGCAAAAATCATAGGATGTGATATGAGTGCACATATTCAGACTAAAAAATATTTTCCCTTACATGCATTCTTCTGACTGTGTCTGAAGATATTTTTAGACCATCCACAATACATTGAAGGGATTTTGTCCTACGTTTATTATAGTAACCTATTGCTCTACAAGGAGCAATCTGCTCAGATTTGAACCAGCTTGAAAGTTGTTAACAATTATTTTTCCTGAATAAGGTTTGGTTACTAGAGCTTATTCCTGGCAAAGTCCTTGAGCTTCTTTGCATGGTGTCCTGCCAGTAACAAGGATTGTCTGGATAGGATAGAAACTGAATTGGGATATAGGTCATACTCTGATCATCATTAAAATATTCTCTATTTTCCCCATAATATTCCTTCATTTAACAGAATGTAAAATGGGCTGGGAACCGGGGAATCATTAATTTTAATCTTACTTCTACTGAAGCACTCGTCCTAGAGATTAAGTAATTTTTAACATAATGATCAATAATCTCTCTTATAAACTCTGTTTTATGCCACACTGAGAAATTATGCACTATGAATAGAACTAGGTCTCTAGTAAAACAACCCAAAATCTGAAGCAATTGAGACTATCTTTTAGAAAGGAATTGCAAACATAAGCATTTAAATATTTTGTCCACAAAATGGAGCCATTCCTCGTTTCAGCATCTTCTCCATTCTTCATAATAGGTAAGACACACAACATAAGGATCTATCAACACTATAGATATTACTGATAATAGTTGATGCTATTGATAAGTCATGCATGAGAGGCTTGGACATGTTTTGAACCTCCTTGAAAAACAATTCATACACAACAGTTTGGGGGTTTTTGTTAAAAATAATTTTTTAAAAGCACAAACAAAATGAAAATGCAGCTCCTTATATCCAGCTGTCTTTTACTATGTTTTCTTATGGACAAATCTGATGGCAGAATCTGGTGTACAGTTGTCAACTTTTCCAGGGAAAGTCTTGCCTCCAAATATTGCATGTCATGAGTTTCTCCTATTAGTATTAAACACAAATTTTAGCTGCTTATAATAGTGAGGGACTGGTCTATAAGTCTGTAAAGTGGCATGCACACCTATGGTGCATATAAGTACATAAATAATAATTGTAATTAATGTGTCTCAGCTTCCTGATCTGGAAAGGATTAATTAGTTGAGGAGGATTAATTAGATATTGTTAGCACAGTACTTTGAAGATGTAAAGTGCTATATATAAGTGCTAAGTACTACTGCATCGTGATTTTCATGTTCTTTGTGCTATACTTAGTAGATTACAAGTTCTAAGATTTCATTTGCTGGAATATTTGTGAAACTGGATGTGCCCGTCTTAGAGACTCTGAGTCCACATAGTTATGTTTGCATATAGTTTAACACTAAAGTCTTGTGTAAATGGACCTGCTTCAGTTTATAATTGTTGAAACCATCAGGATCACATTGGCAACAAAATGCTTTATAGGCTTTGTGGTTGCAGACATCTGGTGTACAGTTTTATACAAATAAATACTAATTTGATGAAACTCAAATTTATACTTCTAAAGAGAATTCCCAAAGGGGGAAAAAATAGTTTTGAGTTGTGAGAGGTTTTGGAGATTCCAAGGTGTTGTCCCAGTAAGTACTAGGCCACGTTTTCCAGCCACCTTAATAAAATGTTCATTTTCTTTTACTTAAATGACATTTACTGCATCAAAATATACGACAGCAAGAGAGAAGTGGACAAGTGAAGAGAGAACTGAAATTCTAGAAGTAAAAGTAGCAAGTTCAGCTAAAAGTTCTGTAAAATATAAATAAGTTTTTGTAGCATGCCGTGAAGCTAGAGGACTCTTTTTGGTCCTGTCTGACAAATTAGGGATAAGGATAGAAGGTCATTATGTGACTTCCTATTTTCTTAAGTTAAATTAAGTAAAATTAGGTCAGATATACAACTATAAAATAATTGAATGCGTCCTTCTGCAGGTGCACATAGTCCTGCAAAACAACACAACTCCCTTCTCCTAAAGGACGTACCAGAGTAAGAGAAAACAGAAATAATTGTCACCAAGTCCTATATGTACAACATAAAACTGCAAATTCACTACATTTCCCTAATACTGCTACTTACATTGATGTGGAAGGGCAACCAGCAAAAGGTTTGGTGAATGATTTACTACATCAGTGGGAAACAACCATGCCAAACTAATTGCAACAGACAATGGTACCGTTGAAACAGTAGAGAATATGGTAGAACATTATTCATGGTGTACAGATCACATCAGTGAACGTTAAAGGTAAGGTCAGTGAAAAATAACATTTTATTTCCATTTGGTAACCTAGAAATGCCATGCATATTACATACATATGCTATTAACACTCATTATTACAGCCTGAGTGAAACTTCTTAAAGGATAGGCATGGTAAGGAATCTGGTCTCAAATAGCTATCAAGAAGCCTTTTGTGACTAATAGGATCACGCCTACTGAGGGCAGTCCATACTGTATTAAAGATGATTTTTCAAGATACTTGCCTCTTTCCACTGACTGGAGATGTCTAGTATAAGTAGCCAGAGCAGATGTTTCATTTTTACAGTATTGAAGTTGTGCAGGTGAATTTTACACAGACAATCCCTGATGTTGTTGGTCTAACTGCTACACCTTCTTCAGAGGAATTGTAGTGCAGCAAGTAAATTTTAAAACTTTCTGTCACGTGGCCATATAGGTTGCTGACACTTTGTGTAGACAAACTGTGTTGTAACAATCTTAGCTGGGTAAAGAATCATTTAGTTCCTTCAGTCAGCTCAATATAATTTTCTTGGTCTTCCTACATCACAGCCCTGGCTTGAGCTGTATCACTTCATGAATAGATGAACTATTTCTATCACTAAGTCAAAGGGAAGCATGACTTCTCTCAAAGCATTTCAGTCATGGCCTGCGGCAGTCTGTATAAAATGTTGCAATAAACCAATATATGAGCAATGTAAAGTATGCCTTAATGTGCAAAATGTTGGTCTAGTTGTCACTCAGCTGTTAACTGGTGCACTTCCTCTAACTGATTTTTAAATTTATTGTTGTATATATGCATCTTAGTGACTGAAAAGGATTCGTGGAAAGGATGAAAGAGCAACTAACTGAAATGTCCAATTCGAAAACTGAAATAAAATCACAGTTTCCAAAAAACTGTGATGCTTCATTGGATACTGAGAGTACTCTGATTGCACAGAATCACATAGAATTACAGAATGGGTAAGTTTGGAAGGGACCATTGAAGACCATGTAGCCCAATCTCCCTGTTCAAGCAGTGTCCCCTGGAGCACACTGCATAGGGTCATGTCCAGACAGCTTTTGAGTATCTCCAGGAAAAGAGACTCCACAACCTCTCTGGTCAACCTGTTCCAGTTATTCCCTGAAAACTAAAAAAAATTACTGTAGACTTCAGCATCTGATAAGATATTTCCAATACATTTTTAAGTGGGTGAGATAGTCAGAGTAACTGGCTGTATATTTTTCCTGTGTTCTTCGAGAACTGAGCTCCAAGTAATCTGATGATGTGTACATCAACACATTTACACCCCTTTTAGCAGCTCATTATATGTCACTGATTTTTGACGTACAACAGAAAGTTTGAGGAGACATGTTGATTTCTTGTATCATATTATCCAATGGGTGTTGTCTTAGAAAAAGGCTAAGGGAGTGAAAATGACACCTTCTTTCAAAAACATAAATTAACAATTCTTTCCTCTGATAGATGTTTCACAGTGTTCACCATAAATTTACTAGGGTTTGGATATTTCTTTCCTTATTTCTTTGTTCTTCACATGGGCAACAGCCTTCTCAGAGGACCTTGATGCTGCGGTTGTGGCTGAGCTTTTGTTGATGTTTTCAGTTGGGCAAGCAAGGCAGGACACCAATGCCAGCTCTCTCAAGAGGCTCAGTCTGCAAGTAAACTGCATTAAATAATAAATAATAAAGCATTAACTACAATTGCTGTTTTTAACCTTCCTTAATGGAGTAACATCCATTTAAATAATTACGTTTTTACAAACATGATTTTACCACATCTCTTATATCCGCAGTTATTTCAGTGTTTGATGGTTTGCTTTTATTTTACTTTAGATAAAATTCTGGGCCTCCATCTGTCAGTAGAGCAGTATTGCAAATGACACCTCCCCAGTTAAGTCAAGTAGCTTTTCCTTGGCCTCTTTCTGGAACTTTCCAGCTTCTGTCTCAGTTTATTTGGTTTTAATATTTTGTAGTTCTTCCAGCTACTCATGCATGATCATCCCTCATACAGCTGTGTTGACATGCTCTTTGTTTTGAAACATCAGTAAGTTAATTAGGGTGATGGAAGCACTGTTCAGCCTGGTCTCAGTATGACACACTTAGGTTTCAAAGAGTCATGTGGAAATAATCTTATCTTTCACTGCATGATTATTGCGATTTATTTCAAGTTTTCCCCATTGGCTAATGTATATGTGGGTGGCAATACAGTTCAGACTTACTTCTCAGGAAGAAGTATTTTAGGTGAACAGAGTCTATTCATGTCCTGGAATTAAATGAAGAAGAACAGAACTCTAAGTGGCAGGAAAAAGTCCTCTTCCTACATGAGTATGCCGCTGCATCTTTCCTGTAGTCCAGCTCACACTGAAGCCTTCATTGATTGTTAGTCAGTAACTATAATAACAATAATTATCTAATGGGTAAGAGTATCATCTTCTTCTCTTTAAAGACTTGCCTAGCTTTTAAGTTCCTATGTGGGCTGTATTTAAAAATCTGTCATGAAATATGCAAATTCACAGGACATTTGCTTCAGGATGTCTTGAAGTGAATTTGCAAAGTTGTAAAACTCCATCCTCAAACGAAACAATAGAAACAATAAAAGCCAGCCTTCATTTAAATACTGCTTGACATTTTCTTTATCAGAATATCCTCAATTTGTGGATCAACTGCCCACCTAAGAACAGGGTCAAAGTGACTACCTGTCTGGCATGGCAGAGCACAGTCACTCAGTGTCAGCTTGTAACAAAATCTCACTTGTGCAGTGAAGGGGGAAAATAGCTCTCATCATCTCAGATCAGATATTTACTCAGGACTTCCTGCAAGCAATAGCCACCATGCTCAAGTCATATTTTCAACTTGATTTCCAATCAATTTTGAACCCATGGCAGATATCAACCAAACTTGAAAGATGGATAGGATCAAATGTCAACAAATGTCATGAACATAGGCAGCTGAGCAGGAGGAAGAGACCTTATAAATACTACCACTATAGAATAGACTTCAGCATGAACACAACCTTTATGAAAATGAGACATTCTTTATAGGAAGCAGTATTGTCGATGTCCTAACTGTCAAACATTTTGTCTGGAGAAGTATGAGGTACAAAATACATGAGAAAATGCACTTTCTTTTTACCACAGGATGTGAAATAGCTTTTTACTCCTCTCTTTTCAGCAACTGGTCACAACAAATGTAACCAACTCCCCTGTTCTGAGGAAGGCAAATGATAACACCCCCTTTAAGAGGAACAGATGTGGAAGCAGAGAGAGGATATTATTTTGTAAGGACAGAAAAAAAAAATGTCCTGAACACTAGATTATGACTGAGATGATCTCCAGGTAGGTTCCTTTATTGACAGTTTTAAAAGAGGCAGATTGCTATAAATTATCTTCCTTAGACACAATTTCCCTCTTCATTCCCCAGTCAGCATTGCATCTGCAGCTGTCTTGGGAAGACACTTTTGTTTCTGTACTGAGAAACCAAAGATCTGGCACGCTATTCAAAGGTATCTAAAAAACTCATTCAAAACCACTCACCTCCTTTTTGCACCTGTAGTCCTACAAATATTTCCAAAATCTACCTTAATGACTGTGAGATAACTGAAATTATGAAGTATGTGATAGTGGTTGGACAATGCTGTGCCATCATTGCAAGTCAACATTTCCAACCCTTATGGTGAGATTCATCATCTCCAAACACAGGCCCTAAAATACAGTCTTTAGTCTGAACTAATCATCTCAGAGGTTCCCCTGTCTCTTCACTGAGTGAAGAAACCAGGCAGACTGTCTTAGCTGGATGCCTAACTCCGTTGATTATGAAATATGTGATGTGTCTAATTAAATTGATGATATTTTTGCTATTTTTCCAAGCAGTTCTACAAGCAGAAGCAATTTTGCATTAAGTGTCCCAGTCCACAGAAAGCAGAATGATCTTTCTCTGGAGATAACCACTGCTTGTGACCCAGTAGAAGAATAGTCTGATTTCCCAAAAGGGTATGAAGGAGGTGCAGAAATCTGCAGAATTCTACAGAACTCTATCTTTCCAATGCAGAAAGTAGAAAACATTGTCTCCCCTTCAACTAGTATGGAAGCCATTTACATTTTTTTGTCAGTTGTAATAACAATAAGGTTTTCCCAAACACAAATATTTTCCCCCCCCAAAAAAAATAATAAGGTCTCAAGAGATAACAAAAGAATATGCTGTTTCTTTTTTACTTTGTCATGTAGGTTCCAGAGTGAATGCATGAATTTCAGTGGTTTCCTGTACAATAAAATACTTTGTGTGTCCATATCCCCTTAAGATTTAGGACCCTATTTCAAACTGTTAAATTGCCCAGGAAGGTGATACCACATACAGAAACTTTAATTCTTTCTATAATGAAGAAAGGGAACTAGTGTATTTAATTTTGGAATCATATTTTAGTGAGAGCAGCAAGGTTTCTATTGACCCAGTAGATTCTTGTCATATCTAATTTACTGATCCAGAGTTTTGTAAAAGCAAACGTATATAAATGTATAAGCTTCATCTATAATTGGGAAGCATAGATAAAAATAATTTGACATTGAAATTTACACTTAAGAAGTAGTGCACTTCATTGCAATCAATTTTTCATTATGTTGTTGAGATCAATAGCTACAAATAAGATATAAAAACTGTATTATTGATGTGGCACATATCAGTATAAAATGCACAATTTTCTGTAGCATTTCAGTGAAGGAAAATTGTATTATACCATTTCCAACATTATACATATTGTTCTATAGAGAATACTTATTAAAATCAATGTACAGTAAACTACATTCAGGGATGTTTTACAAAATAAAGGTTAGAGAATTTATGAAGGTTTAAAAAAAGACAAAAACCCCTTGGTATGTAAGTATTGTTCTAAATGTCTCTTTGATAAGGGGACCATCCAACTTGCAGGATTAGAAAAGGAATGCACAGTCCCTGATTTCTTGGCCAGAGTACCAGCCTAGACTAAGCTGCTGGGATTCAGGCTCTACTTGAGGGTAATGCTTTTGCCTGAAAATTTTGACCCAGATCAGACAGAGCATGGTAAACTGCCACCTCCGAATACCAAGAGGTATTGGTGAAACAGTACAACAGTATGTCCACCCACCTCATACTGCAGCCCTGCTATTGTTCTTGGGCTAAGAAGAGGGTCTTGGAAAGAGCTAGAGATACAATGGTGATGTGTATGTTATAGGAGAGTGTTGGCTCAGTTCCTGTCACTGTCCTGGAACAACCCATGTGAAATCACAACCAAGGACAGAACATCTACCGCCTATATATCTCTTTAATCCAAACTTGAATCTTTTTGTCTCAGAGAATAGAAAGAAGAAATGGTTAACTTTGGAAAAGATCAATGAATGTGGGGAGGAAGGGGTTGAAAACAGAAGATTAGTGAGGAGAATAAGTTGTTTTTAGAATAGTTTTCACTCAAAGACCAACCTTGCAGCTGGATAATGCGAATAATATTGCTTCAGTCTGGGAATCTTCACACCCTGCGTATCCTTTGGGTTGTTTTCCGTCTGTTGAGAGAAATGGAATTCTCTCAAGGAAGGTAACAGAATGTTGCTAGAGATTTAAAAGCATTCTTTCCCACAGTCTTGGGGGGAAGGGAGATGAGAGAGAAAGCTTAGAACTGTAAAAACAGCCTATTGATCCCTCTGTGGGTGCATCAGGCTTTCGATATGTAAGGCAAAGCCCAGTCTGGGCTTTGCCTTTTTGTCCCTGTTATGTTTTGACTTACCAATTTATGTGTGTCCCTGCAAATGATGGAATAAATCTATTCTTCACACTTAAGTTGTGAGTCATGGTCATCTTGGTTCCTGCATCTATCAATTCTTACAGCGGATCTTTTCAAGTAAGATGATTATGGTGTTGGGAAATTTAGAATCATTATTGGTATAAGAACCACAGCGGTTTTGAAAGGTAAGGCATAGGAGGAATAATAAAATACATAGAAAACATTTGACCTCTGATGAACTTATGAAGAATCATTTCTGTGTAGACAAATCGTGCAAAGAACACAACTTTCACACATACCTACTTTCCAGTGAAAATACTCTTTAAGATTAAAATGTTTTGGAGAAGCAGTTCTGCTTTGGTATCTCTTTCCTATCTTTCCCCCGTTCAGACATATTCCAGAGTACATAACAAATATTATGCTGAACAATAATGAACGACTTAAGCATTCACTGAATCAACAAATTTAGTAGTAAATAAGTAGACTGCTTCTCTCTGGCAGTTCACCGTGTCATAACCATAATTGTGTTGACTTAACTGATATAATGCTTGATAACACTGTAAATACAGTTTTGTTTCTTTTTCTAATAGACTGTTTTCTATAGACATTGGAAAGAAGGATACTGTAAAAACAGAACAATTGAGGAAAACAGAAATTCTGTTAAAAATGGATCATTCTTTTAAACCTCATGCATACTCCTTAATTGAAAATAAATTGAACACAAAAAGTGTGGAGTCATCTCTTTGTGGAGATGAAGATACTTTATGAAGAGGTTGTCCATATGTATATTTCTTTCCACTTCTAGTACCTCATGGTTGATACTGAAAATCTCTCTTATTTTCAGTTCAGTGTCAATAAATAGAGAGGACTAATTCTTTGGGTGACAAGTATGAACACTCCTGTGCTGCTGTCTAAATTGAGTACTACACGTCCTGTGAACCTGGAAGTTCATTATTTCTATACAATCAACTCTGTCTTGTAAAATTCTGATATAAAATGAGGCTAACCTGTTCAATGGCAACACACGCTAGTAACCATAAAAAAAACCATACCTTAGCTCAACTTGAGCTGTAGTTTGACCCCAGTTTAGGCTTAGAGGAAAATCTGAAAAAGCTAGCATACAGTATAAAACCCTATTATTAAAATTGCTACAAACATTTTTAGAAATGTTGCTGTGATGGCCAGTTTAGACAAACTGGATAAATATTTGTTAGGCGTTACGGAGCCATCATTATCATAACAGTGGTAAATAGCATCTTTTTAATGCGCTTGAAAATGTCTTGTACATTGATTGAGGAACTAACAAGAACATTTGAAACAAATCACAGATCAACATTTTCATTAAAAGTGCAATTATTTGTTTACATGTGCCACTGTGAATGTTAAAGAGCAGCTGAGAACAATTGAACATAAACTTTACTATCATTGTACAATGGCTTTACCTGCTAAAGTGGTAGAACTTTTAAATGTTCAGCCTACACACAGCATGAAAACTGAATGCTCAGCTATCTCTTCATCCCTGCCTGCTTTCAAGGCTCATTTACAGTCCCTTTCTTCTTCCAGGGTGCAATCTTCTCTCCTACTGCTTTCACGCCATCTCTCCTTTTAAATTTCTTTATTGTCTTCTACCGCATCTTTCCTCCAAAGATTTTGGATCCTTTGTTCTTTCTCTCAAATCCTTTGCTTCTAAGTCTTTTGCATGGTTTATTTTCCTTATTATTTGCCCCTCAGTTGTTTCTTGGTGGTGGTGGTTTGCTGTGTTTATTCTTAATATAAGAACTCCAAATCTACAAAAGCAAGGAACTCTGCATACATGGTTAGAGGTAGGGGTGGCATTACCATAGTTCTCAAGGGTAAAATACATGGATGAAAACTGTGGAATCACTGGAGTCAGTGGGAACTTTGCCACAGTTTTCAATAAGATTATGATTTCACTTGGTATGATAATCAGTTTGACTTCAGCCAAGATCCTTGCAGTCTAGATCATAACTAATCACTTTCTTTCATACCAGATGCTAAACATCCGAATGTCTCAGCACAATCAGACAGAGTAATGAAGTAGGAGTTTAACCTAAGGTTCCACCGCTTACACCCTTCAGGACACTTTCTTAATGACCTCTGACACAAGACATGCAGAGAAAATGATTCCAAGTAACAGTTAATCAGATAAGTGTTTCATTATTTAACTTAAGACTAAGAGGTGAACTTTTATACTTAGCCAGATATCCTTTACACATTGTTTTCTCTTTTAAGATAATTGGATCTGAGTTTTTCTGGATTTGCTTAAAAATGTCTTGAGAAGTTTCTACCTTCTTAAATTTAGGTCGCTAATTAAGAGATCACCTTACTGTCAGTACTCAAATTCATAAAGCATTAGGTCTCATGGAAAAGCCAAGAATATATTGTTTCCAATATTTTGTTTCCTTTTCAGTCCTAGAAATCTCTTCATATTGAAATTTTTCCAATAAATTACAAAAAAAATTAGTATTGAGATTAGCTGCAAACCCAAAATGATCATTTTCTATAAAGCCACCTTTTCAGCTCATTTCTCTTTTGCTAATACAAGATATTTGGAAAACTTCATTTGCTGCAGCCAAAATTAAATGCTTATTTTTGACAGAATTCCAAGAAACTACTCTTTCAAGAGAAGACCAAAGGGAAGGATAGGTGTTTGTTGGACAGGAACCACAATGTATAAGTAGGTCTACATAAAAAGTTCTCAGTACTTGCTGAGTTTTTCCTTTCTTCAGAGTCAACATTTTTTTGTCATAACTCTGACAAACTTATGAACCACTGCAGATGACTTTGAAATTTCATTTTTCAGTACCTGTATATACCTAAATGCTTCTACCAGATCTGCCTAGGAATGAAAGCACATAGTTATGATTGTGTTTATAATATCACACTACCTGGTTGATGCAATAGCAAATTCTAGTACCCATGTAAAATCACACATATTTTTCACTAAATCTTTATTCACAGGGTGTAACAAGAATTTCCTTCCTGAAATGGATGCACCCTCATATGTGGAACTAAACTTCAACACTTTTTCAGAAAGACTGTTTTCTGTTGGAGTCAAAGAAAAAAATTTTCTTTCTCTTTGCTTGTGTTAGAAATTACGGCACTAATAATACAAAGTGATATGCAAATGTAAGAAATAAAATTGAAGGTGTTTGCAGTAGAGTCAAGTTCCAGGAAAATGCCTATTTCACTGTGATGGAAGAAAACTAGCTAACAGAGTGGAATTTTTTATTCAACTGTAGATCACACAGTCTTTAAAAAAGTTATGCCTTAAAAACACATTTTTAAAATGTCAATGACTTGTTTTCCTTTACCAACTTGATATGATTAGCTATAATGCATTTGCAGATTGCCACTGAATGGTAGAAATCTGCTGACCCTTGGGGTAAACAGAACAGCCATTACTCTAAGATGTAATGATCCAAACAATAACTGGTTTATTCCATGATTTCTACTAGAGCAGACTCTGTGCATTTCATTCCTTCTCCACACATTAAAATTGCACCTGTTTAATTATGTTATTGAATTGGATGACGTTTCACTGTTTAAAACTCTATTCCACTTAATGTGGAATCTGCGTGAGACGTTCAGAGCCCTTTCAAGCCAGACTGATAATTGTTGTTCTGGACCTGATCAAATGATGGCCAGGCAGAGGAGCTGCATCAGTAGCTTTTAACCAACATAAGTCTAACATTATGATTTTTATGAGCAGGCAAAATATAGATATAGATGTATGTTACTCCTCCCTTCCTTTCCTTGTGTCTTATACAGCAATGCTTCAGACTGACTGAAAAACACCTCTGCAGATTCACAGAGGTCAGTTCACTGGTCATGTCCAATTTCATGATTTCAAGAGTCTTCCAGTTCATTCCTCCCCAAAACAAGGGGAGGCTGTCTCCCCCTTACACTTCATTCTGATCTTTACTTCACTGGAGTAAAACAAGAGTAATGCTATTAAAGCAAATGGATTTCAGTTAAAAGCTCATATTACTTAAAATCTTTGGGACTTCTTCAAGCTGTGCCTGCTCCTTCATTTCAGGAATTGAGAGCATAGGTTCAATTCTACCATAACTCCTTCCAGATTATGAGAAACTGTTTCAGGTGTCAAGCACAAGAGGAAGGCTACTTTAATTGCATGGCCATTAAGGAACTCTAGCACTGGTACTTCTCATGGTTATACACTGCACAGACAAATTAGATTTTAGTATTTCTCTGGGCAACATGGAAGACACAGCCTATTTTATGACTGCAAGAAAATTCAGGCTGCAGGATTTGTACCATGATGGTAGGACGAGGAGATTCATACTGATATACAGAATATAAAATCCTTTCTGCTACACTGGATGAAATGTGGCAACGCAAGTTGAGAGTAAACATTCTGTTCAGCAGAAAAGGGGTTGTGGCCAAAAGCTTTATATCTCAGGACTTGTTCTTTGTATTCATTAAGCATAGCTTAAGACTCTTTCCGAAGTCCAATTTTAAATATTAGGCATCAAACACTTTTTTTGTTTATGCCAGTGTAAATGGAAGGACTTTGGTGGACTCAGCTGTATAACATAAGAATCAGTGCTGCAATAAAGGGGATCAGCACTTACCAGAATGGAGCAATTTCTCCCAGCATTTCAGCAGCAACTGCTTTAAAATCACATGTGGACTTACACCAGTCTAAAACCCACAGGAGGAAAAGCATAATCATCTCCTTACTGTTCAGAATAATTTTCAAATGCATTTCTAAACTTTGTGTAGGGTCTCTCAATGCCAGTATAGCTTGTCAACAATATTTTGGGACATATGTGACAACAAATGTTTAAACAGGTCTTTCCATTCAACAGAGGCATTAAAAAACAGTATGTTCTTTCAAAAATTCTCTCCCATACTTTAAATCCAAGAATCTTAATCCTCCTTTCAAAGCAAGGTAGATCACAACAACTCAGCTGATGTCAAAGAGGTTACATTGGGGTAAATCTTGTATAATCTATCAAATAAATCAAATTCAGAGCATCCATGTACACTTTCCCATGTATTCTGTATTATTATTTGATATGTGTCTGTTGGAAAGAAAATTAAAATCCTTATAAACCCCCAAGATGGAGTGCATTCTCAGTTTTAACCTGCAGTTTCAAAAAGATATTTAACCTTTTTTTTTTTTTTGAAAGCAACTAAAACATCCAACAGAATATTTATGACTCAATTAAACATTTAAAATATTGAAAAAGCTTAGTAATTATATCTTTGGTTTAAACACTAAATATGGCTATGTCAGAAAATACCTGCAGTCTCTATAGATTCCTGACAGGATTTGTTTTTCACTTTTGGTGAAAAAGCTATTCTTTGTAAAATATTCCCACACATGCCTAAGTTTATTTCTCAAAGCAATACCACAAAGGATATGACCTCTTTACTCCTAGTAACCTTTCATGGTGCTGAATTGACTTGGACATTGGTGCCAGTCAACACAGCTTGATTTGCTATGGTAAGAATAAGATTATATCTAACAGACTATGTCATTTCCAGGTTCAATAGGCACAGATTTAAAACTAGTCCTCTCTTTGACCCTCTGGATTCTCTTGAACTATTGCACCTTCTTTGACAATGTTTGTGAATGAATGAATTCATGACGACTCAAGGTTATTTTAATGATAATGGCAGTGTGCTCACAAAGGAAAAAGGAAAAGGCTAGTAGTACTGGCACTAGTGCTTCTTCACCACAGCCGACTTCCTTTTTGACAGACTGACTGTGGAGTGAATTCCTGTTTATGGTCAAAGGCTGAAAGCTGTTGTGTGTCTGCAGCAGCGCCGCTGCTACTGATCTGTGAACATGACATGCCTGATAATATTGCATTGCCATGGTAACAACAAACACGGGGCAAAATTCTATTAGCTGGAGTGACTCACTGAGTCAAACAGATAATGTGATGGGCCTGGCCAACTGCCCAACAAAGGCTTATGTGAAAGTTGTGATGAATTAACTTTGCCTTGTTATGTCTGTTTTTTGTATAAATTCTCTTCTCGCTACTTATTAAGTCCTCATATTTCTGGTGGTTGCTCAAAATATATATATCACTGGGAAATACTTGGGCAGCAATTAGCCAGTCTGATGCCTAATATAGGGCTTACACTGTCCTATTGTTTTAGAGGTACCTTTTTTATTTTTGTCCTTTTTCTTAATTTCTCTGCAGGTGATTTATGTGTAAAGACAAGTGCATTGTTTCTCCGAAGAAAAAGACCCCAGTCCCCTCCAAACTATTTGACAGTGTCTGAGAGGTGGGTGAGGCTTTGCACAGTGCAGCATTTCCTCATATATTCATGCAAGCTTCTCTTTTAAATAGATGTTCCACGGGACTTCTCTCTAATCAGTCCGAGCAAGTAAAAAACCTATACCAGCCAGCATTTGGACATCACATCCACTATTTTAGACCACTGCTGCTTCATTGACTGTAACTGAAATGAAGGATGCCAGATAATACTGTCTTTCATGACCATAAAAGTCAAAAGTGATTCCTCTGACTCACAATCATTTTAGAGGAGCAATTAATAACCAGCAGTAATCCAGGTTTCTGCCCATGGATATTCACCATAACTTCTGATGTGCATATATCCAAGGCAAAAGAGTCAAGATACAGCTGGCAGTCACCAAAAAGGAAGATTTACCCAGAAAATAAGTGACTGGCCTTGCCTCCTCATCACATCCCCAGCACAACCCTTTCTGCAGAGAAATTCCCATATGAAAAGACAAAAGGTCAAAGCAGACCCTAAGGTCACAAAGAAAATCAATATATGAGACTAAAAGACAGCAGGGGACACTAAGTACTTGTGGCCCTTCACTCCTGGAAGGGAAATCCCAAATAAAAGACTCAAAAATATGGAGCCTTATTGCTTCAGCACCAAGTCTGAGCAGGAGAGCTTGCAACTGTGGTACATATGGAGCAGGGTACTAACCTAAACCAAAGAAATGTCCACTAAAATTAAGAATACATTAGTTTTGAAAACAATAAAAAGAGAAGGAAAACAACTGTCTTTAAGTCATCATCCTGAATTTAGTGTGTTTAGGGTTTGGGGAGATATCCCTTCACTTCTATGCCACACACAATCACAAATACACCATGAAGTCAGACTACAAGAGTCCCAACATTTGGAGGACATGAACATGGAAGATCAGAGTTATGGCTTATACATTTTGTCTGCTGCTCCTCTCTTCCTGACAAGAGGAGGGTGTTTTGCAGAGTGAAAAATAGCATTGCTTTGTTGATAAAACTGTGAGATCTACATATTCAAGATTACTTTCAGTTTGCAGATAAGATGATATTGTTTGGTTTTAGAATATAAAAGGGCCTGCATGATTTTTTCACCATTATTACTGGAACCAAGGGCATAACTTTTATTTGACCTAGAACCTGTCTTCAAGAAAAAAATATCCAATCTTGATTTAAAAACTTAATGTGAGAGAGAATGCATGACTATCCTAAGCAAGCTGTTTAACTACTCTGCTCTCAAAATAAGCACTTCCCAGGACTATATTCTTCCTTCTATAACTATACCACTCCCCAAGCAGTGCAATTTAAAATAGCCATTTTATCTGACCTGTTGCATAATTTGCTTGAAAGTGGCCTTTATGCCTTACGGCTCAGAAACTGAGAAATATATCACAGCTATTCCACAAACATAGATGACATTAAATTATAACTATTTTTTCTTATAAAAAACAACTATATAACTTCAACTTCACTCCAAGCTGTTAGATAATGATCTTATCTAGGTCACAAACGTGCTGAAACAAAGAAGTCAGAGAAGAGCTTGTTTGAACTGCTCCTTATTCCTCTAGGCTGAGAGATATATGCATAAAAAGGAAAGTTCTAGCAATTCTAATAGGGACTCTCTCTGTTCCATCCCCACCTGCAAGGCTCACCAGGGAATTTACAAGTCATGCTCAAAATGTGTCTTCCTGGGTTAAAAGCGTCCCAGCAGAGGCAAGTTAATAACTGAGACCTTGATCATTCTATTCAGAGACCTACAACGGCGTCAGGCAGAGTTCTGAACTGCGGTGGGGTTTTCTTAAATATAATTAATACACTTTTCACACATCTTAAATATTGGTTTAGCTAGTCCCTTATTTTGCTTAGTCCCTCATTCACAGAAGCTACTGCTCCATTGCAACAAGAGGCTAAGGGCTCAGTGCTTTTGGCAGATCCCATTAATTAACTGTGGAGACTGGTTTTAATCCAGAATTCTCTGCCTGCCTCTGCTGCCATCCTGGTCCTGCTCTTGTGAATGCATTGCCGACATTTAATTAAGTTGATACAGCAAAGACAGCTTCCATCGCTCTCCTAGGAAGCTACAGCTCCCAGACGGTAGTTTGGTTACCTGGATGGAAAACTTATTTGGTTATCTTAGTTGAATAAGCTATTGAATATATTTAAAGATTTTTTTTTTTTGCTAACAAAATATAACCCAAATTTAAAAAAAACCAAGTAAACAAACAAGAAAACAAACAAACTTTTTAGAAAATCTGAGCTATTTCCCTTTCAAAATCATCTAATGAAAACAAAACCATAGTCATAGTATCAAACTATTTTCTAATCAATAAATGATTGTCAAAGTGCACGGTATAAGAGGTAAGTACAGGCAGGTAGCCTACATTAGCCCGATGTAACCAGAGATATTGCTGTCACAGAATCACCTCCACTTCTCTTTTCATTGTTGAAATGAGTAAGTGCTAATCCCACACATTTATACAGTGAATTTAGGGTTTCTTCTTTACAAAACCAGCCTAGGAACAGCCTGCTGTTTTTTTGATTTTGACTGTTTTGTTGTGTTTTGGGGGTTTTTTTCATGTAGCTACTAGTTATTCAAATCTGCTGCGTGTGAATCAGTTTCAACCTTAAGCTCTTTTTGTTCTCTATTGTCTTTTGGTTCTACTTAGAGAAGACAGCTGGGATTGAATTTAGGAAAGATGATAAAACATGCATCGTGCCTCTCCTCCACAACAAAAGTTTGTATTTTGCAGGAGCAAGGTCACAGTGCATCATAGCTGGAAGGACTGGGACAGGAATCTATTAGTTTTTTGACAGATATCCAGTTTTAAGAGATGCACAGGTGAGGAGGAGAGAGGGAAAGTCTCAAATGTATCCATTTTTCTTATAATTTGAGATAATTCTTTGTTGAAGTGCGCATAGATATAACCAGGATGTGTTGCAAAGCTACCAGTTACACAACTAAGTAGATTGGAATCATAAAATCATAGATTCTTAAAATCTAAGATCATCAAGTCCTACTGTTAAGCCAGAACTGCCAAGTCCACCACTGAACCATGTCCCTAAGCATCACATCTACAGGTTTTATAAATAGCTCTAGGGATGGTGACTCCACTCCACTGGGAAGCCTAGTCTGGTGCCTGACAACCTCTTCAATGAAGAAATTATTCCTAATATCCAACTAAAATCTCTTCGGATGCAACTTGAGCCAGAAGGGGGAGAGTGCGCCTTCCGTACAGATCCTTCTCCAAGTATCTCATTAGACCCGTGATGCCAGAGAGGAGCAGTAGCTGTCACTCTTGCAGGTGGTGTCTCTTGCCCAGTGTCACTTGGGGATGCTCCAGAAAATTAATGGTTCCCAAAACAAAGCTGCAGTGAACTAGTGCTGGTTTAGACCTTGGCCCTGTTGTGAGAGAGCATTATCATTCTCTCCATTTATTGACCACAGGCAAGTCACCCTGCCCGGCTCCTTCTTTCAACCATGGTTAGTAAATGCAAAATTAAACACCTGCCATCTCCAAGCATGTGGCTGCATTTTGCCATGTGCAGCCACCCACCCAGGGGTGAAGGAAGCCTGAAGGTCATCTCTGAATAACAGCCTCAAATAGTTTGAGCAAGCTAATGAAGGAAGACAGAAGGTCATCTCTGAATAACAGCCTCAAATAGTTTAAGTTAAGTCACCTCAAATTTTTAGTGAGTATTTACCCCAATTTCAATCCAACCACCCTCATTTGTACTTCTCAAATGGGCTTTTGTTTGGTTGGTTTTTTATCTTTTTTTTTTTTTTTTTTTACCTTTCTGGTGTTCAATAGAGCCCTTTGGAGTTATCAAAGCTAAAGGAAGGGAAAGAAAGAAGAAGGCTTATGAGAAGAGGTGAAAAAAGCTATAGTTAAATTGTCCAGCCAGGCAAAAAATGACATGAGATGAAATTTTTTATACAAAGTTTGCAGTCTTGCCTGAGTAGGAATGTTAGGGCAGTTTTTGAACAAGTTTCTGAATGCCATTGAACTCAATGTGAATGCTAAGCTACATGCAGTTTCCCCATCAGTAGGTGAGAAGGCTCTAAAAGAGAATAATTCAAAGCATAATTAAGAAACAAAAAGTTTCTGTTAATCAGTTTGCCTTTCCCTCACCCCAGGTTGCATTTTCCCTAGCTGTTAATTAAGCTCTGCCAAAGTTGCTAATCTTGATGAACTTTGGGTAGTAAGGAAGCATAAGGTTACTGCTTATGGTTTTTCATGTATACCCTCTGAACACACTCAGACAAGTTCATTACTTCTGATCCTTTTCTACTTCTTGTTTGGACACACACACATGACTGGAAATTAATTATACTGGAAGATAGCAAAATATTGGGCTGAAGTACATTGGTTTGGTATGTTGTATTGGGTGTCAACAAATCAGATTTACATGCAGTAAAACATGCCTAGAGCAATGTTTTAATATGCTTCTTTTTTCTGAATTTCACAAATTGTATGTTTTCCATTTTTTAATTAATAAATTATCAGGAATGCTCATGAAAGTGAGAGAGTAATAGCATTGCCTAAGACTAGACACAGTGTTGATTAGACAGAGCTGCTGTTTCTCATGCAAGTCTGTCAGACGAGGTATCTGATACGGAAGGGAGCCTGCTCCTATTAATCCACTTGGAAGTTGTGCTGGGGCATATTCACAGCTGAGTTGAACTGCAACAGATTATGCAACCCTGCGGTGTTTTTTAAACAGCTGGAGTGGGGCAGAAACTGCCTCTGTCAACTTAGTCCCTCTTCCTTCAGATCCCGATTGGTGCCCGAGACTCCTATGTGACACAAGAGCAAGATCAACAAAGCAGCTGCCCAAAAAGCAATCAAACTTCTATAATTTAAACTGTGTTCTGACCCAGTTCTCAGAGATAAGCTGTTATCACACTAAACCCTGGTGCCAGCCCAATTTCAGAAAATTTCCATCTTCTCTATTTTTAGCTTAAATATAGTTATAAAGATGAAGTTATTTTAAATTAAACACATTTGAAATATATAAATAGAGCAAAGAAGACGCTGCACCCAGAATAGCTTTACCATACTTGCAAAGTTACATTTTCATTTTAATGAAAAAACAACATTAAATAGATAGTAACATTTGCCTGTTGGGAGATGAGAACAATATAACCACAACATTGTATTATTCAGTGGTAGTAAAAGGTGATTTCATCCTTGCCTGTCTAGTGTGGTGTCTATTCTGACATCTTCAACAAATAAAAGAGTCCACTGTAGAAGATCGTGAGATGTTTACAGATGCATTAGTCTGGAAAGTCAAGTCATTGTCATCTGCTCAATGCTAGATTTTTTTTTTTTTTTTTTACACAAAAGATCATGAAGAGGACTCAGAATTATACATAGACAAGAAATAAGGCAGTGGTGCAGTTTTTCATATTCCCAGGAAATCATGGTACAGAGATTAGAGAAATTCTTCTAGCGTGATAGTCAGCTCTCTAATCCAAATTAGAAATTCTGTCTTTAAGTTACAAAGTGACCAAAATTTGTACCACTTGAACACCTTTTTTTTTTTTTTATGACCCTAAGGGACCCTGATTTTCAGAAAAGCTTGAATAATCCATTTTGGAATATTTAATATCTATTTAAGATGGCCCTAAACCAGAACACCCAAATGTTTAGTCCTTTTGTGAATGCTCTGCCTGTAAGATATCATAATCCACAGCAGATCTGAAACTAAATATGTACTTGATCTTGGAATGAGATGATGGAATAGATTTGAAGGCCAATAGGGGTATTCTGGTTTCTGCCCTTTTAGCAGTAGGCTTGACAGTGGTAGATGGAGGAGGATCATTGTATGGAAAATAAACATTAAAATCAGAAGCATATTCCATTAATTAGGAACATGGAAACTATGCAAGCATTTTGCATAAAAAGTATCTGAAAATCTGGACCTATAAAAAGTTTTTGCCTGACAAGCACAATTTAATTTTTGTAGTAGTAATAGTATTAATTATGTATCCAACTACCTTGAGAAATATATAAATTTTTGTACAGTGTACAAAGGTTGTTGATTTATCTTAAAAATAAACAAAATGCAAATTTTGATCAAGATGTTGAATACCTTAATTCAAGATGTCTCTTGTAACAGCTGATGATATTTTATGTACCTACTCATAAAAATGTTACAGATATCTAAAAAATATATTACATACAAATAGAATTTAGTATGGAAGATAATTTTAAATATTTGATGATATAATTAAGGATTGTTAATGTTCTTTATTTTCAGATTAAAAATTCATAGGCATTTTCATCCTTTTCATCTTTATTAGACAATGTGTTAGTCATAATTATTTGTTTCATATATTATAAACATTTAATGAATAAAAACTATTTAAAATAATAACAAAATGCATTTTCTTTTAATTAATGACTACAGTGTGTGGTATTATATTGAATGCAGTTACAATGCACATTCAACCATTATTTCTCCTACACTTTTTTTATTTGAGAAAGACAAACATAGGCTTTCCATTTATAAAAAGCTAAATAATATCACTGAATTGTCTTAAGACAGAAAAGGAAAAGAAGCATATTTCTTTAAGTTCATATTTGGGAAAAAAATCAGGTTTTCCTTGGGAAAATTTTACTTCTTTGGTATCAAGATACTTTGGAAAAGTGCTCCAAGAGCATTAAGAAAATGTTACCTGAGAAAATAACCTTCTGCTCAAATAACATAGTGGTTGAGAGGGCCCTTGCTGCCCAGATCAGTCTTTGCTGTTAAAGGCTTGAAGAGCTTTATATACAGTATCAATGCCACTTGCATCTTGGAATCTGTAAGATGGCTGGAAGCAATTTGGTTAGACTGCAAAGCAGGCATGTCTGAAATAAGACAGTGTACTGCCGTGTCTAGACCATCCCTAGTATTGGACTCTCTGCCTGTGACACAAATTAATGCAAACCAGGGGCTGGGCACAGAAGGTGGTTGTGTTCTGCCTCCCCGTTGAACAGCTGTTGAGGATTTCAAAATGCACAGTGAGGTACCTTGTATCCCTAATTCTTCTGATTCTTTTTATAAACATAAATTTTATATTTATTTACATTATATTATATAAAATAAATTGATTCTGTTGTGATTAAAAGCTACAACACACCTATTCCCTAAATTAAACACTGCCACTTTCCTCAGGCAAGAGCTGATGTGCATAAAAATTCTTTCTGCTTTTCATCAAAAATTTTTGAAGTTTCTCCTCACTTCCCCACATGCCGTATCAGACTCTCCTCTTTCACATTTGGCATTTACCTGAATTTTAATATCTTTTTTTTGTACTAAAGACTCCTTAGGAACTCTGAAGGCAGTCCTGACTTGCTTGCTCTGGTAGCTCTGGTAAATACTTAGGCAAAAGCAATAAAAGAGCCCTGCATCATCATGAAATTTTAACTACTAGTTATAAGCCTTCGCAATTTTCCCAGAAAAGGGGTCATTTCCCTTCTTGGATGTCCCTAGAAGCCGAATTTGGAGGATGATCACACTGCCAGAAATGAGAGTAGGCTGAATGAACCTTTCTTTCAGTCTCATGTTAGGGTATAGAAAAAGAAGGCAAAAAGGTTCTGAACTTCCTTCCAGAGACATCATAACAAGTCACCAATGAATGAAAAATTCGGAAGCGATTTTGAAGGCAAGACCTAGTTAGGGTAAATATCTCCAAGGAAAGCAAAGCATGAATAAGAGAGTTAGAGCAAGTGAAGAACATTATATGAATTTTAATTAAAAAGTCACTTTTAGAAAGACTTTTCTTGCTTTTATGACTTTTTTTTCCTTGGGATCTTTCTATTTATTTTTATTTATATTTTCATTTTTTGACAGTGTGTTTATGAAAGGTAAGGATAGGAAATTGAAAGAGATAAAAATACATAAAAAATAAGACTCAAAAGACTTTTACCAATTTTAAAGTGTTTTGTTTTTTTTTCCTGAGAAAAAGCAGAGCCCTAAATAGGCATTTGTATGTCTATTAGAAGAAAAAACATACAGTCTTTTGGATTTTTTATGTTAGAGTAGAAAGGCCATGGGCTTAACCACATAAATATTCCTTCTAAGTCTTTCTGTCTTCCCACTTTGACAGAATCAGAGCTCAAGCATTATCTTTGCAGAATGTGGTTTGATTTGAAGAGTGCACATCTTGTATTCCTTACTGATATTGGACAAGTCATTTTGGATAGGCGTCATAGAATCACAGAATATGCCGAGTTGGAAGGGACCCACAAGAAACATCAAGTCCAACCCCTGTCCCTTCACGGGGCCATCCCCAAGAATCACACCATGTGCCTGAGATTATCATCCAAACAGTCCTTGAACTCTGTCAGGCTTGGTGCTGTGACCACTTCCCTCGGGAGCCTGCTCCAGTGCCCAACCACCCTCTAGGAGAAGAACCTTTTTCTGATATCAAACCTGAACTTCCCGTGATACAACATTAGGCCATTCCCTCGGGTTCTGTCATTGGTCACCACAGAGAAGAGATCAATGTCTGTCCTTCTTCTTCCCCTTAACAAGGAAGGTGTAGATGGTCATGAGGTCTCCCCTCAGTTTCCTCTTCTCCAGGCTGAATAGGCCAAGAGACCTCAGCCACTCTTCATACAGCTTCTCCTCAAGGAACTTTCCCATCTTCATTGCCCTCCTGTGGACACTCTCTAATAGCTTTATGTCTTATACTGTGGTGCCCAAAACTGCCACAATATTCAAGATGAGGCTACACCAGTGCAGAGCAGAGCAGGACAATCACCTCCAGTAACTGGCTGGTGATGCTTTGCCTGATGTTACTCAGGACACAGTTGGCCCTCCTGGCTGCCAGGGCACTGCTGACTCATATTCCACTCGCCGTCTACCAGAATCCTCAGGTCCCTTTCCACATTGCTGGTCTCCAGCATCTTGTTCCCAGTCTGCATGTACATCCGGGGTTGTCCCATCCCAGATGCAGAATCTGGCACTTTCCCTTGTTGAACTTCATAGGGTTGGTGATTGACCAGTCCTCTAATTTGTTGAGGCCTCTCTGCAGGGCCTCACTGCCTTTGAGGGAGTCAACAGCTCCTCCCAGTTTTGTGTCATCTGCAAACTTCCTTAGTATCCCTTCCAGTCCTGCATCCAAGTCATTTATGGAGATGTTGAAGAGCACAGAACCCAAGATGGAGCCCTTTGGAACCCCACTAGTGACTGGTCACCAGTCTGATATCACCCCATTCACTATTATCCTCTGTGCTTGACCCATGAGCCAATTGCTCACCCATCATATGGTGTGTTTATCCAGCTGCGTGATGGACATTTTGTCCAGAAGGATACTGTGAGAGATAGTATTGAAAGCTTTTCTGAAATCCAAAAAGATTACATCAACTGGCTTCCCTTGATCAACTAGGTGGATTACCTTGCCATAAAAGAAAATCAAGTTAGATTTTGAAGTACATGGTAGGTATCTAGAACTTCGTCCATGGCCACGAATTAAAGGCATCAGAGGATAATTAGTCTCATCCTACCATCATTGTATAAAAGATGCTGGATGTATTCTTTCCTATAACTTTAAAGAGAGCCTAAGGTGATCTTTCAAAGCTTAAGTGTCTATCTTTTAGTAATCTAAAGTTAGGCGAGATGACTCCCACTCATAATTTCTCTGTCTCAGTTTCCTTCTCTGTACAAAATTTCTCTGCTTCCTTGGGATGCTAGATGCCTAAGTAAATTAGAGTTTTTAAAGCAGGTTGTATTTTGTTGGACAGAGGTGTCATATAAATGCAAAGCATGACAGACAGACCGACTGAAGTGTGGAAAGATGGCTGGGGGTAAAATCAGAGGAAACCGAAAAATTCTATTCACATTCCAACAGAAGTTATAACAGTATGGAAATTAAAGGATAAAATGCAGCTGCTACTCCTTGGATGGAATGCGACTGGCAGCTCCATAATGATTCCCCATACAATGGTAAGCACTTGCTAAGGGGGTTGCAATGGAGGGTGGAGCAGAGTGGAGACACCGTGGCCAGGCTCTGTAGAAATCCTTGCTGGAAGGGGAACTCAATGGTACTTTGCAGCTGATAAATTGCATAGCACCTGTCATCCAAGGGAGATAGAAGTTGTCTTGCTGCTGAGCCACCAGCTGTGGCAAAATTGCTCTCCTTGGATGAACTTAGCTCATTATAACATAATTGTAATATTAATGCACACCTCCACCCCAAAGTTACCCACCTCCAAGACGTGATCACCCCCCACTGGGTGTGCAGTCTATAATTTTTTGACTGTATCTTTAAAAGCAAAGCCAGAGAATTTTACAGCAATCAGTAACAAAGGTATTTATGACTAAAGTCCCTCGAGCTCCACTTAAACATAAAAAAATATTATAAAAGTAAGGTCAGAATGGGTAAAAAGTTAGAGAAGGCACCATTGTAACTACTGGGATCAGTCAATGGGCTGACCCTCTCTTCTCCCCCATAGGGACACCTACTGATTAAGAACCATACTCTATGCATGCTCAATACTTTTACTGGCGATTAGAGCTTGTCTGTATATTGTTTTGAATATGTTTTTGCAGTCAGATACTATCACTAGCAACCCTCAAACCTTAACACATGTCATTTTGACATTAATAAATAGCGTTATTCTGGAACCTGTTAGTGTAAGTCCTCCTCATGCTCTAGCAGCTGCTGGAAGTGGGTAACACACTCGAATAAAATGGGAAGACCCACTGAGGGGTCCCTCATGGTGTTGGCCTATTTCTCTGAATAAGTCAGTTGAACCATCCTCCTATCCAGCAGATAACACAGAAGGGTCTGTGAAGGGTCCCCACAAGGGGACTGGTCAGGCACAAAAGTCTCGGCTTTCTTGGGGCACTGACAAACAAATAAAACACTAAAGGTTGAGGAAAACTCCCACACTAAGGGTCAAGGAAATATTCCCTTCGCATGTAATAATTAGATAGATACTCTTTGGCATGTCAAAGTAGTATGGGTGCCAGATAATATTATCTGAAATATTCCAAATACAGAAATCAGTGAGGCCTGGGCTGAGTTGAGCTCCCATCAAAGGGACAGCACACTTAGTTATACCATCATTCATACTCAAAGTAATTCAAAAGTTTGCCCATTTTTGTTATAACCTTAATTTGGTAAAGTTACAGAGGGAAACATTATGAAAAGTTGTTGAATTTTTTTGATTGTGTATCCCTGAACTCATCATTACCCAAGGTTTTGGAAAACTTCTGTGGACAGAGTATATCATTGTTCTTCTGATATTTTATTAGATTGGTTGTATGAAGGGAATGGCAATTTCAGCTGTGAAATTTAAATTTTACTTGTGGTGCTGATGGTGCCTATAGGATAATTAAATATGCATTGTATAATGCCATATGTAATTCACAATTATATATATAAAATGATTGATGCAGTAAAAGTTCAGCAAACACAGAAACATCACATGACATAAAAATATTATAAAATTGATTAAAAAGAGATTCAGTAAAAAAAATAAAAGAAGAAATACCCAGGAAAACAAGAGTATATATGAAGATGGAATTAAAACACAAGGCCTAAAGATTTTGTATCATGTATGTATATCTCTGGAGACAACACCACTCAAATAGCTTTAGCCAACAGTTCGCTCATTTCCACATAGCAAAGGGACACAGTGGAAGCAGACAACCATTTGTGCTGTTCCTTGTTACTGTCTCATGGCAAAAATGAAATTATATCTGCACATGTCACCTCAAGACTGTTAAGGTTTTTTTCTCCCTAGTGACCTCAACCACAAATTGTAATTGGATCTGTGCATTGGACAAAGTCATCTGACATGCAATGCAGCTACAGGCCAATATAGTCATGGGCATAGGGTGATTTTTCATGCATAGAAAAAAACCTAATAAATAATACACCTAAATTGAGGAAGCTTGTAAAAATTAAATAAATTTAATTAATTTAATTTAATTTAATTAAGGTATAAATTTATTTTGCAGTACCAGTATTTTACAGTGCAATGCTAGTACACAAGCCTTTCTGTAGCTACAGTCACAGGATGGATTGCATCCTCCACCAACATCTAGGAGGGATACACAAGTCATCCTCTGCACGCTACTGTGTGATTGGGAACACACTAGGTTTCCAACTATTGTTTCTGATCTCTGACTGGGGAAGAGACCTCTTGGAAACAAGGAAAGGTGAATGATAAACACTGAATAGCCTGTGGAAAACAACAATGATGTACTTCTAGTCCATCTGTTTGTGAGCATGGTGGAGGAATCTTGAGATTTGTAAAGTTTTTCTTGAATGAACTTTCTGTTGCCTGGATACTAATGTGAAATATCTAGTATGAAAGTAGATAAAGCAGAATCATTTCATGCATTTTCAGGTGTATTTGTAAGTTATTTTTAATTATACTGCCTGTTCTGCTCTGTTACAGATCCCTTGTTATTTCCTATACTCTTTCAATTTAATGTCATTCCCCCATGTCCTATCACTACATTCCCTTGTAAAATGTTCCTCTCCAGCTTTTCTGCAGGCCCCCTTTAGGCACTGAAAGGCTACTGTAAGGACTTTACAGAGCCTTCTCTTCTCCAGACTGAACAATCCCAGCTCTCTCCTCCTGTCTTCATGGAAGAGATGTTCAAGCCCTCTGATCATGTCGGTAACCCTCCTCTGGACTCATCCCAGCAGGTCCGCATCCTTCTTATGTTGGAGGCCCCAGAGCTGGAAGCAGTACTCCAAGTGGGGTATCATAAGAGCAGAGTAGAGGGACAGAATCACCTTTCTCAACATGCTGGTCATGAGCTTTTGATGCAGTCCAGGACACAGCTGGCTTTCTGGGCTGCAAGCACACGTTGCCAGGTCATGTCAGGGCTGCTCTCAATCCATTGTCCACCCAGCCTGTACTTGTTTTTGGGATTGCCCCAACCCAGGTGTAGGACCTTGCACTTGGCTTTGTTGAACTTCAAGAGGTTCATAGAGGCCCACTCCTTAAACCTGTCCCTCTGGATAGTATCCTTTCCCTTAGATGTGTCAACCACACCACATAGCTTGATATTATCAGCAAATTTCCTGAGGGTGCACTCAATCCCCCTCTCCATGTGGCTGACAAAAATGTTAAACAGTGCTGATCCCCTGAGGAACATCATTCATCACTGATCTCCATTTGGACATCAAACCATTTAGTGCAACTCTTTGAGTGTGACCATCTAGTCAATCTTTACTGGAAGGCTTGTGCATATTCCAAACGACTTCAGATGGATTGATAGTAAACACAACTGCTCTCGACAATTTCAATTGTTCACTATGGCTATTACCAGTCAATGATAACCATACTCTGGCAAAAAAAATATATACAGCTTCCACTTCACCCTGTGAAAAAGAAATCCCACTTTCTCAAAAATTCTTAAAAAGTACATAAAAAAAAAAAGGTATGGTGCCAGGAGGCAAGCACTTAATCAACTCCAGAAGCAATGTCCATATATTCATACCAGCTTTCTGAAAACATACAAAATCCTCTGCAACAAGACAATGTATCTCTATCCTTTATAAAAGAACAATAGCTCTTTCTGTAAATCTGTATGCCTCACCATCACAGTGAAATATGTATATCTAGTAGTAGCTGCACTGCACTAGTTTGATCAGAAGATTTAGCTAAGCTCTTGAGATCAAGCTGAAGGACCTTATGCTGAGGATTATTGCAACTGTCTGCAGCTATCGTGATTTATGTCAGCTGACTCTCTGTCTGCATTGTTCTCTATGCTCAAATGCTTCTCACCCCGTATTAGTTTAGGAAGTTTCTTTCATTTCCTCATTTTCAGGACACAGTACTGTGCCAACTTTCCATGCCACTGCAGATTACATTTGCCTGAGAAGATCACTACAATTCGGCACAGATTTTATATATGAGTTTTCAAATAACAGTTTTCTTAGGAAAAGCATTTGATAAAAAAGGAAAGACTTTGGCTTTTGTATGAATTACACATATACTCTTTAACCTCAAAGAAATGCTATCTGCTCTATGGAATTTCCCAAGACCTCCAAAAAACGGCTTAGATTCACTTTGAAACCACCTAGCACACTGGTGCTTGGTTTTAATAGGAACTTCTGCTTATTAACACACTTCCAAAGTGATGATAAGAACAGCTCTAGTAAAAAAAAAGATCTAAAACCAGTTCACAATATAATATCTTGTGAATAATATTTTATTAAATATCTGAGTATAAAATACTTTGCAATTATCCAGACTCCATGGCCCTGTGACATTAAGGACTACTGTCATTTCTAGGTGAAGTTTGTCATTCATACAGTGAGCATTGTCAGTAAACAGCTTTTTCCACCCACCCATCTCCCTTGCTTTTATGCACTGACTTTGTAGTGTTAGTCCCCATAAGCTGTTGGTGGTGAATGAGACATGTTCCTGCAGCAACCATTGCCAAAGAGCAGCTGAGAGACTTATAATGATTCACTGGTGCACGATAGCTCTAATTTCCTCTTTCTGTTTTCAGTCTCTCAACATTTTCATTTTCTGATATTCCAGTGCCAGGAATACTTTGTTCCTTTTTTCCTAAGGAAACAGTCTTTGTTGCTTAATTGAGATATGAGAACAGGACAAAATTTATTCAGTATGTTTCCTTAGACCTTTGTATGTGTATTTATATGTATAGAAAAATGTGTGTACATGTGTGTGTGCACATGTATACATTCATACAAACATATATGTATGTATCTCTCTCTTTCATACCATATAGAGTAGCAAACGCCAGCTTCTACCACCCGCACTACCCTCCAAAAGAGATAAGCTCTAAAAACAACTCAACTGTCAAAATTTGCCTGAAGAGATTTTCTTCCCTCTCTCCCATTCTTGCCTCCCCCCAAATAACCCAAATATATGCCTTCTTGCTCTACCTCCAAGTGCAGTAGCTCAATGACAAAGTAAAACCTTCCTTTCCAAAGATTCCACTTAAAGGCTTTAGAAGTCTTTGACTCCATTAAGTATCATATACTTGAGGAAAGTATAGTTTTACCTTAGAAGTCTCATTCCCTGTGCTTTTTCTGATTAAGTTTCCCCAAAGCACAGTTTAAGGTATAGTTTAAGATCATTTGAAGTATAATGTATATTTTGTATTGTACATAAAATTTTACTTACTCTTTCTTAAACCATACTTAGTGAGGGGTGTCAAGAGGGCACAACTAAATTCCAAGACATTGTAGAAATGATTATTAACTGAAAGTGCTTTGAAAGGGTATTAATACTTCTTATAATAAAAGGAGTTGGATCTTTTTCCCTAGGTATAACAGCAGGTCCTTGCTGGCATCAAAAGAAGCTTGTTTGCCCTCTGCAAAATATATTAACTAAGTCTTTCTAGTATGATGCTAGCCTCTTCTATAAACAATCCAACCAGCCTTCAGGTCAAATTTTTCTACTCTTTAAGACAAGTAACGTGTGGCCACATGACCTTATTTCAGAAATTCACCTGATCTTCCAACTCTCCTCTTAAAACAAATTTATATCTCTATAAACAGACAAGTTGGTTTAAGGCCAGTTCATGTCTGTAAGGAGCTGATCTCTATTTAGTACACACTCAAGTAGACTATTCTGGCTATGCAAGAAACTGCTCCTTCTTTCTTATGGAGTCTAAAGGATAGGAGAGTGGCATTTCCATCCAAAATGAATGAAAATATATGCAAGAAACAGAGAGAAGGAGAAACTAGTGAAATCTATCTCAAACATGTTACAAGTAACTCACATAGGCATAGTCCAAATAAAATAAAAAATGAAATCCATATGATGCCACACTATATTTCTTCCAACAATTTTGCGTTCTAATTATCAAACAAATCACAGATTTTGTGCTGGTCACACCTAATTTATGAACTGTATAGAATAACAGTTAATTGACTCAGTAGTTAATTCCCCCTTGTATCTTCTCCAGTGATATTCAAGTATTTCAGCAGAGATTTTAATTGATTTTCACAGTAGCCACTCGTTAATAGGATAATTTGTCAATACAATAATAAAACAATTGTTCCTTCAGTTTACCAGATAAGAAAGTTAAGGCTGGTTTCATTAATTGCAGGCAGCTGTAGGGCTTGCAGGATGAAAGATGTAAATCTCAATGGTGCTGTGGAAAACTAGGTCAGAGGGCAGGGGAAAATTAGTTAAGCATGATGGACCAACAGTGACCTGTACAGGTGTTCGGGCTCGCTTTCGAGTCATCACTTCCTCTGTTCTTATTTGGCTCTGGCAAAGCCCATAGGTCAACACATACACTCCTATGCCTGGTTTGAATTAAAAGCCAGTTTAGAGCTGCTCATTCCCAAACTCCAGATAAAGTTACCTGTTAAAAGTAAAATATTTCAGTGTCTTTATGTTGTCATGTATTTCCCAAGGAGCTTTTTTTACATCAGTAAGCACCTCTTGATTCTTAAAATAGGAAACTTAAAATAACATTCAGCTTATCTACAAAGGTGGAAAAACAATATTACAAAGGGATAAGTGCTATTCGTGAAGTCTAGAAGACTGCAGTGAAATAAAATATCTATTGAAAATCAGCCCAATTGATGCAAATGTCTTCATCTATTACATGCAGCAAACTTTCCCTTTTCCCCCCAACATTAACATTGTAAGCATTTTTCCCCTCTATGAAACTTTAAAAGTAGTATTCCCCATCTCCCTTGTTTTCAGACTTGGATATTTTTCTCTGTGCAACCTTCTGTCTTGATGTTATTCTTGATTAAGTGAAAACTTAAAAAGCACAAAATGCTAGCTAAAAGCTATTACTTTTTATTATAACTAATTAGCTTCAAACTCAAGTTTCCTTAAGAGGGAAAAGACTCTGATCTGACACCGTACATTCTGTATTATGTGAGTTTACTCTATTAATATGTCAGGCTGAAAATGCCAAAAGCAGTTGTTTGATCTTGATTGAAATCAAACACTTTCAGCTATGAGACACATCTCCAACAAGTAGCTCAGCCTTCCAAATATGTACAATAAAATAGCCATACTATAGTGAGTAGGACGAAGGCAGTCTTAGCAGAACGGATGTTTCTGCAGCATAAAAAATGGAAGGTTTGCATATAGAAATGTTTCAAAGGGGAACAAGGAATAAGGTCACTTGCCTTCAGAGTTTCTCATATAGAGCTTTAAGAGATCAGTCATCACAGTTATATTCTGAGGTGTACTTTGGTGCACTTTGGTACACCTCAGCTCCTCGAGCGATTTTAGAGACAGTACAAGCTGTGGTATTTATAAGTGTAGCCATATATGTTTATTCACCTTTGCCTGTGTCCTGATCTTAAGGTAGAGGTGAGACTGACCATGGCTTTACCTACTAAATGTATACTACTGACTGATGGATGACTCTGTGCCTTCAGCAGCAGAGTCTTGGGAGCAGCCATTTTTGCAAAATGATTTTTCTGGCTTACTATGGTGCAGTTCCCTGTCTCCCTCCCACAGCTGACACTTAGACAGTCCAACTTTTACATATCTTATTTTGGGGCATTCAAGTGGTGGATGACAATGTTTGTTTGTTGTATTTCTAATTTTCTCCTCATCAATCTGGGGATTTCAGAGTCAAATCTCCCAACTTATTTTCTAAACAGAGAGGTAATAAGAGACCATGAAAACCTGAAATAATTTTAACACAATTAGACAGAATTGCTTAGCTTCAGATTCTCAGAATAAGGTCACAAGAACTGCAGGGAAAGAAAATAATCCCCAAAAAATAATTTATGTGATGCTTAGTCATTCACATTTTTAGCAAGCAGGCTCATCTCAAAGAAAGCCTTCTTTGTTCAAGAAATACAAAGTAGTTTAAAAATGAAATTCTGCTTCACATTTTTATGAGAGGCTTGGTTACCTTGCTGATTCATGGCAGTAAAGTCAAGTGCTCAAATTGTTTGCTGGTGGGAGTTTCATTTTAACTTCCTCAGTTACAACATTGTTCATTCTTAACTACCATACAAAGCAGTTCATTCCAAACACCACCGAGCAATACTCCTTTAAAGTCAATTTGTCAATTCAATCTCATTACTCTCCTTACATAAAAGACATCAGGAAAATATAATAATGTTCTTTGTTTGCTTTTTGTACATCTAAGTGCTATAGATATTCATTAACTCCTGCTTGCAAGGAGTGAAATATCTTTTTCAATTGGGCACTGGTGATACATTTTTCTCACCATGGAAATGAACATTCAGGGGCTAAAATGATGCTTGTTATTTTTGTGTCAAACACTAACAGCAATACCACTAAATTATCTTACCTTGATCCCGTATAAAGGAAGGATATAGTAAGAAAAGAAAAGAAAAGAAAAAAAAGAGATCACTTTCATATTATGGTTTAATCTAATGAAGATGTGCTTAGGTAACACAATACACAAAGAAAATCTTATTTGCCAAAATTTCAAGATCAAATTTATCCTCTTTTGCATGGTAAGTATAATAATTATTCAATGTAATAATAATTTAAAATGTGTGTATATATAGAAAAAGCTGTGTCAAATATTGAGTCAGACCCCCCAACTGCTTTAAACCAACACAGGGCTTTGTTGCTGGAAATATATGTATTTATGTCAAACGAAGAACTGAACATTAACAACAGATATATTGATAATAGGAAATAACGTTTATCTTCTGTTTTATGAAGAAGAGAATATTTCTGTCAGTAGAATTAAATATGTGTTTTCATGTGTCTGCAAATCTATCTGTCTATAAATGTGGACAAACATTTGTGCTGGTTGAAATAAATATTTTCTGAAGCCTTAGGAATCAGGTTATTCCTTTTGCTTAATTTCTGAGTAAATCACATATATTAGGATAAAATATGAATTTTGCTTATAGCTTTTATAATTAAAATTTTAATTGATTTTGGCATTTCTAGTAATGTGATTTTGTGAAATTGTATGAGGAACACTGCATTAGAGAGGCTCATGAAAAGCTTTTTTCTGTCACCCAAGAAAAACTGAAACATTTCCAAACATTTCTTGCAGTATCTCATGGTCTAAAAGTTTGTACCTAGACTGTACGAAGGAGAAAAAAAAGTATATATTCAGAGAGACGGTACACAGAAGTGAAAGCAGCAGAACTTCTTGCAAACCACCCTCAGTTGTGAAAAGAGAGAGAACAGCAGCTACCATGTGGCACAAAACCTAAATATATATTATTTTGTTCCTTTTCGTTAAGACTGCATAGGGCATAAGTTGTTTTCAAGCATGCCTCGGACTCCTACAGCTCCAGCTGTCATGTGTAATTAAACATTTGGCCTCCACAATTACTCTACAGTGTACATATGCCAGTATTTCAAGCCTGGAATATGCATTTCAAAGAAGAATAATTCCCTGGAAATCCTAAATTGACAGGAGCAAAGACAGCCTGAAGGAAAGTAGTCAGAGAAAACTGTAAGGTCGGGATCTAATGATTAAAAAAGAAACTTCAAGAAGAACTTCAACCCTTAACTAAACCAATGGGAAAAAGAACGACAGTTGGCAAGCAGATTTCTGCATAGGGATCCTGATTAGGGAGCCTCTTGGGTTAATTTAATATTATCAGTGTTGTTCACCTTGCTGTAGTATGCCTTACCATTAATACCATTTAAACAGATTTCTTTTTTCTTAAAGCATATTTGGCATCATTTATTTTCCATGAATACTGATCATGGCAATATTAAATTTGATGAATCATATTGAATCTGAGGTTGGTTTATAGCAAGGGGAGTTGGGTTTTCAGTTGGTTTGGTTTTTTCTTTTTTTCTTTTTTTTTTCTCTCCTGCTTCACACGCTTGCATTTACTGCTGGTACTGTTGTCCTAAGTAATGCTGAGCTTGCATTTCAGTTAGGAATCTGCTTTTTTTAGCATTTTTTTTTATGAGGACCATTGGTAAAGAAATAGCTAAAGGTCCTAATATTTCTAATGTAAGGTTAAGAACAATGGAATTAGAGAAACCAAAATGTTTTTAAACTGGCAAATAAAGAAGTTAAATTGTGATAAAAAATGAGTGAATAAATTTCTTGTTTACAAAAATGTTTTCCTTTACAGTGTCTCTGGTGTCTAATGATTTATTTTCCACCCTTAATCACCCATTTAGTAACCCTTAAATGTAAAGGACTACGAATCCACGGGCTTGAGGCATGAAAAAAAAATTAGAGAAAAAATGAGCATTCTTCTATTAAAACATTTAAAAATGCTCTCATTTACTTAGCTTTCCAAAAGTTAGACATTTAAGCCTGAATTGGTTCAACACAGGTTCCCTTCTATATTGAACAGATAAAAATAAGCACTCCCAGTGTGCAATGCACTCAGTGCATTTTACACTGATATTATTATGCATCATTATAATTATAATCCATTATTCTTCAGTAGTAATCCAGAAAGACATTATAAAGGACAGACATGTATGACTAAAGCAGACCTAAATATCTAAATGTGCAACATCTACATTAATCTGGGTAGAATTCCTACTTATAATGGACATTTTTTTCATGATTCTTGCCTTAATATCACTTAGCTTTAGATAAATTAACAGGAGGGACAAGAGCACTTCTACCAGTGGAACTGTATCAGTGACAATGGAGAATTATCCCAAAAGGGTGTTATAAACCCCGCTAATCTGTTAGCACTGCATGCATCCCAGCCTTTATTCCATTTCAGACTAAGCTAAGGCATTTATCTTTAACTGACTGTAACTTACTATCTTGATAAAAAATTAAAGTTCACATCATTGTAAGGTGCCATGGCATGACAGCAAGTTACAATGCCTGTCACTGTGAATGATGGAATGACAATAAATTCATGTGAACCCTCATGCACAAACACACATACAAGGAAACAATTTTTAGATGCAGATCGGTATTAGGCTCTAGCCTGTCAGTGTTTTATACTGAAAAAGTGTCTTTGGAAAAGAAGTAAGAAGACCACAATGCGACTGAATCATCAACTTATTTTCAGCCCTGCTCAGGTTAAAGTACAAGGAAAGTCACACTAAACTATGGCTCACTTTTCTCATGATTTTTGGTTTCGCTTCCAAATCCAACTCTGCCAAGTCTGAAGCTGTTGATAAGGAGTTGAGCACAGCTTTTCCTTGTTAAAGCTGATCACTGAGGCACCAACTTGGTAAGTAGGATCTATCAACTTCATTGACTTTAACTGCTAATTTCCATATTTCTTTTAATAGCTGCTAGTGTTGCAGACTATTCAGGAGAAGAGGCAGAGTACCTGCTAATTCTGGCAGCGGAAGCACTTTGAAATACTGGCATGAGACTGGTCCTTCTGGTTAAAGGAGTAGCTCTGAAAGACAAGAGATCTGTGTTGCTCTTCCCACCACTCTTCCCCCTCTCATACCAATTCTGCACCAGTCAAGCGTGGGAAGGTCTTGCTCCTGCATTGCATCTTTGTCCTTTGCATTTAAAGTAAGCAAGCTAAATCCACAATTTGAGAGAAATTCATAGTACTCAACTACTGGAAAAATGGGCCACAATATGGTTGTATAATGCCAGTACAAAATCACTCCTTCTTAGAAGTCCCTTCATTCCTTCATCTTGAGACAGAAAAATTCTGCTATTTCAAAGCAATCTTTTGTTGATTTAAGTTGATCTAGATATCTCAGAGGGTAAGGGCTTCAAAATCAAAGCCCCAAACATCCACTTATTGACTACAGGCTGCATTTTAAGGGTGTAGTATTAAAAAAGGAAAATACTTATGTCAGTCCCCCCTCAACCCCCTCCTTTCACCAGTCTTTCTTTTATTTTCAAAAGTTATCTGATCTTGTCCTTGTATTCTGAGAAGATGATTGTTGGAGGGAGGAAGGATGTTGAGTAGGAGAAGAGAGAATAGAGAAAGAACAAGAAGGGAGAAGGTATCACAGGGTTTATGAAAGTGTCAGCATGACTGAAAGGCACTGACCATTATAATTCTAGTAAAGTTCCTGTAATGGAAAAAATCTTGTGCTGCCTCAAGGCTGTGGATCGGAAAGTAAAATCTCCCCAAGTCAATTCAAAAAAAGTCATTGACTGTGGTGCACACAGGGTATCTACTGAACCTTAATAGGTTTCTTTAATAGTTACAGATGAAGAATTCTGGAAAAAAAAAAAAGGTACAAGTCTGGAAATGTCACTCCATATTCAGACCTCAGTAAGTTTTTTTATGAAATTGGGCGATCTAGAGTATTGTACCCGTTGGTACCTACTATTGTTGCACTTTTCCCCTACTTTTTTGTTTTCAGCTCATTGCCTCTGTTATCAGCCAATCCTCTTATCCTCTAGTTGCCTGTCCAGACAATCTCTGGAATGGTATTCTGCTATTTTGATCCATTTTCAAAAAATGAGGAACAGTATGAAGTGAAAGACACCATTTTTAGTCTCTTAGTGGATGCTCCGCAGTGATTCTTTAAACATGTTGTCCCTAAGGTGGTCATATGATCTCATTCTGTCCTATATCTTACCTCCAGAACTAATTATAAGTCTGAAAATTGTTTAGCATGCTGGAAAATTTTACATCATGAAAAATAGGTTGTAGTGAGTGGAATTTGTCCTTTTATCTCTAGTCCTTTCTTCTTTTTACTGAAAAGTGAAAAATTTTTTTAATGAAAACTTGTAAATTTTGCATCCTGTGGGGATGTCTGCCCACTCATTTCTGAAATCAGTTGAAGTCTGGAGGTTTGGAAGCACTTTTTTTTTAATCTAAAATTTTATGTGCACTTATAAAGTGAGGAATGACTGCCCATGAAGAAGTAGAACTGAAATGTGGTGCTCATAGTGAGTTGAAAATTAAAGGATAACAAAATTTTCTTACCCTAAATATTCTCATTTTGTGGGGCTTTAGCAGGGTCGTCACACTTATGATACAGAACACTTTTCTGTCCAGCCTAACCTAGTGAGTTAGGAGTTCTGTGTCCACTTTTGAACATCACACTTGAAGATAAATGGGAGAAACTCAGAGGAGAGCATGAAAAATGAGAGAAGGTTTAGAAGACATGACCTGTGAGGAAAGCTTGAGAGAATTAATTTAATCTAGAAAATAATAAACAAAAAAAAGAGTGAGAACATGATAGACATACTCTACCATGTAAAAGATGGTTAGAAAGATGGTACTCATTTCTTCCTTACTGTAAAAAAAAAGTAGAGAAAAAAGGCTTAATTAAAAAAAAAATCAACCAAAAAACAAACAATCTAGATATTAGGAAAAAGACTGTTGTTGTGACAAACTCACAGGAAAACTTGATTTGCTTTAAGGTGAACCAGATAACCTCTTGAAATTCTATCTGTCTCTAAATTTCACTGATTCAACACCTTCTTCAAACTTACCTAGACAATCATAAAATGGGAGAACTATGCTAGTTGTAGACAAGGCTCCCTCTTATTAGTCACACCTAGACCTTCAAAGTCCTTGTGTGTAATACACAGGCTGATTCACAATACTGTCAATTTTATTGTAATTTCAAAAGAAACAGTACAACCTCCCTGCTTATAGTGGAATGGGGTTGGAACTAGATAATCTTTAAGATCCCTTCTAACCAAGCCTTTCTACAGCTCTATGATATTGAACCCTGATGGTTGCAAAGACAAATTCTTTTATTGAATCAAAGATTATTGATGCAGTGTTGTCCTCCTGGTCTGGAGAAGACTGAATCAATTGTTCTGAAAGATGTGAATATCCCTACCTTTTATGCATCTCCCTGAACTCCACTGCTGGTCACAATGAAGTAGAGTGTGATTTATCTCACCTTGCTGAAATCACCTAAAGTCAAGGGTGGTATTCAATTAAGTGTAATGCTGGACAAATCCTCTGTATTGCAGATGAGCAATTTCAGATGCCTAAATATAGCAGATTGAAGTTGGATTGTAGTTAGCTGCAGTCTAGTTAATTCATCCAGAAGAATTTCTGGAGTGATTTGGCTCACCGAGCATACATGCCTACTTGAAGGTGAGCTGGTAAACTACCCAAGTGTTGTAAAAGGATTGACTTAGATTTCAATGGACTCTAAAAGTATCCTAGGCAACTCAATCATCTGCATCTTCTGTGGGATACCAGGAGCACAATGGGCCTTATTTTGGATATTTACTGTAGGATGGACTTAACTGGGCTAATTCATATGCCTTTGCATAGCTTTTCACGCTCTATGTTGTGTCTACAGAAGGATGCAGGTCTGGCACCAGGCACCAGGCAGCAATGTTCAGGCAACTGAACTGTACCTGTTATTTCCTAAAAGTGCCTGAGACCCAAATCTCCATTGATTATAACGGGAGTCTGCTGAGTAGAAAGGGGAAATCTTACTCCTACACTTCTTTACACCAACTTATGTGAAATTAGACAAGATGAACCCTACCCACTGTGTTTACACTGAAAATATAAGCAAGGCTTTAGTGGTCAGGTAAGTGATTAGGAAGTAGGAAAAGACGAACGTTTTTGGGGAAATGCAAAGGAGTGAAAGGGAGACATAAAAGTTTAAAGAAGAAATAGTGAAGCTGGAAAAAGGAAAATTAGGGAAGAAAATAAAAAGACCAGAAGTCTGGTTGTCATATGGAGGAACTCTTTTCCTTTTTGTCTTTTACAAAGAATAATAATACAATATACTAAGCAAATATATGTTGACAATAACGTAATTATAGTCACAAATAAAATATTTTACCCTACCTTTAACATCAGTACAAATAGCATATAAAGCAAGATGTTTGTATCTCTGAATCCGTTTCAAAGCCCATGTAGCTAATATAAAAATTGAATTAAACTCTTTCTATCAGATGATTTTGATGTCCCATGATTAAGAGGAATACTTTTCCGATAGCTTTTCAGGGTACAGCTCTGAATAGGGATGGTGTTGAGCATTAGTCAATAGAGAAACACATTTTTCTTTGTATCACTCTCAAATGCATCCAGTTTGCTTGAGCATCATGAGGTACTGTGTGCTATGTTTTCCAATTTCCTTCAAAGTTGAAGAGTTTGGGATTTTCTTTCTTTAATTTCTGGGGCTACTTTAGCTATTTACCCTTTGCCATCAGCAGTCTCCTTCTTATCAGAACAACTTTCTAATTGAATTGCACATATGTGATAAAGATACCATTTTAGAACTTAAATATTTGGTACTTACTGCAGAGATGAAAACACTTTATTTGTATAAGTATCTGTAGGACTAAATGTTTTCACTTACACAGTGTATGAACATTAACTAATAATTATGTTCAGCAGAAACTTGTCAGTCTTTCACAATAATAGTACAAATAATACAAGAGCTATGAAAGAATACAAAGAAAAGCAATGATTTTGAAATCGTAGCATAAAGTTATGAGTTAAAATATATGTCATTACAATCTTTGTATGTGAGGTATCACTGAAAACTAATCATTTTGCATGTTAACGAGAAATGGTTGCAGGGACATTAGATGAGAATGAAAGTAAGATTACTCATTAACTTGGTAGGCATAGAATATATATCAAAGGATGGCTATGAGGACAGTATAAAAACTGCAGTCAATGGTCAGTTCAGAGCTGAGCTTATGAATTAGATGAGGTCACCAGAATTTCCCAGATGCCCAGGAAGATAAACCAACTTTGATTAAAAATAAGTTAAAAAAAATAAAGCCGACATACTGAATTTGCCTTCCCTCTTCCATCTTTCACCTCTCTGAAGTGACTGCCAAGTAGTAGCATAGTGTCAACAGAGCAACATTACTAGTAATTCCTGTAATGTAACATTTTCCATTAGAAAGTAATATGGAGCTGCCAAGATTGTTTTATATATCATAACAGCTGTAGTATGGCCAAGTAATAACAATGGCTTTCAGCCAACCAACTCACCTGTGTTTCATCTGAGCTGTTTGTGTGCAGATTAAAGTTTCTAAATCCAGTCACCTTCTAAAAACGTTCTATCTGTTAGGTTATACTCATCTGCTTGGCACCTGTTTCCTCACTGAGGAAACAATTCTCACCCACCATGGACTCCTACCACACACACATCTTCTGCTTAGTTTGGAGCAGATAGTGTTTACAGATCATACCTCAGTTTTCAGAGTGAGCTCTGCTCTCTAGTTCTAGAATATCTTATTAAAAATTCTACTGGAAGAGGTTTGCTTCCCCCAAACAGGTTTTCTATCAAAGTGGCAAAAAGCAAGCTCAGCCTACAAGTGAGTCTATTCAGTATCTTTAGTCTGTGATTAGGTATCTGGCTTTGAATGAAGAAGTGTATGAAATCTTTGGTAGCAATGGTTGAAAAGAAGTTTGCAGAAACTTTTCCTGTAAGAGTCTGTTTTCTAAAGAAAATAAGTCAGTAAAATCTGAAATTTGTCTTGATAGTTGATTTTATTATTTGGAGAGAGATTTTTATCATCTATCTCCAATTGTGTTTTTCTGCATTGATGTCAGACTGCCCTTCCTCCTCTTGCTCCAGAACTGTTAAAGCTAATTGGTGTTCATTATATCTTTCAATGACCTGAAAATGAAATATAGTAGCTTCTGAAGAATTTTGTAAGTTCCTTTATTTATTTATGTCTTTATTTGCAGAAGAGAGACCCAAACCCCAAAATGTGCACCTGTAGCTACATTTTAAATGTTCAAACTAATAAATAATAAGATTTGACAGGGTCACAGCAAAGGTGCCCCAGCTACATGCATATTTAGGCTGCAGATTTACCAAGTGATTTAGAACCACTGACTGGTAAGTCTACCTTTGGTGGCAATACTTTCCACATTTGAAAAGAGCAGAATTTGTGTACCATCTTTACTCCCTTAATTTAAAGTGTTTATCACTTGTTTACAACACCTTAGTGTTGTAAACTAGGGGCCCCTGGTGGTCTAGTGGTTAGGGTGCAGGACTCTCACCGCTGCGACCCGTGTTGGATTCCCAGCCCCCTGGGCAGATGGAGCTCGTCAGCCCTGTGAGGCAATCCATCTAAGAGAAGGTCACTCTAAACAAACCTACGTTCTGAGACCTCATTGCCACTGTCCAAGCTTGCTCGGCCCCGGCAGATGAACCTCAGGATTAAAGGGTGGGCTCAGTTCAGCGCACGCTGTGTCTCACCTAAAAAATCCACTGCGCAGGCTCGAAGGGTCAATGACCTTTCCCACATCTTCGCTCGCGAAGACTGGCCATATTATTATTTACAACACCTTAAGTTCAAAATTCATCTATATTATTCCATATCTCAAAGTATAGAAGCAAGGTTACTGACAACACAGGGACAACCCTGACAAGCCTTCAAGGCTCCTTTTTTTTAGTGGTTGAGTAAACTAAACTGAACCTTTTTTTTTTTTCCTTCTTTCCAACTACCCAACAGACAAGATCACAAAGATATCATGTCAAAATAAAGACTTGTCTACACAGGTGACAGCCTCAGAAAGAGTCCCTAACTGAAATAGCAGTCTTCAACTCTGTCAGGCTTGATGCTGTGACCACTCCTCTGGGGAGCCTGTAATAGTTCCCAGCCACCCTGTGGGGGAAGAACCTTTTTCTAATATCAAACCTAAACCTCCCCTCACACAACTTCAGGCCATTCCCTCGAGTTCTGTCACCGATCACCACAAAGAGATTAGTGCCTGTCCCTCTTCTTCCCCTCACAAGGAAGCTGTAGATTGCCATGAGGTCTCCCCTCAGTTTCCTCCAGGCTGAACAAACCAAGTGACCTCAGCCACACTTCCTATGGCTTCCCTTCCAGATCCTTTAATAGCTACATGTCTTTCCTTTGGACAGTCTCTAATATTTTTATATCTTTTTCATATCATGGCACCCAAAACTACACACAGTGCTCAAGGTGAGGCCATGCCAGTGCCAAGCAAAGCGGACTATTCTCTCCCTCAAGCAGCTGGCATTGCTTTGCTTGATGCATCCCATGACGTGGTTGATCCTTCTGGCTGTCAGGGCACTGCTGATTCATATTCAGCTTTCCAACAAAACTACTACATACAAATAAACTTGTCGCAGGCATTTTGTGTGCTGCAGGTAAAAATAAACACGTGAGGTGATTAAGCTAGCTTATTGTTAAATATACACTTATCAATTTATGATTAATTTTGATTCACCGGCAAATAGCATTGGTGGTTTTGAAGGCAACAGTAACCATAATACTCAGGAGAGAAAGCAATGATGAGGTGAAAAAGGTTAGAGTAACTATTTGATAGATTGCCATTCTACACTGGTTTAAAAGTATAAAGTAATATATGTAACTTATTAAAGTAAGAGTTCATAAAATTCTCTTGGACTCTGGTTTGTGCACTTATCAAATTCAAAACTTCACATATAAAAACGACTAAAACTTGATTTCTGGTCTCATATAAAAAAAAAGGTGATTTGTATTTGAAGTAACAGTAAGTCTCAAGACCCACAACTATCTCTAACTGAGGGGTTTTTTTCTCCCTGGGGGAAGAGAAAAGCTATTGGAGCACACATAAAATTTAGGTGCTTTAAGAATTTCTCCAGGACTTCTGTTAGATTTGCTATCAAAAGAGGCAATAAAATGGGAATTTATGTTTTTTCCTTAACAAATCTTATGCTTTCTGATCTAGTGTTTTGTCATTGCAATTAGGGCTGTTCTTTGAAGTAGCAAACTGAAAAGTGGTGCCATGGTTTATTTTAGGTATGAGCATTTAAAGAATATGAAGAATCTTGGGGAAATAAAGTTCATATATTTTATTCACATATTTTTTTCTGACAGATTGCCTCTTCACATAGTAAGGGTATGGCTTGATCATGACTTACAAGAAGAGACACTGATTTCAGTTACTTTTCTCAGTAAAGATTGCAGCCATGTAGAAAATTAATTTATGGTTGCAACAAGATTTCAGGCTGTACCTATTCTAGGTAAGAACATCTTCCTAATAACTCCCCAAAAAAATGGCAACTGAGGAGTAGAACATTTAGGACATGTAATAATTTTGTACTGTCAGTGCTGGATCACTTCTGCAGTATAATAATGTTCTGTAGAACATCTTTAAATAGTTTGTGTAAGGTTTATCTCATCCATGCACCTTCTGCATGAAGCCTGCTGTGATGTTAGGAATATTTACAGGACTTAGCTGGATTCACTCAGTTAGTGAGCTTTCATATATGACAGACTGCAAATCAGAGCTGGATATAGGAAACCTACTGGGGTACCCAGGGTGAATGTGGCAAACCCTGAAGCTGGTCTCAGATGGAGCACAAGTGAAAAGTAGCTCTTCTCTTGGTTGTTCTTCAGCTCAGAGAGATGATTACTTTCTAATCATCTGATGACCACTTCTACTTTCGTCCAATTGCTGTCTCTATTAGTCTGTGGAATATATTAACACTTCTAACACAAAGACCAGAACCTCATTCTAAGATTCTTTTTTCCCCCTGTTTCAATAGCATCATCTAGAAAATATCTGTGATTAAACATGGAGACAATGAAACAGGGGAAGAGGCTCACAGTGGGTTGATCTTGACTAGCAACCCAGTGCTCATCAAGCCACTCTATCACTTCTCTCTTCAACAGAGCAGGAGGAGGAAATGCTACAAAAAGCTCGTAGGTCAAGATAAGGACAAGGAGTTTGCTTGTCAATTACTGTCATGGGAAAAATGGACTTAACTTGGGGAAATTAATTTATGGGCAATTAATAACAGAGTAGAATAATGAGAAATAAGAACAAACTTAAAATCCTACGCCCCTCCCTTCTTCCCAGGCTCAACTTCACTCACAACTGTTTTACCTCCTCCTCACACTGAGCAGTGCAGAAGGATTAAGAAAGAAGGTTATGATCGATTAATAATGCTTTGTGTCTGCTGCTTTTTCTTCCTCATGTTCTTCTCTTGCTCCAGTATGGGATCCCTCCCATGGGAGACAGTCCTTCAAAGACTTCTCCAACATGGCTCCTTCCTGGGGCCTGCAGGTCTTCAAGAACTGCTACAGCATGAGTCCCTTCTACAGGGTGCAGTCCTTCAGGAACAGACTGTTGCAATGTGGGTTGCTCTTGAGGTCACAGGTCCTTTCAGAAAAACTGCTCCTGCATAAACTTCTCTCCACAGTCTGCAGCTTCCTTCAGGTCACATCTGTCTGCTCTGGCATGGGGCCCTCCATTACCTGCAGAATATCTGCTCCACAGGCTGCAAGGGAATCTCTGCTACAGTGCATGGAGTACTGTAGCAGACAGTACTCCTTCAACTCCTTCATCGACCTTGTGTGTTTTGTTGTTCCTCTTACTCTGTCTCAGTCCTCACTCACAGGGGCTGTGCAGCAGTTTTTACCCTTTCTCAAATACCTTACCATAGAGGTAATACTAATGTCACTGATTGGCCCAGCTTTGGCCAGTGGCAGGTCCATCTTGGAGCTGTATGAAACTGGCTTTGTCTGACATGGGGGATGCTCCTGGCACCTTCTCACAGAAGCCACCCCATTAGCCCTGCTCTTAACAAAACCTTGCTACATAAGCACAGTACTACCATCAAAGATCACAGGATGTCTAGATGGAGTGTTTCAAGACCTGTAAAAGAGATGAGATCTGTGCACAGCTTTAGGGTTCTTGATCCCCTAGCTTGAGCTCAAAAGCCATAAGGATGTAGGCACAACTGAAAACTAAAAATCTTTCCAGATGAAGTCTTCTGCATCACTGGTAGATGTCCAGATGTGGAACTTCAGAATGATGTTGCCATCCATTTCTGGGGGCTTCTCTGTTCTCAACATGCTCAGGTGAGGAAATGCAGGAAATGCTTCAGCTGAGCTTTGAAATACAGTGGAGCAGACATAATGAGATTTACCTTGCTTTCAAACAGGGACATGCCTGCACACAATCTGGAATTCAAGTTTAAGTATTCAGGGAATGTCGATGTCCAAAATGTGCAGTTGGTGTACAAATGCCTGAAATACTGCACAATTCTGAAAAATAGATGCTTTTAAAATACTTTATTGAGATTTGGATCTATATTTCACCTAAACACTGCCTTGAAAAAAGTAGACAATCTAAAGAGGATTTTTAATCTAGCATGGTATGGTGGGATCTTTTCAGGTGAAAGACAAAACATAATTTAAAGAAAAAACTGTATTAACAATTGAAGAGACCCACTCCTTGAGCTGCAAATTTTTGAAGGTTGGGAGAACATTCTTGGAAAGACACAATATCTGCTTTCTCTGATCTTGTATTTCACCCACCAGATCCATATTGACAATTGTGAGACATGTTAGGTCTGCTGTCAGTCAGAAAGTATGCCCAGAAGGCCATGTACATTGCCACCAGCATGCAGATACAACATTTAAAGAGCAAAGAGAGCAAATAAAAAACTTGTCTTGAAATCAGCTGTCTACATGCTCATTTCACACGGTGATCACCTTCTTTTACTGTTACAAGACAATGGTGTGAGGTTTTCACAATTTTTTAGAAATGTCTGAGAATAGGTGAACACTTCTGTGATAGCTCTGTCACACTGAAAATCAAAAAAATCAATCTTTTCAACACTGATGACTCATTTTTTGTTTCAGGAAAGTGGGGAATTAAATACAGAGTAGTCTTATAAGGTATTGAGGAAATTAATTAATTCTTTAACATGTCTACAGTGCTTCAGAAAGAAAAAGAGTTATCCTTAATATTAGGTAATCACATAAACTTAATGAGCCATCTTACATGTCATCACTTGAAGCCATTGCTGTACTCCACAGAGTTGATTATAAAACATGCCTCAAAAATGCAGATTATTTTTTAGTATATCAGTCAGTAACTCTTCACTTTTTATGAACATACCAAGCTCTTCAGATTTCTTTGATTTTTTTCCAGTCAATTCAGTATGAAAACATGTGCAGTAAAGCTGTAAGAAACTCTCTCTTAAAGGAAAACAATCACAAATCTGGTTTATGTGCCCTGGTGGTCCAAATGTAAATAAGTACTCAGAAGGGAAATTAGCATAATAGGCATGAATTAACTGACTGAGATAAACTAGAAAGTATTTGAGCTTCAAAATGGATCAAAATAATTCTGCATAAATAGAAAAATATCTTTAAATTTGTGTATGTCTTTTCAACTTCTTAACTTAATATTAACTGAAAACACCACAATACTGCATGAAAGGTTATTTTTCTCATATATATCCCTTTGGCTGTAATCTGGGAAAACCAATAAGCTAATATAAAGAGTCTGTTCTGAAAGCAATACTGTACATTAACTAACACATACCAGTACAGAAAAGCTAAATGAATTCTTTTTCTTTTGAGGTTATCAAGTTGTGTAGGAAGTAGGGATATGCTGCCCACATTACAATAGACAAAGGGTGTGGGTTTTTTTCTCCCTGTAGATTTACATTTGATGAGTTTGTCTTGGGGCTCGTTATGTGTTTTGGTTTGGTTTTTTTTATTTGTCCCTCAAACATTTCTGAATAGACTTAGCGTTCAGGTTTCTATATAGCATTTGAAAACATTCAGAAGAGATTGTAAACAATAAGAACCTATTAAATATTTCTGGAGTTTCCAATATTGGTGTGGAACAATAGACTTTCAAAACTGATCACTTATAACCTTCCATGAAAATCATGCATGCCATACAGTTTTGCAGAATCACATGGATCAAAAATTTTTTCTGCTTTCCATGGACCATTGAAAAATACCAGTTCACCATTTTGGCTTCAGAAACAAAAGAAAAGTGTACCTAAACAAAGATTTGTTTGAGTTTGTAAGAATTATATAAATAAAAATGCCAGGTATTACAGTCTCATCTAAATGGTATATCAACACAACTTTGCATTTTTACCCTATCAAGAATATGTCTGGAATTTTTTAAATTGCAGCACACAAGTTTTGATCTCTGCATCTATCTCAGTAGGTTTTTGAACAGTTTAACCAAACAGGTTTTCAGCATTGATTTGTCTTTTTTTTTTTTTTAAATGAATCTGAAATTTTATGTAAATTAATGACACAGTGATTCTTTGAAAATTTTTTGTCCACAAATCATTTTTTTGAATCTTTTATTCCATTTTTCAGCTGATCAAAGAGATTTCTTTTGACAGGAAAATTTTATAAATAAAACAAGCAAGCATACTGTAAATTTTAAGTAGATTGGTAGATATGTAGGTAGAATCCAAATTAGCACATTGTCTAGGGTAGTCTACACTGACCTATTTAGCTTTAAAGCAGAGCTGTAAGAGAGTAATAATGAACTATAACTGCTTTTTCTACATCACACTTCACACGTGATTTACAATATATTTGCTTAGTATTGGCAGAGGACATGATGCAAAGTACCTGGCTTGTAAAATCCAAGTATAAGGTTAGAAATAACAGTACCATAAAGTTTGAAGTCCCAAAGCAACTCAGCATTTTCAAAGTTTCAAGCAAGATATTTTGAGTGTCAAGCGATCAAAAAGTTGTTGCCTTTGGAGCAGGCGTTAGCAATTGAAAATCTGTTTGCATGTACTTCTCGAGCATTACAATTCCCCACGCATTTTCTTTAAGAAGGAAGGCTTGGCTAATAATTTTGAATCTGAGTCTTACCATTCTCCATTTGCTAACCTAAATACCCAGCTTTTCTTCTGTGACATATGTGTTTAGTCCGAGCATGTGATCATCTGCCTACCTGGTAAATAACACTCACATGCAGAAGATAGATATTGATGCTTTTACCAAACCTGCCTCAGGAGACACAGAAAGTACTGTTAGAATCAACTGGATATTTTTTTCTAGACAAAAGACTAACACACTTGGAGAAAACACAGCCTCTTATCTGAAAATCTTCTATGATAATCAGAAAGTGATAAAGATAGAAACACCAGTGAGATTTAAGAAGAGGTGGGATTTTTTAATGACTTTGATGGAAAAAGGAGGGGAAAAACAAACAAACAAATCGAGAGTAGTTTATATATGCCAGACTGTGCAACAGAAACACAGCTTAGGAAGGCAGTAAACTGAAAAAGTGGGAACCACCTGCAAGCACAAAAAGAGGGTCTCTCATAAAAAGTGCTACCACCAAAATGCTATACTAACTAAATCCCACTTGAATTTATATTTCTTTGGTTTAAAGAGCATAAAAGAGTGAACAATACTATGTTAATTTTTTTTCCCTGATACCTTTTGCAAGCTTGAAAGCATTTATGTTTCTGCATGCTATATTCATTCTTTTCTCAACTGGGACAAGGGAAATAATTTACCAAAGTATATCTTCACATTCTTCTACTGTTGATAACTGTCATTCAAAGTCCAGTCAGTTTGTTTTATCAGTTTCTTTGTATCTTTAATAATTCCTTTATTGGTAACAAGGAATATGCAGGAAATGGTAAACAAACTCCTGAATAGATTAATGTTTTTAACATCAGCAGTAATGTTGATGTTAGCTAAAAACAAGTTAAAATTAAGAGTTCAGGCACACAGTGTACTTGTATTTTAATGAGGTGATTTGTGTAGACCTGTCATTGAGTGTTAACATTTACAAATGTAATTAATTCAGTCATATAAAACAAATATTAGATAGTTATATTTTAATGAATTTAAACCTATGTATAAATGCCAGCAGAAAGTTCCAATCATACTTAGTCGGGAATATGCATTAATCTTGCTTAGTTTTGCTCTATATAGTGCACTAGACAAGATCTTCTGGCAAAATTAAAAATAAATGCCTACGTTTGACCTCTGACTCAGGCAGTGTGGAAACATACAATATTTAAGTTTTAATTGTGCTATTTTTCAGCTGCACCAAATCAGACCATCTGTCCAAAGTCTAAACTAGATTTGTTTTTCTACATATATTGAAATGCATTTTTTAAAATTAGGTTTTATTATTATTTCTGTGTAAAAAGTTCAGAAAGATTTGCATATATCCAAACAGGAATAGCCTAACATCCAATTAACAATAAAATATGCATTGAATAGGAAAAATAAATATTGATCTGCAAAATACCATGCCAATTTGTTCTCATGGTAAGCATCCTTTCCCTTCAATCAACTGATTTTCTTTGACAAAGGGAATGGGAAGAGGAAAGTGCTCAAATGAAATATAAGTGAATGTTGTTTATAAAGAAGAAATGTATATACCGATGGCAAATACTTCGGGCCAGATTTCCTTACAACTTTCAGTTTTTGTGCTTCACTGAAAACAAAAAATTAAACAGATCCTGAAAATCACATTTGAAAAAACTATCACAGATGGCGATGCTTATTTGTATACTCACTAGATAATGCTCACAGTATCATATATTTGCATTTTATTTTCACTCAGAAGTTGCCTCGCCATCCCTTTCATTCCAACAGACAGGTCTCTTCTACAGCAAAGAGGGTGGCAAGATCAGTCTTAAGATGTGACCAGAGGTGCAGAATGATATCATTCCAGGAGGTCATCTGGAAAGACATGTTTGCAGAGTAGACAGGCTTCCAAGAAGACCATGAGGGCTGATATCCTGTGACTTAAGGCTGGTTGTTCAGGAGACCAATGAAGAATGAACGCTTTGGACCGCCGTGCCCATATTCACAAGGTGGTCTGTTATCTTCAGGAGCTTGGCCTTGCCAGGAAGAGCTAGGTTCCTGTATCTCTGCCTGCTTACTCCTCTCTTTCTCTCCAAATGGCATATCCCAGTCAAGTAGCAGTTCATTTGCACTGCCATGTGCAAATGTAACAGACGGTCTTCACATCCATAAGAACAAATTTCAGCATTTCAGAAAACACTTGAAATTACTTTAGCCAAATACATGCCCCTAAAAATGCTGAGCAGTGGGACTGTTAAGGTTTTTCTGCTGTTTTTCTTCCTTATGTCAGCACCACTTCAAACTCCAGACATGCTAATCCCAAAATATCTACACAGAAGCTTAAGAATTTCTTATATCTTCACAAGACACAAAGATGAAATATAGATGTTTTCAAATCCGACATGCATATCTGAGTTAATCACCTTAGCCTTTATAATCAGTGACTGGGTAGGATAGGAATTTTTGGGGCATGGTTCATCTCCTCCCAAAGTGGAATTTTTTCAGATGACTGATGATCTAAATGTGCCTATCAGTCTTCCGAAGACCATGGTATGATTAGGTGAGTTTATAGATGTCTGAAGTTAGGTGAGATGAATTTCACCCCCAGTGATGTATTAGATAAACAAATGGTATCAAAATATCCCAAAACACATTGAGTTGACGACTGTAGTTTTACATCAAATATTCCCCTGAAGTGCCCTTTACTTTATGTGTTATTGTCAAGATGAAGTCATGAAGACCAATTATGAACAGCCGGAAAAGTGCATGTTACATAAAGGTGAAGAACATCTGGAGTATTCTACAGAGGATCCTATAGAGTTCTGATAGAATTAAATGTAATTCAACCAGATAGAATTGCTAACAGCAAAATAAAAAAGCAGGGGGGGAAAAAAAGGAAAGTAAAAGAAAGCTGCCATATTACAGACTATTTATTTTGTAGTTGAGAAACCCTGAAAACTTAGATAGCTTTTGCTAAATTTGCAATACTATCTGATATTTCAGTGAGAGTAGACTTGATGATCAGCAATATTGAACACCCAGTGCCCGAAATATTGATAAAATTTTTAATTGAAATATACACTTAAAATAACATACTGAAAAGAATATATGACAAAAAATATTTTTTCAGAATGTTCAAGAGTATTCAAGAGTTTGGAACCATTTGCAAGGATAGCACCAATGTCATAGAGATTTTCTGGTTTGCTGAAGACTGTATTTCTGGAGGAAATATGGTAGAAATATTTGGTCATTGTGGGGCATACTGAAGTTATGTGTGTAATCATTACCTATTTGCTTTAGTTTTGTCTATGGCTTGGGAATGAATATTGAATAACAGCTAAAAGTCCTTCACGTACAGTACCTGGGATTCAAAGTCACACTTTTTTAGAAAATGCCTATTGTATGATCTGTATTTATTAACAGTGTTCCTATTACATTAATACTTTAAGGTAAGTCAGTAGGAGTATTATGATACTGTAAAATTTTAATATTAATAAATTTGCCTATGGTAATAAAATACATGTACATTATTGCTTTTATGAGAATGAAGTTGATTTATGTTATGTTGTAACCCCTTGCTGAGGAGGATGTCTTGCTGTATGTTAGAAATGTCTATATTGCAGACTACTATATTTCTTTTCACCATTCTAAACATAATAAACAGTTGAATGATTATGTAGAACTCTTAGAAAAAATAGCATTGAAATAGAATGGCATGCCAAGTATTAGGTACATTAGATATTTACCTTTTTAAGAGATTAGTTGTTCACTTTTGATTTCTTAACCACTACTTATTTCAAATATTTTCAGATTGTTGACAGGCTATCAGAATTTTCTAGTGCATAATACAGATACAAATAAAAATACACCTGACACCATTTCTCTCTAAGATAATTTCATCTCAGTGTCTGTTTAGTATAGTTCACACTAATTATTTGTGACTAATGTGTACACAGCATGAGACCTCAGAGACCATATATAGATTGCTGAATTAGAAATATTTTTTTTATTATTTCAAGTATTATATCTAGTTAGTGTCGTGGTTTGACACGCCCCCTCCCCGGGGGGAAACTAGAAGTGATTTGTCCCAGGTGAGTTTCCGATGAGGGGACAATAAGAGCTGTTTTTCACCCGGGTGAAATTAGGATATTATGACAGCCAAAAAGGAATTTGTTGGCAGAGAGAGAGAGAGAATCGAAGCCATGAGGTGAGGCAGAGGAGAGAGGCCTGTGGGCCCCTTGTGGGGTGCCAGGCCCTCTTTTCTCCTCCGGCAGGGCTGAGGGGGAGCCCGGAACAGTATTATAACTGGAGTGGGTGCCTGTGGCCAAAGGCTAGGGGGATTTTTCCCCCCACTGCACAGGAGAGGTGGTGGTGTGGACTTGAGAGGCCAGCCATGGGGTTGGAGCTAGCCCCCACCTGCAGGCAGGCACGGCATTGGAGCCAAGCCAGAGATGGGTTGAAGGGTGGCCCGGAGCTGAAGAAGCAGCTGCGATCGTGCAGAGCTGGAAGAATTCCACACAGAGGAGAGAGACTGAAGCAGTCTCACTGCCACCTTTCCCCTCCCCTCCATGGTGGGGGAGGAGGCGACCCTGAGCTGAGACTGAAGCAAAAACGGAAACAGGCCAGGGAGCTCGGAGGTGCTCTATGCAAGGTTTGGGCGAGAGCAGCCGAAAACCAAAGGAAGAATGGGGGGGTGGGGGGAGGAATGCCTCCTCATAACATGTGGAAGCCAAGCTGAAGCTGCAGCTGAAACAGAGAGAAGCCAAACCAAGCAGGCTTTTTCTGGACAAGGACTTTTGGTGAAAACTATTTGGGGTATATAAAAGACTGAGCGAAACCCAGAAACCCTGCAACCTGGAGAGGAAGAGTGAACACCTTACTCTCTGGGAGGAACCCTCATGAAACAGGGAGAAAGGACTCAGAAGCTGACTCCCTGTAACTCGTGATGCAGACCTGTAAAACAAGTGTTCCCTTGTAGTCTAGGAGGAGACCTCAGCAGAGGCCAAGCAGCTGGTGGGGGTAAAGAAGACCCCTTCCTCGATATCCCAATGAGAGAGACTTTAGCTGTCGTCCTGGAGGGTTTTTCTTCTGGATTGATGTGGAAAGACCCCGGGGTGGTAGAGATTGTATTAATACTGTGTATTTATTTGCTTTTTAGTTTCTATAGTATTTATTGTGTTAGTAATAAATTCTGATAGAATTTCCCCATGCTGAGTTGTGCCTGTTTGAAAACTTCTCTTTCACGTCAAGGCAAATTATGGGGGAGCTTGGAGATTAGATTTTTTTGGGGGTAAAACCACCACAGTTAGTTTTAAATGTGCACTCCTTTCATTATTTTATGCTAGTGTCTGTTGTGCAGTCTTCTATGAAACCACTGGGAAACCACTCAGTACAAACTTCAAGTTTTCCTCTTCAATTTCTAGAACATTTACAATACATCTGAGACTGGAAAATCAAATCATGAAGCTTAAACAGATTTTTCCAGAGCAGATTTTTCCAAAAGATAACTACATTCACCTAAAACCTGAGTATTTGTTGTGTGCTGCAACTTTTCCATCCTCACTAATCTAAATCAAATAAACCTGCTCTAGTGCTGCATCACTGAATTCATAAAAATTCTCCAGATTAGAGTAACCTAGAGCTAAACAGCTATGTAGGCAATTTGCTTTTCTGTAGTGAATTCTTAATACTTTATATGTTTATATATAAAACAGCACTGTTGTTGATTAAAAGTCACAGATGTCACCAGCTTCTCCCATATTCCTTATGCTCCTTCCTTGACAGAGTTAGGTAGTTAAATGGTGTCATCACTTCTACTCAGTTTTCTGCCTTGTTTTGGTCAGGGGAATGAGTAAAGCCAAGGGGTGGTAGGGAAAGAACCAACATCATAGTCTGTGGCTGACACCTTACAGACAGACAAAATCCTAGCAGGAAATCCTAGGCATACAGAGGCACAGTAAACAAAACAAAACATCACAACAACAATTAGGTTGTGTAAATTTTTTAATCTTTAGGTCAGAGCACTTCCTTTCCCTATTTTGAAGGTCTTGTAGGTTCCTCCTTTGATTCATTTACTACCTTTCTGGTAGTTGTTCAATAAACGTGCCCTTATAAACATTGAACATTTCTCCACTCTGCAGTCTTAACTGTCAGCAGCAGTTGCCTACACTAAGTGTAATAAAACATTTTTGCCTAGGGAACTTCAAAGTTGTTTGGTTTTCAGTGAATTTTTCTCTGTGGCTTTGCAAATAAATGTAACACAGGTACCTCTTCTCTAGCTGTTTTATCTTTTTTTTTTTTTAATTTTCTTAGAAAACCACTATTTATAATCCAGCTCTGTGAAGAATCACTCCCGGATATCACATGTGAGAATTGTTTCAGATTTAAGTCTTGAACTTCCTTTTTTTAAGATCAGGTAGATAGCTCTAATTCTGGAGTCACAGCTTAGAGGGATATATTTGCTATACCTTGAAAGAAAGTCACTCCCACCTTCCCAAATTTTAATTTTTTTTTACTATGCTCACATCTATCCATGTGCTGCTATGATTTTAATAAATGAGATATACAAGCTATTCAAATAGTAGTAAAGAGAGAAAAGTCATTGTGTGGTGTTAAACAAAGTGTTAAATCTTGCTACGTGAGTAAACAGAAGCACAGAAGCACTTCTGCTTGTGCTGTATACTTCACTGTATGCCAATAACCTAGATGTCTCCATCACCATGAAAATAAAGAAATTTTAATGGTTATAGAACACCAAAAATTTTTTCTGTACATTTACATCTGCACATTTATATCCTGCATAGGTGCTTCTCTAATTGCCACACTCTTATAACAGTCACAGTATTCAGTGCTTATAGTCCATACTTCTAGTCCAGTTGTGATGGTGATGCACTATTGAAACAATGAGTGACAACAGGAAACCAAACCAGGTCAGAAACTCATTTCTCAGATGCTTTTAGTTACCTCACATTTCCCTCCCCACCCTCACCCCACCCCCACCCCACTTCAGCTAGCTACATTGTCTTGTTTTCTGCACATTGTCTTGTTTTCTGTACTCTGAACACCACTGTTCTCTCTTCCATTCTCCAGATATCTCTCCTGGGCCAGTTAACCTCTGTGGGCATACTATATCTTCATTAAATATATCATGTGTGGCTAATTTGATGCAAACCTGAAGAATTTTATTTAGTCAAAACTGAAGAATTTGGATCAGCCAAGTATTAAAACACACCCACTTACCCTGCTGAGCATCCTGGTGAGCACTCAGTATCCTACTGAGTGAAGTCCTGGTACTGCCTGCTTTTGGCTTTCCTGAGCAGTTCTCTTGATGAACCATGAGGGCCTCTGCAGGGGAAGGGAGCAGAGTCTAATTCTTTATCCACTCTAAGTGGTTGCTCTCTTCATTTATGAATATCCTCTGGAAATCAGTAAGACACCACTAAATTTGAATAAGGACATTGGAATCCCATACTGTGCTACTAGTGAGCTTGTTCTCAAAGGGCTGTAAAGCAGAACATAGCAAATAGTTACACCATTAAATGGAGTAACTGAGCTTTACCTATGGTTGAATTACTAGAACACTTTTTTAATGTATTGCTCTAAAATCTTTAAGACAAATATCTATTTGTCTCCTCCTATCTGTCACAAAAAAGACTTATACAGATATTCCAAGTTTAAAATATATTTGTCCTGTGTAAAAGCTCAGAAAAGCTTCAATGATGACTATCACCTGTTTATTGCTACTGTAATCTCCGAAGTCTGTTTCACTCTCCAAGCCTAAGGGATAGCAAATGATCTGAGGGACACCTACCACCTGATACTTTGACTCTGACTAGCTTTTATTGTCAATCCTGTGTATACTTCTCAGGTAGCAGGATGCTTGATGAAGTCCCACTTATTTGCCTATCTTTATGCCCACAGGCATCATATACATGTATTTCAGAGACCTTTCATCAAGCCTACTCAATAAAATTTCAGTCCATTCCAAGTTTATAAGGGTTCAATCAGGCAGATGTTAATCAGTGAACTATGCATAAAAAAACGAGCAGCCGTTTCCACCGTCTCCAAGATACTTGCCATAGAATCTATTATTCCAGTAGCACAATTGAAAAAGGCCTTTGGTTTCAATTGAATCTCTTTTGCAGTCTCAAAGAAATTAGGGCTCCTCTAGGCTGATACTTACTCTAATGAGCCTGAATACTGTGAAACTCTCCTTTTCCACCCCCAAAAAGGCTTCTCTGACCATAAACAAGACTGTATCTCTGGAGGATTTCCTATGATCTATTGATCTAAAGGTATGCTTTATAGTGTCTCAAGAATGGTATTTGTCTTTATATCAAGTTCAGAACCAGTAAAATTACCCCAGACAATTTTATTAAGCTGATAGAGAACTGCTCATTTTAGGAAGAGAGAAGGACCTTTGCTTTGTTGGTCAGTTACTTAGAGGCTTTTTATTTACTTCCTATGAAATTGGGATTTTTTCCAGAAATTAGAAAGAATTTCAGACAATCTGAGAGTTGTTTTGTTTTCTGGCATGTCTAAAACAAGAGAACCCAAGGAGTTCTTTCCATAAAGGCTTTTGTATTTTATTAAAAAAACCGCAAACCTTTATGTTTGATACCTAATCTAATTCTCATCAATGGTGATGAAAAACTTGTTACTAACTTTACTAGAACTCAAGGAAAGCCACATTCCTGGTGAGGGTTTCCAAAGAACTTTGATTTCTGAACACTTGCACACTTAAACTCTTTAGAGGCAGACAGGTAAATTCTGGAGTTACATGCCACCTATATACATAGAAATCCAAGTTGATTGGAGTTTATCTATGTGTGCTAAGCACAGTCCATAAAGTGACAGGAGTGATGCTTCAACAGGTGTGCAATCTAAATTAATCAGGTAAAAGGAAAGAACAGAGAGAGGAGTAGGGTATGAAGAGGAGAGCACAAAGACAATAGAAGCCAGGGAAACACTCAATTCCTTTGTAAATGTAATTAAAGATTATCTCTCATTGCTTCAGTGAAGGTGATAGAGGTACTGACAGATATTACTAAGATATTCAAAATAAGTGGCATGTAACCATATGTGAAGCCTTAGTTTGCCTAAAGTTTTGTTGTAGTTATCTGCTATATCTGTACTTGCTGCAAGGTTGAAAGTACAGTCAAGATGTTGCTCAATTGAAAAAGCTAATATATGGAGCAGAATTCCAAACACACTATGAAGAGATTCATATCTGCCAATGTATATAAAATATATGTATATGAAATCTAAGAATTTGATATATTTGTTAGATATTGCCACTATTTGAAAGATATATAAAGATATCTATTAAGGATGAACTGATATAATTTCACTAGGACTTAAGATACTGGAGAATAAAGCATAGAAGAAAATGCAGTGATATACAAGAGAAGGGAAAAAAGAAAACTTCACTGGGAATAGGGACAATTGAATGAAGAAAGTAGCAGAATAGTCCTACTTGTGTCTATATTTTATCAGTATATTTTAATGACCACAAAAATTAAGGAACAAAGAAAGTTCATTTACAACATTGAAATTTTCCTTTAATTTCTTCACTGGCCTCTTCCTATGACTGACAGGACTTCCTTTAGGGGTGCAGAAGAATAGATGGTGCTAAATTCATGAGTTCTAACTCATGAGCTATCATTCATTCAGAATATGTTTTTCTTTTTGGCATGTCTAAAGTGAGATGCTTTTTTCATATAGGCTTTTAGATTTTTTTGGCGTTTGGTTTTTTTTAATTAAAAAACTTTTTAAATCATATGGTTCATTCAAAAATTTTGAAAAAGACTTGCATGTGATTTTGATTTCTGTGTTAACTCTTTAAAAAAAAACAAAAACAAAAACAAAAAACCCACCAAAAACCAAACCAAACAAACAAACAAAAGAAACAAAAAACCAAACTTGCTTTTAAATGATGCTTGCCTTTGGGTATCAAAGGGTTTTCCATATTGGCTTATTGGATTACCCAATGCATCAGTTCACAGTCCCTTTCAGCAGACAGTCTTCAGAGGAAAAGCCCGTGATCCAGCGGGGCACTAGCACCACTGCATTCCAGTCACAGCAAATGTTCAGACACTCAGTGGCAGAATGGAATTCTTACTGTAGGTGGTTTTGTCACATGACATTAAGAGTTTAGATCACTAGAGGACAAAACATAATTTATATAATCTTTCCCTGAGTATCTGTGAAGGCAAACGTACTGTTAAATACTGAGTAAAGTGAGCAGTGCTATATTTTAATGACATCTGAAGTCTCCAGTTAATGCTCTGAGTTTTTAGAGAACCATGAGATCTCTGATGGTCCACTGAGAAAAAAATCTTGGTTGTAAATGAGTTTGTAAGACTTCCCTTGATCACGGAGCAGGAAAATGCAGATATTCTTTGTTTTCTAGGTTTCATTCTTCCCTTGTTTTCATTATCTCCATGAGTCAATGAGTTTTGCTGGCGACATTCCTTTTTTCTCTTGTGAGAAAAGGACCTGTAAAGTGTCTTTTTTTATTTTGATTAAATAAAACAAGTCACTGTTTTCTTTCACCTGATGCTATATAACCTAGCCATCTATTTGACCCAACTAAATAAAAAAAAAACCCAAAAAACAAAAACAAAAACAACAAAAAAATAATCTGTAAAGGTAATTTAGCAGTGTTTCAGGACACTTTGCACAGAAGGGGATTGAGTTGCACTTTGAATTTGGAGTTTTACAGATATATAATTAAAAACATATCAAAAAAAACCATGAAAAAAACTCAGGAAGACAGTAGTGGGCTCAGCTCTGCATTTCTGAAGGCAGAGAACCAGGGCGGTGGTGGCTCACAATTGCTGCAGGAGTGAAATCATTCCAACATTCTCATCGTAATCTTACCAGGCAGAAACCAGGAAAGCTTTATACCACAAGAGTTTTAGGACTTCTGCTTGAAGAGTACAAGCACAAACATTGCAAATTAGATGGCAAAGCTTGACTAAAGGTGACTTTTGGTTGAAGGATGCTGCAGGCCATGGTTGGTTAGCTTTGTTCTTGGGCCATGTTTGATGTCACTTGTCAAGTCTCAGACATAGAGAACTGGGGAGGGGAAGGAGACAGAGAGAGAAAGAGATAGCTGCAATTAAAAATAGGTATTTTCTAAACTGCAGACTTTTATTTTTATAGCTGGTACATTCCTCAGTTCAGACCTTTCCCAGGGTGAAAGGAGTTGATTATTTCTTATACCATTTAGCCTATGTCAGGAGGGCTATTTTAACTGCGAAGAGAAATATGTGAAACTGTCAGCCACAGACCTTTAATTCCCAGGTTTATTTTTGTAAACAATGATGCCATTTTTTTACAGCACACTCCCTTTCACAGAGATATAAAGATCAAACATGAATGTTTCATTTTCCATAACTCTTTCAGACAAACATAGCTCTTCCAGAAAAATAATAATAAAAACCCCAAAGTGGTAAACAATGTTCACAGAGGGAATATAGTTTAAGTAATTCACACAGTATACAAACATGTAGCAGTACAAAACCTGCAACATGAGTTTTTTGTTACATTTTAACAGTGTTTCCTCAAATCTTCAAAGCTTGCTTGATGGTTTGCTGAAGTAATTGAACCACTCTTGAGTTGTTTTATATAGGACATCTTATCTTTCTTTCATTACCCAGTCCGTGGCTTCTTTTCTATTCCCATGAAATCCATGTACACACTTTAGAAGCCCTCCTGAACAAGCTTGCTTCTAACTTTCACAGAGCCCTTAGCACAATTTGAATACGAAAGAGATACTGAATAAAAAGCTTTAATCTCTTGTCTGCTATTCTTCTTTCTTGCCTCTTCATCTCCCCCCCCCTCCCTCTATCACCCTCCCCCTTCTTCCAAGAGTTTTTCTGCGTTAGTAAAGCGAACACTTTCTGTTTTAAGTAAGTAAAATGCTGGAGAAGATGCACTGGGAGAGTGAAACCAAAAGCCTGGCCTGTGATGCCTCTCTGCCACAATTTAGCAATAGTTGTACTGCATTTACTTGCTTTTAAGCTTTTTGCGGGTAAAAGATTAGTAAAGAGCTCTCCTTAACAAAATCACTCAATCAGTAGCAAGCGTAGGTAGTATCAAATGTGCCCTCTACCTCAAATACTGTAGGGCTCTTTCTTCTGATACCTCTTCCCTCAGTTAGCTGGAACTGCTTTGAAAGGGCTTTCTGTTCTCTGCTCTCTTGTCAATTTGAATGCCAGGAAATGAGCCCCCTTTGTGAGATTAATTAATAGCAGAAGCTGATCGGCCCAAGCCCAATTGCCACGCAACAGAGCTGTAATTGCTACTTTGTGGATAGGAAAGAAAAAGTTTTGGTTGCAGTTTAAGAAGAGGGTTTAAAGAAAGTTCTTTGAACTAGAGGTCTCAGTGCACCGGATTAAGGCAAGAAGCAAGGAGGCCTTTGAAGTTTGTTAAGAGGTTTTGGAGGAGAAAAAAGTTGGGTGGCAAATGGGAGATGGCAACATCAAAAGCATTTAGCACCATTCCTCACCTGCTTGTATTCAGAGCAGGGACCACAGACTGGAAGCATCATTTGCTTGCAGTTTAAATAGTCACTTTGGGGCTCTATTTGTTTTGATCGGAAACTGTACCATGTATACATGTCATTATGTATACAAGGATTGTTACACCTGAACATACGAGAGCTACATATACCCCATCACATGCACGTGCATATGCTTTGCATGTACAGGGATACACAATCACTGAGTTCAATATAGTAATTGATATCTGTCATTTTTCTTCCTACCACATATTACTGACTGCTACTTTGTTTATTACTTGTGCACTACGCATACTAGTAGTCACTGATTACTGATATTACTGATCCCACATTTGATTAAAAAGTTTAGTAGCTTCAGATTTTTCTAAATGATTCCAAGCATTGCATACATATACATATTTGGCAATATCACAAAGGGTAAGGTCATCTTCAGGCAAAATTTGACCATTAGAAAATGGACAGAAGCCTCTTGCAAAAGTCAAGTCCAAAAATAGGCATGGCAGAAGCCTTTGCATGAGCTGGCAATACAAACTGTGTGACAAATTAACATCCCTTCGTCTTTTTAACATGTAATGGCAAGGATGCAACTTTACAAGCAGAGCACAGTTCTGAGTGCAGCAGTGCAAAGATCCTGGAAAACTGCCTTAATGAAGGCTAGGGGATTACCCTGGAGCCAGGGGAGCCCCAAGCACACCAGAGCCAAGGATCTCATTCTGCTCCACACCCCATTTCAGGGCCCATGGCCTCAGCATATGTGCTGGAAATCCCTGTAGCACAAAGCCACCTTGGAGGGTATTACAAGCCAGTGGAGCTCACAGCAACCTTCAGGTGTTCTGAATTATACAGATGAGCCACTGTCAGCCCTGAAATGCAGATAGGGCAAAGGTGGAGGAAATCTGCTTTTATGCACTTCCTCTGCATCTGCCATTTACATCACCACAGTCAATGGGTCAAACTCCCATCTCATGTGATCTGAACATAGCCAGTGATTTCTGGATGAACTTGGTCCAATATCTATATTCTCTTAGTACCAGGACAGGTCTACAAATTAAACCACAGCTGTCTTGTCACAAACTTGGTGAAGTACTTTAAACCACTTCCACTTAGGGTATGGTTACTGTCTTTTTTGTTACCTGTTTCTGCAGCACCCAGTAAAAAGGACTTCTACCGCTGAAATGATGCTTCTAGTCAAACATGCAATCCTCTCAACAAACAGGTCTTTATGCTGTTAATTTGGGTGGCAGGTTGAAATTGCAGAGGAACATCAGTTTCAAAATCATTCATATCTCACCTGCCTGCCTTAGAGTTTAGGAATAATAATAAAAAGTGGGGGTTTTTCCATTTCATAAATTTCCAGGGTCTGTGGTTTAGTATATTTTCCCTTTTTCAATCTCATGTATAAAAATAAAATAGAAAACTAAATGTGCCTTCAAATAAATGTCAATAGGTGTTTGAACTCTGTCTACACCTCTCAATTCAACCCTTCAAGACATTTTTCTTCTCTCACCTCCCAGTTCATTGCAGTACTTAAAACGGTACAATTAAAAGGTAATGTGAAATGAAGCCTTGCTGAGACAAAAATCCAGACAGAAAAACATTTTAATAGTGAACGCTTTAGTAAGATTACAAATGAAAACTTAAAAAAAAAAAATGCCAAACCTAAAAACCACTCAAAAACCCAACAACAAACCACTTTAGCCTTTGTTTTCTCCAACCTCTACTGGACACCCTCTGCCTCTGAAGCACAAATGTGCTACTCTGACATGCGGGATAATTTGCATAGCTATGTCTTTCCAGTGACTTTAGAGGTATTCTGACCACCTAACTTAGGGCAGTGTGTCTTGCAGCAGTTAAGGCTGGGCAGTGGAAAGCCTCTCCCAGCATGGCTGAGAGAGAATGATCCAAACATTACCACATGCACTGGAATGAGACATTCTGTGATTCCTGTTCATTCATGGATGATATATTTTAGCTTATCCTCAAAACTGTTTAGAAGAACACCCTAGAGTCAGATACAGCATAAACACCAGATAGAATGCAGTAGACCTGGTTATTCATGATGTAGTCACTGTTCAATACTACTGACTCAGAGGTCACATCCAGCTCTCTGTCTGTCTGTCTATCTATCTGCCTACCTACCTACCAGATCTATCATTTTTTTACCTCAAAGTACCAAATTTGCTATTCACCAAATAGCAAATCCCTCTTGAGCAGCAACAACAATTGTCCCATCTTAAACTCAGGGGTGCACTCCAAAAAAATTTATGATGGATAGTTGGATGATTCTACATCCTCTCTTCTCCCCTTCCTTTTTCCTGTTCTACAGCCTCCCCACTGTCCTTCCAACCTCTCCTCAGAACAAAAAAGGAGTGGTTGCAATCTTCAGTATCTCTGGAAGTTTATTTGCTTATACATTACATGAGAAGAGAATTTCTTTCTCATACAATAGCCAAGAAGCAAACAAATATAAAAATTAAAGGAAACAGTAATCCTGAGGCTGACTGGATGAGCTGTAGTAAGTATATATAGTGTTTTGGAGAATATTATGCCACTGACTTGTAAATTTATCTGCTGAGCTCATTTAAGCTATCTTTCATCTCATATTTCAGCTTCTCATCTTCTAGAGGGTGACCTTCTTGGAAGCCAACTGAAAACAGTTTGTAATTCTGACTTTTCTAGGAGATTGTAGTGAGGCCAGATACAAATAAAAGTCTTCAAGAGGCACCAGTTTATCACCTTATCCTAACCTGAAGCTCAGGACATGTAAAATTCTCAGACTTCAATATCCCAAGGTCACACTACATGTCACAGTAAATTTTACTTACCTTAGGCAAAACAGAGATGTAGATCTTTATTTAAACATACAAATTAATTCACTAAATGTCTACAAGATATCCAAGCCCATCCATATACCATTGTTTTTCAGTAAGGTTTTCTATAATTACATCTGTTAACAAATGTAGCAAATTCAATTAAAATTTAACTGGCAGTGCATGGAAGCAAAACAGGTTCACTCCTATTATGTCAAACACCTTATTTTATGCCATGCATGTTAAGGTTTACCACTCCTTAAGGCTTGCAACTGCAACATTTTAACTGATATCTGGAGGCTTGTAATTGTATGTGTGCACATCAATTATGGATTGGATTCAGCATTTTCAGATAACTTCACCAATCACAAAGAGAGCCCAGTGGTCTCCTGGCATTTTCCAAGCAGTTTGATTACAGGTGTAATACATACAGCCTTGTTAGCTCTCAGTGATGAGGGATTCCCTTCCCTGCTGGGTTCTAGCTGAGGCACTGACCATTGCTTTTCACTAACAATTTCTATCTATTCCCAAGAGATGTTTTAATGAGCCCCTCCGACATGGCCAAAGGCAAGAAATGTTCTCTGGGCCAGTGAGGTGAAGAGCCAAAGCTTAGCCTACTAGGCAAGCAATAATTAATAAGGTATTTTTGATTCATCTCAATTCATTAACAAAGTTACTTTTTTATTATTATTATTACTGCTAAGCAACACAATGTTAAGTCTGTCACATTATTCACAAGTATTGAATGAAAAACTCGTGCCAAGGTATGTAAAAAAAAAATTATGACAAAAATAAATGAATTTAGAATACTAATTGGGAGAAAGCAACTGACAGATACAGTGAGAGATTGATTTTAGGGGAAAAGGAGAAATCTGTTTTCTGTTTCTTTTAAGGACAGGGAACGAATACTGATTAGAAATGTATAGCTGGTTAGGTTAGTGTAGCATTTGGTTAGGTTAGTACAGGATGTTAGATTTGTCTGAAATTTTCCTTAAATTCCTGGGTGCTACTCAGGCAGAGTAACTGTGGGGCTGTGGTCTGTTTGGATCAATGGCAATAGCTCATTTACACCCTGAGACTGTGTTACCCCAAGACAAGCAGTTTGTCAGGTTACAAACATGGTTTCTTTCCATAGGAAGTAATGTTACTTAATATCAGCAATAACTGATTTTAAAAGGGCCAAACTTCTGCTGGAATAATCTAAATAAACTGCTTAGAGCTGATTGAGGGATCCTCCAATTTTTTGTTTTCATAAGTTAGGATCTTGGGAGAGACAACCAGCTTTGATAAGTTGTTTGGCATTTTGTTTCCTTCCTCCTTTCCCTACATTGAGGATAAAGAGAAAGACGCTGCCAGGAAGAGGAGTAAAAAGAAATATTAGTTAAAAACAGGGTGCATCAAAACTGAAGCTCTTTAGAGATATGGAGGGGACATCAATCACTTCTGCGGGCACATTAAGCTGTTACATATTATAGCCATCTCAGTTTAAGTGGTGTAAGGCTCATCTCATTTGCATTTGTTGTGTTACAATCTTGCTTCAGGCCTGTCTCCACAGTGAATAAGGTGGCTGTGCAAGGCAGCTTGTGGCTGGCATAAAGGATATGTCAGAGTCAAGCTGCTTCACTAATCAGCTTTGCTGGGGCAGATACATGATAGTCTATGTGAAGAAATTTAGATAATAGTATACAGCATCCACTGGAACTGTATATAGTGTATATAGGGCTTTAGACCTACTTCTAATCCTTCATGGAAAATTTGTAAATACTGCAGCGATGTTCTAGTGACCTCTAAAGGCAGCTGGTTCTTGCTGTGTAGCACGTTTTATTAAACCTCATGCTTTGTAAGGCACATAATGGTAACGTTCCTAAAGGCTCTATGTGAAGAATATCCCCCAAAATATGATTTTACCAATAAACCTTCTACGTTTCATTGCCACCTTCCCACTCATCCCCATTTTGTGGAGGAGCTGCAGGTGAATCCCCGCATCATCCCAGCCCTCCTGTTTGCGTCCCCTCCTCCCACTCGCCCCTCTGCCTTCCTCTCCCCCTGGTTTTGTCACACTGCCTGCCTGTGCCGGGGGCCAAGCCAGGGCTGCGCGCCCAAGCTAACAGCAGTCACAACTAGCATGACCCTCCCCTGGGGCTCAGCAGTGGTAGCCAGCATCTCATGCTGTGGTCTCGCTTTCCATTCCTCCTCTAAACAACTTGGCATTATCATCAACTTTCCTGCATCCAGCAGGCCAGGCCAGGGGCTTTATTAACATAGAATAACAGTACCTCGCCACAGGTCAGCCAGCATGGGTGCTGCTCCGAGTCGAGTTTGACTGCAGCGTTAAGCTGGCTAAAAATGTAAGTTTTTATAGACATTACTCTTCTGTTTCACATTTTCTTTTCCTTTCCTTTTCCCTTCGGTGATTTTAAAATGACATTTATAACAGAAAATTAAAAAAAAAAAAAGGCATGAACAAGAAGAGAAGGCTGGAGTTGAGATTCAACCCCCTCAACTCTTTCTGGTACAGTGTTTCCAACTCTCTGTAGCATGGCATTCTTCTGATTATCAACCCCCTTGGAGATCAGCTAGCAGGTCTAGTGTGCCATTTTCTTGAGTGCCAATTTGCAAAGATGGCCAGATCACAGTCAGAAACCTTCCCCTATCTGGGCAGGTTGCTGCTGTCATGCACCTCTCCTGCATGTTCAACTCCTCCACTCAGCAGCTCTGATGGTGAGCGTAAGACACTGTGCTTTGTTTGCTTTAGTCATGATTAAACAATTAAGCCGGACATTTGGGTCCATTTGGACAATGGTGTGCATGCACACAGGCACACAGATTTAGATGATAACTAAAAGCTATAGTGCTTTAAATGCAGGTGAATCCTACAGAATAATAGGTCAGTAATGTCTTTTCTTACTCATCTAGGGGAGTATTTTTTAAAACAACCCTCCTCCTCTTCCTCACAACCACTGACACTCCCCTCCCACCCCCGCCACACACACACACACATGATGAAAGACCTATAAAGTTGAATAGTTTAGAGATAATAACTCTAATGGTAAAGGTCCCAGCATATGTATGCCACCCTGCCTCTGGCAGTAATCCTGGCTTTCGGGATCTGAAATTTCCTAAAGATGTATGTGCTCTTGTGCACTCATAATCCTTTTCACTAGCTTCTTAGCTGCATGCTTTGTATTTAAATTTTCCTTCTGACCAAGTAAATCCCTTTGGATGAAGTGACAGGAGCTTTTCAGCACCCATAGCTGGGTGACAGCTGGTGCAGAGACTCTGAAAGACTGCAAAGTGTTCCTTACTAGCTTTCTTCAGGACCAGTGTCAGCCACCAGCTGAGCGATTTGTTAGCTCCCCTTTGGGCATCAGTCAGCTGAAGAGGCTCACATTAAAGGCTAAAGTAATACAATGGATATTAATATAAAAAAAACCAATATCTGTGCTCCTGGCTTTACTGTGCTTTTAATTAGGTGCTTATTCATTATATGTGAACACAGTACATTTTCATTAATTCAGGAAACCCTTTATTAATACTGTATGAAGTATATATGCCTGCCTTAGAAACACACTTAAAACTTTGGCTTGAAAGACATAATTGTCAGAAGCCTTTCTAGGAGCAACACAGTGGTTAAAGTAGTTTACTTACAGATCACAGAACAAGATGTTTGTATTTATTTTCCCTCAAGTAAAGTTTTCCTGAAAATGTCCAATGTGTAATATATTCTGTTATTTAATTCTAGATTTGAAGGTTTGCTTCTCAGGGGTTCTGGCAAGTTTTTGCTATTGGAATTAGTAATGAGGAGTGCTGGAACTGTGGAAGTAAATTGTGCAGTGTAATCAGGTTGTTAAAGGAAAAGCAATCCAAAAATGGGAGTGTTTCAGAACCAAACTAGGGCTGATTGTAGCATTAAAGGATGCTGCCTGCACAGGTTTTTCTGAGGGGGTGCAGGCACAAAGGCAGGGGAGAAACGCTATCATTTCTCCCAGTAAAGCCAAGATTAATTTAAAAGAAGTCAATTTTAAAACACAGTGGCTGGTATGATAAAATTTTTAATTATTTATTGATCTCTAAGAAGACCGAAGTACTGAGCTAGGTAAAACTCCCACAACATTCAAGTTGTTCTGCTTGAGTAAGGACTATAGTCTTAGACCAAAGACTTTTGAGAACTGCTTTACAAAAATAGTAATTACTATATAAAACTTTGTTGTTGTGCCACCTACATCTATTTGTGAAAGCATCTCAACTTTTAAATAATAATCCAGACCTGTGATAATAAAAAATGTAAAAGTATTTTATTATTTTATAGAAGTTATGTTGTCAGAATAAATTTCTCATTTACAAATTGAGATAAAGGGAATTGTGAAGTTTTTTTCTCTGGGCTGACATGTTTTAATAAAGTTGGGATACATGTAAAGAGTGTTTCTCTTTTTCTTATTTTCTCTTGTTCTAGAAATGAATGTGGGATCCTAAAGGAATAAATCAAAATTCCAAAAAGAATTCCCTCGAAGCTCTGAAACATGATTATTCCTAAAACAAATAGCTAAATCAAAACTACAGATATCTGAGACAGTTCCCAATTCAAATTTAGCTCTCGATGACTAAAATTAAACAAACTTTCAGCCTTTGATTCACACTCAGTAAAAAATTTTGAAAGTAATTTCTGCAAGAATGCTCATTTTCAAAAAATATAACAGCTTTCAATATCATGCATTTCAATGTTTCTTTCCATTTTAATCAACTCTAGAGGTTCATTGTCTATTTTTTTTCAGTGACAGTTGCTAATTGAATAAGATCTATTTTACAGAAATAATAAATTTCACAAGGTGTTTCTTATCTGTGAGTGATAGATCACAGAAATGAGGAAGATTATTCAAATGAATTAAAATAAAACATTGTTTTTTGGCAGTTCTTTTTACTTTAAAAACTTAACAAAACTGATTTAAAAAGAAATAGTAAGGTCTTTTTATCTTAAAACATTTTACATTTCTCTACAGTTTCATACATACCACGAGAACGTACAATGTAATAAAAGACGTTACAATATTTTTCACAGACCAAATCAGAGATGTATTTACAGTTCTCACTCCTCCTCTACCCTTTGAACGTATTCTTGCTATTCATTCTTACATCTGGATTTTGACCCTTCTTTGCATACATTTTTCCCACTTCCAAAATATACTGCTGTTGAGCCAGAAAATAAACACTTACTAAAATCTCAAATTAAGCTTCCCCGCGAATGAATTCTTGAGGCACCTGATCCTGCACTCACTGAAGTCTGTAGAAGTTTTAATCACAAATCACAAAAGCAAATGAGGCCAGGGGCCTTATATTCGTAATACTTGGACAGCCTTCCGAGCTGCAGAAGTGAAGGCTTTCTTGTAAGTGTTGTAATTCTAGAAATCTGCTAATAATAAAAACTGAATTTAGGAAATTTTTAGTTTGAACTCAGGCATTTCACTTAGGTCATGATCCCAAGCACTTCTTCAGCATGTTTTTCCCTTATGAATTATTAATACAGGGCTTGTAATGGACTCACAAGTGACTCCAGAGTCCTTATTAGTAAATCATGGTCACAATATCAAACTGAAAAATTCACAGGATGTATAGTAAATATAATATTTAATCTCCACAGGATGATATTTGAGACAGAAAAAATATACAATAGCAAAATATAAGGAAGTCTCTATTTCCTCTAAATATTAATTGTTGTTTTCCCAAATTGGATTAATCAAAGTTCCTAAAAAATTCAATTTTTTTTTTAATCTTTGTTTTAAGAATATTTTTCCTGATTATTTTATAACAGCTTGTTTTGCAGTTTACTTATTCACTCTCTATATAAAGCACTGTTGGTGCTTTTTTATTTTTATTTTTAAATATACAGCAACTTTTTAAAAAATATAGGGCATACCTGTATGTTTGGTGTCTGTTTACATTTTCCGTAATGTAGTCATTAAGCATACAATGTAGACTTAAAGGATGTCAAAACTGACAACCACACTATGATTGATGATGCTGTGCTAGACTAATTCTTACCAGGTGTGGTGTGATGTGAATTCAAATGCAGCTCAGGATTTTTATTTGTATTAGTAAAGTTGTGCTTTGTCAAAGTTCTGTGACTTCTTAGCCCACTAAATCCACCTCCTAATCCAAGTTTTTCTTCGCCGTGTTGCTGTATACAATATTTTTCTTCCTCTTTCTCAACAAAGCAATCCTTACATCTTCGTTTGCAGTCAGGTTTTCTTAAGACATCCAGTTCGTGTAAATTCCAGAAAATACCAAGTCTGATGAGGTTATGTTAATTAAGTGTAAAATCTACATAAAGGCTTCCTAAGTGACTTGAGCTAGGGTAGGCAAAATTATGTAGGATGAAATTCACTCCATCAGCATAAAGCATAAACAGGAAGCTTTGTGTGTAAGGAGTAAAATCCATGGTCTTCAACCAGAAAAAGGGCTACAGCACAGACTTCTTTGGTATCTACATACATTGTCTTCACTGTCATCCTTGTCACTTGCAGAACGTGATGGGGGCAGCATCAAGTTATTACCTCTTGTTAAACGTCACTGGTAAATATTGGGTACTCGCTCCTTTGAACAACAAAAAGACATTTATGTGGTAACAGGGAGTGTTTAACCTAAACTTTAAGGTTTTGGGGTTTTTTAACCTCTCTCACCCTTTCTCCCCCCATCGCATCCCTTCATTTTTGATTCTGTCTTCACTGGTACACTGTCATCAGCTGGATCATTGTCAAGCCAAATGTCCAGCACCTTTGATAAGAGACAATTGTGTTGACCTGGGTTGGGCAATGGAATTGTATCTGTTTGTTTTCTGGCTGAATGATTTATCATGCTTGATTGTGCTTTTCCTGATTTTATTTATATTTTACTAACAAAAAATACTGATCTTGCAGACAGAGTCCTGAGACATTAGAAAACATGTATAACAAAAGAGTTCAATTTACTTCAATACTAAATAATCTAAAAACATAAATAATCTGAGTGAACAAATCACAGCAAACCACATCAAATGTGCTGCTAATCTATGAAAGCACCTATTACCCCCCACCACTACCTCCCCCTTTCCCTCACCAAGCCCTATTTCACTCAGGTCTAATTTTAAGTGATCGCTTTCTCATGCAAATATGCATTGATTTGAATGAGATTTTGCAAGGGGAAAGCCTGAGCAAAGGCTTTGGGATGCGATCTTCTGAGAAAAATCCAACCCCTTCTTTTTACGGATACAGAGAGTCACTGTACAGGAAAGTTATTGTACTATTACTGCACAAAAGCAGTGGAAGAAGGGCCAGCATACAGGACGGTAACATATGCAATCAGTCTGCAAGGGACTGACAGGCACTGTTTGCACAAGCACCAGAGTGGGGGGATGGCAGGAGTTTTGGGCATCATCTAAATTACTCAGATACTTCTCTCCAGGATTACTCTGAAACACATTGAACACCTCTTTTTAGAAATCCACAGGCAAAGCAGGGGGCAAGTGAAGAGGGACAATTTTTAGGTCTACTGGTAAATCATGTAGTTGCCCCATACAATAAAACATCAGAAAAAAAATATTACTTTCATTTGTGAAAGTCCTGATAACAAGCTCTGATAGTGGGATAGTAATTTTGCAGGTTGAAAAAACCAAAAAAAACCCAAAAAACAAAACAAAACAAAACAAAATACAAACAAACAAAAAAACAACAACAAAAAAACCCACAACTTTTTTCTTATATTTAGATAATTTTGCATTGGTTTTGGGGGGTTTTTTGGAATTAGAGGCTGAGGAAGTCACAGTGACCCCTGCAGGCAATACAGCATCCTCTAGAAAGACATCACAAAATTAACATTATAATTACCATTACAATTTTTATATATAAAATTACTTTTTTTTAATTGGTTAGGGGTTTTTAGGGTTTTTTTTTGTTAAATCCCTTTTTTCAGCACTTCCTCTGCATTTCCAGTGTTTGGGAACCTGCAGATGAACTTCAGCAAGTTGGGGTAAGAACTCTGATAGGAAGGGGGACAGGACAAAGAGGGATAGAAATTCGATGAAGTTAATCTTAGCATCTTTATTTGCTAATACAGTCTGCACTCACAAAATAAGAGCAGAGCAATAGATTTCACAGCAGAGCAATAGATGTGAAGAATGATCTCTAAATTTGCAGCCCTGACAACAGCTCTTCCTTCCCCACAAACAAGAGAAGTCTGCTTTTCTAAATACTTATTTTAAAGTCAACACAGGTATATGCATTTCTTTCTGAATCATTACACTCATGAATTAAAATTCCAACTCTGTGTCTGCTTTGAAATCTATGTGAAAAGCACTAGAAAGATTGCCATGCCACCAACTTTACAGTAAAGGAATTAAAGTATGCCAAGCGCATTGGCTATTTAAATGATGTTTGTGGTTAACTTTATTTGCCATGTTTAAAGTACTGATGTATAAAAATAGTTGTCCAAAGAAGTCCTAGTGTCACTATAAAAACCATTGCCACTTACTTGAGATGAGTAGGTATCCCGTGCCCCAAAGAGTATGCAGGTTGGATGAGCTGGCACATGGCAGTCACCGGAAGGAATGGAGAAATATTTCTTCTTTAACATGAGCAGCTTCACATCGGGGTGGAGCTCAGGCAATTCTTGGAGGTCTTACTAGTTTTCACTGATCAGTCAGTGCTGTTTTCTTTGCTCCACACATTCTTCATCTCAGTTTGCTCATTGGCATCGAGTTTGTTTCTTCCTGCTGGAGTCTTCTATTTGCATTGCTTTCTGGCTAGTTCATTCTTAGTGGGCTGAAAAAGAGTTTCTCCACATTATCAGTTGACATTGGTGATGGAAATCTGATAAAAGCAGATTTTCCAGGAGGCCTAGATAGGTAGGATTATGTACTAATATTTATAATTGTTTGTTGCATCTGTATTTCAGATTTAACAATATTAAGCCCCACCCTGCAGTATGGCCATTGTTTTGGCAGCTGTAGAGAGTGTGTCCTGACAGATTTGTGAAGGGATAAACGACTTAGTTATTACTTCCCCTTTTTCTGTTGTTAAAGCTATTAAAATGCAGCCTTTACTTTAAGAGATCATCTATCTTACTGCTTCTTTTTTTTCCTGTATCAATAAGATATCTCAGTGATGGCTTAGCAAAACAAAAAATTAAAGCAGAAGAAAAAAAATATGGGAGATCCAAGCTAATATATTCCCACTTGCAAGTCATATGAGGTGCTCTCAGCAGTGTTCCTCACACTGTACTCATCTATATATATCAGACTTGTGGTCAATTACTGGTTTTTAACCAACTGTCAGCTGAACCATGGTAACATCATCTTTGAAACATAAGGAGAATGGAAAATAATGAAACTTAAGGTAACACTTTTTCACTCAGGTCTACTCCAGAACACATTTTCTCACCTTTGCTGAAGGCTGGGAGAGCTCATAAAGCTCCTGTGGTTAAGCTGGCCCATTTTAACTCTTTTGCCATGTAGTATTTTTGATCAAATGTCTGATACCTTAGTTGCATTTTTGTAATATATATTTGTCTTTAATTGGTAGCATGATTTAATCTTTATTGGCAAATAAATAAAACATATTTTTGTTTACTACCATTTCCATAGGAAGAAAAAAAGGAAGCAACAGGCAGTCCCAGACCCTCTCATGCCCACGGGACTGACAGAGGTGGAAGAAAGGATGAATGCAGCAAAAAGGAGGAGTGGATTTCAGCAGAGAACTCTGAAGAGGAATTATCTCTGAACATAATGTGCTGGCCAACAAAGCACAACTGATAACTTCCAAGGCCATTGTGGACCTAAAATGCTAGCAGTGGTCAAAGCAAATTAAGACTTTTATTAGGAGACCCCTATGTATCATTTTACTGCTGTGGGATTACAGTGTCAGCCCTGCAGAGGGAGATTTAGCCAGGTAATTCTCATTAAGGGGCAAACCTCTCTGACTTCTGCAGGTGCTTTGCCTGATTAAGTGCTGAAGACCCAGGCCCTATGGTTGGCCCAGCTGAGCTCTAACTTGTCTGCCTTTATGCAAGCAAAAGCCTCATATATCAGCTCCAGCTCATGCTGAGGAGTCTTACTAGGTACTCTAATCCTAAGGGGAAACATTTCATTGCAGTGCACAGCAATTTGCATTCTTTCTCAAAACTCTGCTGTTACATTATCCATTTTTCTCTTGATTAAAAGAGATCAAGAAGTGCATGCTCATACACTACACATGCAGTCTTTCCATACAGGAGGCCTGGAACTCATATTCAAATTCAGGCTGGAGGAGATCTGGCAACTTCCAGCTCTTGATGGATTTATGCTGTTCTAATAATACTCACAATTTACTGATAATTATCAAGGAGGGAAGTTACTGTGGGGTTTTTTTGTTGTTGTTGTTGGGTTTCTAAGATATTCAAGTATTTTCAGAAGTATCCAATGCCAAAGAGTTCTTAAACACTGCAAGAGCTCTGAGCCTGTGATGATGATTTTAATTTTACTGCTGAAAGTCAATCTATGTATTAGTTACTGCCACACACAAACAGGGAACAAGAGCTACACTGGCACAAGGGAATTTTCAGAAAGTAGGCATGAATTTTTCCAAGTGTCCAGGCCTCTAGTTTATTATTTAGATTACCTAGTACATCCCTACAATCTTCCTTCTGGGAATCCCCTAGAAAAATAACAATGGATGTAATCATAATGGGCAGGGTTATAATCACCAAAGGCTCTTTTCTATGCAAAAACATGGATAGTCTTTGAGTTCCCTCTACCCTTTCATAAACACTTAGAAGATTAGCGCACATGCAGCAAGAACCAATCCCTGCTACACCACTGACTTTTCTCAGGAACTGGTATTTGTTGGATTCCAAATTTTGGATATGAGAAAAAGAAAAACTACTAAGTTTAAACAAAAGCTTTGGGCTGACAGAGACTGGGAAAAATCCTCCATCTAGAGTCCAGACAAGGATCCATTGATGTCATTGGAATGTCCTGCCTAAGCCCAGAGAAACCATGCCCTGATCTCACCAAACCAGTGCAGAAGACCTTTTGTGTTTTCTCTCTCCCTTTGTGTTCCCTGAATCCTTGCATTCTGTAGCCCCTTTCCCCCCTGTAAAATCCCAGAAGATAAAATGGGGTTTTCCCCATGAGGTAACTGTTAAGACCCCAAAAATTTGTTAATCTGGGTTTTTCCCTTATGTCATCCCCTGAAACCCCCTGTTTGTAATAAATTGGAATATTTACAACCCCTACTGAATATGTAGACCCTAAACCCTTTAAATATAAACTTGTAATTCCAATAAGGCATTCCAGCTTCTTGCCTCCCTGGGATCATCTTAGCTTTATTGACCTCTGCAGGTATTTGCCTGTGTCCCAATGTACCACAAATAAAATGTGAATAAATGACACCCTGCCTCAAAGGAACCAGGAAGTACAAGTACATTGCAGAGTAAATGGTAGTGAAGTACTGCATCAGGGGGACTATGTAAGGTGCCTAGAGCAGGTTGGTTGCATGGTATAAAATTGATCTGAGTATGTAAAATAGAAAGCACTTATGCAAGAAGCAGAATGTCTGAACTAATAGTAAGGTAAACAAATGATCTGATACTGTCAACATTGCCTTTTTTGTAGTACAGATTACTCAAAAAAATTTGATTTTGGCTAAAAGTCTCCCACTTCCTCAGAGATAAGTCTATCTTCCTCTCTAAACATTGCCATACATTGCCTGGGGGATCTGAGCAGAAATTTTTATACATGGGCACATGCAGCAAGACTTGCAAGAAAAACAAGGAGAGAAGGTGGAAATCTTACATTAATTTAACATGTCTTATTCTCCATTTTTCAGCCAGTGAGGAGAAATAACAGTTTTGAGGCACTTACTCTAATGAGGTACTCAAATCAATGAGACTTATCCACACAGGAATTAGTAAATTAATATTTCTGGAGAGAATCTGGTTTCATACCAGCAGCTTGGTCTGCTCAGATGAACTATTTAAGAAGGGGCTTTTGTGCTTTTGTGGTTTTTGTGAAATGGATTTTCTTCTTGCTATTGCCACTTCAGGAAAAACTAACAAGCCCTTTTGGTCCAAAACTGGCTGTGCATCCAAATACAGCTAGTAGCTACAGGGGGGTGATACTTTTCTGGAGAACATCAAAGTAAAAATAAAGTTCACTAAGTACCTATGCATTATAAAAGTGGAGGAATGAGAATCCACCACTGCCTGATTGGACATTTCAGTAAAATGTTTCCAAAAATCATTGTTACAGTCAGTCCTTTAATTTATGACTAGAAAATAAGTAATAGTGCGTGGTATATAGCACAACTAGAAAAAGGCAAAAGGATTTAGAACAGCACAAGAGCACAATTTTTCAAGAACTGAGAGACATCAAAAGAAGCCTCAGGCATTCTAGCTCTTTACAGCTGAGAAAAAGTTGCTGTGTGTTGAATCTTGCTTCCCTTATCTCTGTATGAAGAAAAATGTGCTGCTACTTGGGTCACTGAACAGTGTATTCAGGGGACTCACTGCTATGATTTGCAGAGTCCCCACTGTACTCCCTCCCAGAGCAGGTGGAATTCTCTTTGAATTGTTAGGCTTTCTAAAATTACTGGAGTAGAAGACTAATTCAACTATACAGCCCAGGCAATTGCGTCCCATGTCCACTGTGCTGTACAGCGCTATATGCCGTACGACTCAAGGTCAAAATGTAAACAATTGATTCCAGTTGTGCTTTGTACCTTAGCTGCTGGTCAACAGGCTTGAATCATTGTAAATTTGCCACCTAAAAGTCATTTATAAAGTTTCATTTAAACCACATCAACCTATTGCATAAACAAGCTGGAAATGATAAGCAGTTTGTGGTATCTGACTGAACAACAAATATTAAGAAATAAATATTTTCTTGGAATGTTAGTAGAATGCATGATCTATGTTTTCAATCCTAATTTCAGCTTCTGATGAGATGAATCAAATATTCACATCCCAGCTGCTTCTGAATGTTCTAAGTGGAATTTCTTGGAGCAGTGTGAGCAGGTGGTGTTCCCACACAGCTCCAAATAAAGTTTATATATGCTGGGGATGCTGGCTGCCTTACATACAAACATGGATTCAGATAACTAGTTTTCTTCTAATGCACATGCTTGGTCATTTTGGCATGAGGCTGAGAGATCTTGCCAAGGACAAAGCCACAGGTACAGAAATGTTGCTTGGACCGCTACCTTCTTCCAAGCCCAAGGCCATAATTTTCTGTACCGGAGCCATAGCTTCTATAACCTGCATGCATGGTAGGCAGTGGACTGTTTCAAGCCTTTTGACAATGCTTTTTGTACTCTACTGCCAAGAGTGGGTTACACAGAGTAGGATATGAAGTTACGGCAGATATCTGTGGCTACCAGGCCTGCTGGGATACACCAGAAAAGTATATCTTGTAGAGTTAGAGATAGTGGGTGGGCTAGAGGGGTGGCATGGTGGGGCAAGCCAGTTTAGTCACAGCTCAAAGCTGGTTTCTGCATAAAGGCAAAATGCTGATGTGCTCTAGTCTGTAGCCCACCCTCATATGTCCCTACCTGGAAATCATTTTGTCTGCTCCATATTGGAGCCCAAATTAAAATTGTCAGCATTTTAATGCACAGAGGGTAGGGATTCCACACCTAAAAGACACATTGAATGAAAGTGCTCACAAAACTTCACTTTTAGCAAGTTAAGCCAATCTTTCACCTTCCTAAGTTCCTCCTTGAGAACCCAATCTCCTGTAAAGAGAGATTTATAGCTACTCAAATACCTGCTGTGAACTACAGCTTAGAGGACACTTCTGGGTACAGAGGGATTTTAGGAAGCTCAGCTTCACAAGGCTGGAGTCAGGTTTTGTGACTTTTCATTCTTCTATGGTCCATTTTGACTTGGATTTTCATCTTTTTTTAATTAGCTCAGCAACAGAGCCTATATTTGTCACACTGTTGCAGGCACTTTTGGTTTTCTCTACATTTCAAGGCTGTTTAACACTGCCAACTGGCTACCATCTTATGTTCAAGGCATCATGCAAAGGAGTACAAAAGGGCAGTAGAAAGTTAAGTTTTGCCCTTTTATCTTACCAAAATCACAGTATTCCTCCAAACAGAGGACACAGAGTGAAGCAATAGAAAAAAAACCTTCACTTTGAACTATATAGGAAGTCTTAGATTGGAGGAATTTTGCTACGGCGAGTTGTATCACTGTCCCTTCCCACTGCTTTATGAAAATGATGTGAAAAGCTTTGCATCTGAATCAAACATGTGGCTTCTAATCCCCAATGCGAAAATTCCACCGAACATAACTTTTAGCCTAGCAAGTTGCTTCACCAGCCATGTAGATGTAGTGCCATTGCCAGTGCCAACACTCGATGCTTTGACAACAATGATGTTGGACTTCCAGAGCCTAAAGTAGGAGTTTGATCTTTAGAAGTATCATTCTCTTTTTTCAGTATAAGTTTCACTATGCTACTGTTTGGCAGTGGGGTTAGGAGATTCATCACCTGAAGAAATAGAGCCAAATATTTGCTTTGAATGATTACAACTAAGATTTCCATTCCAGCTGTAGTGCCTAGATTATCGTGTACTCCTTGCTCATGAACACGGAACATATTTCAGTGAACAGAAAATAGACTGTCCTGGTAATCTTAGAAAAAGAGTTTATATTCACAAATTAGCTTTTAACTTGTATTTCTCTGAGATAAATAGGAAAACACTCTTTTCTACATTTTTTTTTACTGCTATAGTCCCTTGAAGCCTTTAAGCTAGCTCTCACTGTGCTGAACTTTCTTAAACAGTATCTGTTAAGAGATCTCTAATATTCTAAAAATGCAAATTATGACTATGCTTCTTACCTTTGTATATTTAACTGTATTTTCTAGAACTATGTAATTAGAATGAGAGTATGGGAACTTTAGCATTCAAAATCCAAAACAGACATACAAGTCCTCAGAGGAGACTACTGGACAACTTAGTAGAAAGACCAGAGACCTCTCTACTGTTTCTTTCCTGGGTTATGTTATAGATCCCTTAATATTTTTCTAGTTCTTCTAGAGGAAAAGAAAAAAAAATATATTCTGGTTTGTTTCAAAAACAAGGTAATTAAAAAGAAGAGTATCTAAATACACATTTTTATACATAAATTTTCAATGTGTATAGGTATCCATCTATTCACATATCTCACCCACAGGATACTCACAACTACAAAATGTATTGTACAAAAAAAAAATGTGTTGAAATACATTCATAAAATCATAGAACCAGCTGGGTTGGAAAGGATCTCTGAGATCATCAAGTCCAACCCTTGATCTACTACAACCATGGTTACAGACCATGGCTCTAAGTGCCACATCCAATCTCCTCTTAAAAACCTCCAGGGACAGTGAATCCACCACTTCCCTGGGCAGCCCATTCCAATGCCTGATTACCCTTTCTGTAAAAAATTTCTTCCTAATATCTAACCTAAACCTCCCCTGGCAGAGCTTAAGACCATGCCCTCTTGTCTTACTGATAGTTGCCCAGAGAAGAGACCAACCCCCACCTGGCTACAACCTCCTCTCAGGTCGTTGTAGAGAGTGATGAGGTCTCCCCTGAGCCTCCTGTTCTCCAGCTGAACAATCCCAGCTCCCTCAGCCTCTCCTCATAGGACTTGTGCTCCAGTACCTTCACCAGCCTCATTCCTCTTCTCTGGACCTGCTCCAGCACCTCAATATCCTTCCTGAACTGAGGGGCCCAGAACTGGACACAGTACTCCAGGTGTGGCCTCACCAGTGCCGAGTACAGGGGAAGAATCACTTCCCTGGTCCTGTTGGCCACACCGTTCCTGATCCAGGCCAGGATGCCACTGGCCTTCTTGGCCACCTGGGCACACTGCTGGCTCATGTTCAGCTTCCTGTGTATCCAAACTCCCAGGTCCCTTTCTGCCTGGCTGCTCTCTAGCCACTCTGTTCCCTTCAAAGAATTATTTCCTTAGTAATTTCACTTAGAAGTGAAAGCTAATGGTACCTGAGCATAAACCTGTGTCATTTTTCTCCAGTGAGAGGTAGCAGTTTTCAATGAAGGATTACAACAGATGCTAGCTTGTTCTCACTTTGAACCATTTGAGGTTAGTTTTATATCTCCTGATTCACAAGCTACAGCTAGGGGTTTACTTATGTCATATCACTTGATTATTGCCATTTGAGGATACTACCAATATGACACAGTGAGCTTCATGCACAGAAAATTCTAACCCCTACATTTTAATGTGAGATTTGTTCTAATGGCTAATCAAATTCTATCAGACTAGCTCCTCAGAAGTCAACAATTTTAATACAAATAGTATCTGTTGCAGCCTTTTATCAATTGTTTTACTTCCCAAGACTGGATGCATTTGAAACTTTGGGGTTTGTTCAGTGTAAACCAATAATAAAGTGTGATGTTAAAATATATGTTTTCAACCACTTTGATCAAAGGAATTAAAAAAAATTGATGGTTGTCTTTACTGACTATTCACTGAATCTCAAGACCAGCTGGAGCAGATACATCAAAGCAAACACACCAACTCACATAAAAACCATGTAAATATGATTGGGATATAGGACAAAATACCTATTCAAGACATCCAAGACACACAGAAGTGACACAAGAGTAATAAAATTCTTATCTGAAAATTATATAAGAAAGAGATGTTTATTAAAAAAAATGTTTTTGACTAAGGATACAAGACACTAGGTTCAGCATCCAACACATTTTGCTGGTAATAGAGAAATTAAACATGATCATAAATGTCTACTCTCTTCTTTTTTTTTCTTTTTAAACTAGAAATATTTTCTTTCACTGGTGTCTAGAAGATCCAAAACACCTCTCTGCAGTCAGTATTCAGGAGACACACAACATATGGTTACTGAAAACTGGCAAGAGAACAGTTTCTCATTCTCCAGTCAGACACTCATTGAAGATGCTCACAGGACTATCAACACAGCAAATACTCCTTCTTGCTGATGCACTTTTTTACTGTAGTGACCTACATAATCTTCTGATAAAAAAGGCATTTTAGTCACATAGCTCATTTATTCAAAATTAAATGTTCAATATGCTTGGTTTAAATTACTGGATATAACAGAAAATTTGAAGAAGAGTCTTGTGGGCATGAATCTTGCTTTTCTGTTTGTTTGGGGTTTTTTCAATCATTTCTGCATATTTTTACTCCTATTACACATGGTTCATTTTTGTGTCTTTACACTCACTTCAGTCTAGTAGTTGAGTTCATTCTAGGAGTTCATATGATACTACAATCTGCAGGGAAAAAAATAAATGTAGTGTGTCTAGATCCACAAATTGATTGCTTTCAAACATTTAGATGTATATAATATATATATATATTGTTTATGGAAAAATTTGCAATACAAAAATCAGAGAGTTAGCCACATGTCTTACTTTCTGAATTTACCAGTCCTTGCTTCCCTTTTTCTGAAGATGAGTAGATTAGGGCTTTTTACTCCTACCTGAATTCCTTTTGTTCTGAGTATCTACATAGTTTCAAGTTATGGCTTTGACTTATTGTACTAGACTCTATACAGTACCTTTTTTGTGACTCTGTTCCAATAAAAAGGCACTTATGCATCCTAAAAACAGGTTGGAATATCAGAAATGCTTACAATGGACTTATTACCACAGTCCTAGGCTTAAGGATGAGTAATGACCTAGACAAGAGCATAACCATAGGAAAATTAGACTACCCTTTCACCGAAATATAGAGTAGGCAAATTACTGGGATTCTATCACCCTGAAAGTATCTACAGCCTTTTAGAAAATGGCTTGTAACAGAGCTCTTTTTTTGGTACAGGACCAAGAAAAATCTTAGAGGCAAAAATATCTGTTTCCACAGACTTGCTGTCTTCAAAGACAAGGCTGTCCTCAGCCCTCTCGCAGGCATTGAAAGAAGTCAGTCCAGAGACAGGCAATTCTACGTATATCCTCAGGGAATATCTCTGCAGACATACCCAGGGAGTTTGTGAATTCTCCCTCCTTGGATACACCCAAAATCCATTAGACAGTGCCCTGGACGACCAGCTCTAGATAGCCCCGCTTTAGTAGAGGAATTAGACCAGATGGTCTCCAGAAGTGCCTTTCAACCTCAGCCATCCTGTGATTATGTGATTGCTAAAGCCCTGAAATATCTTGCATCCACAGTCAGTAGCCTCTGCTGTGGGAGTGTGTGACATAGTGTAGTATAGTAGGTTTTGTAGTTTCCTGTCAATAGTCTGAGCTTTATGTCTAAAAAGAAGGGGTGAAGAACTAGAATGAATGGAGCTAATTACAAGGTCTTTATTGTGAGATAGGAATTATGGCTGAGATCTTAAAGAATAGCTTTCTTAGCTCCCTCCAATTTTATGGCAGGGGGAGAGCTTCCTATCTGCTCAAAGATGATGTGGCAGAGTTCACTTGCATAGAGTATGCACTCAGATGAGAAGGAAATGTTCATGTGAGATGATACAAGGCAGAGAAGTGGAAGATTCTTCAACTACCTCTCAAACAGAACACATCACCTGATTACAACAGTGCAAAGAGATTTAACATTTCCTAACATACCGAATATGAACACAAGTCTGATGAGCTAGCAAGCATAGCAGCTACAAGCCTGGGATCATCATTTATTTTAGGTAAGACTGCCTAGTGGTATAGATACAATTTCTAGCAATCTTGCCCCCTTCAAACCAGAGGAATATTGTTCCTGCTTAATCTTCGGCAGATGTCTTTTCCTTTCAGTTCCTAAAATGAACCCTCTCACAATGGCTCAGAAATAGGAGGCTGACCTTGAAAGATCAGACTTCAGAAAGACACCTTTCTGTAAGACTTTGTGTAATGATTTTCCTTCCTACTTCTCTGTACTGGAAAATAACAGCTTTTCTGTCAAGGGTTTTGTGTAGTTCTATATGTAAACTTATGCTTACATTGTGGAAAGACAGCAAGCAATATCTGTGTACCATCATAAGCATTCCCTTGTGAACTCACAGGGCACAAAAACATGTCAATGAAAGGAAAAATAGAGGAAAAAAAGATGAGAAGACAAGTCTACAGTGTGTTTCTGGAATTTTCACAGGTGCACATAAGATTACTTTGGAAACTAAGGTAAAGAGTAAATATTTAGCACAAAACAAACTATGAGAAAATAATATAATATTAAAGTAATAGGAAACAGGAGATTTTCACTTCAGGGATTTCAGAGAATCCATTATTTTTATTAATTTCTGGAATTATTGCTTATAAACGGAACAAAAGACACAAAAATGACATGTTACATGATAATTATATGATAATGTAAGTGGTCACTCACATTATCATGCTGGGCAGCAGGTCCATTTGAATGACATAAACAGTAACTTAGCAAAGTTTGGCACAAGCCCAGTCTTTCAGAAACAAGGTGCCTACTCCACACTTGGAGCGAGGACTTCTAGATGAATCATCAGTGGGAACTGGAGATTCTGAGAAAGGTTTGTGCCCAGACCTTCCACCTCCATTTCAAAAAAATGTTGTTGTTTTTAAGGTGACAAAGATTAAAAAGATAAATTATCCGAGGCCTGGAAAACCCACGTTATGGTAAATCTGTTTCCTTTGCATAAAAAGGTTAAGAAATTGCATGACAACACCCTAAAATTACCTGCATTATTTTTTGTAATGGAGTCTTTAATCTAGTAGATAAAGGCATAATAAGGGGGAACTAAAGCTACATAAATACAAATTGAAAATAATCTCTGATTTTTAAGAGTAAATGAAAATTACCTATTGAAACAGATGTGGTGGTTTCTCTGCAACCTTTTTCAATCAAAATAAATACTGTGATTTTTATCTTAAGACACATATCTTAATTCATAGGATAAAGAAATAGCAGAATAATTAAATAGTAGGTAAAGGTATTGGATATTTTAACATAGTTGTTAACATGAACTACATGCAAAAATCACTGGGAAGTGTCACTTTTATTTGAGTGATACAAAAAGTCTACATTAATATCAGTACTATCTAGTACTAGTACTTTCAGTTCAAATCGGAGTTCATTTTTATTGCAATTCAGAGTTGCGAAAAGAGACTGTCTTCTGTGGTACAGACAAAGCATTTCAATCATCGTGGGCTATGTGTTAATCAAGACTCATGTGTTGGTATGATTTAGTGCTACTGATCATTTACATGGATGTGCACGGTAATACTTCATCAGTTCCAGGTTTTCCTTCTCTCTCAGCAGTTACATTGGATCAATGACTAAGTAGCAGGGCAGAAATTAAAATGCTCAATACATTTGTAAACTAAATGGGAAGATCTTGGCATCTGACACTTGCAGGTGCCTGAGATGCTACAGGACTGTTCAGTCTACAGAGTTATGTTCCCTTGGTGCCCTTAAATGCTGCTTCCTCAGCTTGGACTAGAAGAACATATGAGGCAACCCAGTCAAAGCCTAACAGCTGAGCTTCTAGGATGCAGCCCTCATTGATTTAACCTGTCAGTTTGTCTCTTCACAGCCACCTTCAACAACTCAATTTTCAGTAGACCAAACTGAGCTCAACCAAACACTTTGGAAATCAAACTGATTTGATCAAACCCAGATGTTTGGCAAGTCTAAAGCAAACGGACTGTTATATTGGTGGAAGAAAAGAAGAAAATATAGACTAAAAAAGATGGGACAGAATAATTCTCAGGAGTTGTACTACTGTCTTTAAAATATTTGCTACATATAGAAGAATGTGAACTCTCAGACAGCCCAAATCCCATTAAATACACTGCTTCATCTGACCCATTTGGAGTCTTGAAACAGTGAATAGATCTGACTGCTTATTTAGAAGTATTACAGGCGTTGTATTGGAACAACTGATATAAAAGCATGCTATCCCATTCTCCCACTTTTCCCTCTATTTGCCAATTTGTAATTACAGTATGTAAATACACAGCAGAATGGGTCTTTGGTTAATCAAATTGATTTAATTGCTGAATTCCCACAGATGAATGTGAACAGAGTCTTCTCTTTTCTCATTTTTTGTTGGCAAAACATAGCCACACAAATGATAGAAATTCCACCAGAAATGGGAATGGGCTTTGAATAACTCAATTACTGGAACACTGCTAGAACACCTGTAGTCAGATCCAAAAGACTTTAACAAGGTAATTCCTCATAATTTTAGAGCTGTAAAATATGGCATACCCTAGAGATACCGAATTAATTAGGCCTTTGTAGATTATCAATGTGTATATGTCTACTCTTTATGGAAATCTGACATTGTTTTTCATTTTCTGAGTTACATTATTAAAAAGAAAGTAAGACAAAAAAATGTTGCAAAGGGTTCACCAGTTATTAGTTCATAGTCGGAATATAAAGCTCCTGTAATAGTTATGAGTGTTACTGTTAATATCACATTTAGCATTAGTCATTGGAGCTACATTATCCTGATTGCTTTTGGCAGGTAACTGAATCATATAATCTAAAGAAAGAAAGACAGAAGATGTCCTTGACAAAATAGTGGGTCATTAATATCTGATGACTTCACAAGCTAGTGAAAACACTTGTAACTTTGAGAGTTTTGGACGTGCATTCGATGCATTCATGCTATAGGACCCAGAAATTTGTAATTTCCTGAGGCCAGGTCAAAACCTTTCCCAGGTTCAAGCTCTGTATCAAAGCTGGACACATTCCTGTGCAAGCCCTGATAAACCCTTCTTTCTGTGTGAAGCAGAAATGAGTGCACACTCTTGCAGGGGTGCTAGCTTGAAGGCTTTGGGTACCAAAATCCCAGAGCATTCCCTGCTATAAATCAGAAGTGGAGCCTCAAATCTGATACTTGTGATAAGATACACTAAAGCTATTTTTTACAGAATCTTTGTCTCTGCTGTACAGCAGAGTCCCAGATGCACATGAAAGCTCATTGCCCCCACCCAAGGTATTGGGTCCTCAGGATCAAACAAAAAATTGATCCCAGTCCTTGCATATCCTGGATGAATGTTGTGACCGTTCTTGTATATCACGCAGAGGGAAAACCGTTCTTTGAACAAAGCCAGTTGTCACTGCATACCAGATCCTATTCCACCGACATTCTGAGTGGGCCCATGAGAGTTAGTTCATAGAGGATGCTGAAAGAATATCTCAGCTTGATAAGGTTTTGGGACACATAGGTTTCAGGCTTTTCTGCCCTGATAATTTTTTACTAAGCTGTTTCTAAGAACCTTAAAAATATTACTTGGGAAACATGAAGGTTAAGAAGTCTGATCATATAGATGTTAAAGGTCTGGTTCTTTTCCTCATCCACAGACCTGCATTTAAGTATCTAAAAGCGTCTGTCTGCACGTGAGATGGAAGACTGAATTCCTATTATATTCATTCAAAACCTAGTCAACACGGTCAGGTGAGTCTAGAGAGATCTTTGGTTTACCAAATGAGATGTTTCCTTTACCCTGAGTGAACTGAGTCTTGCTGATTAACAGCTCAGTTTATTTGCATGACATATGCATTTGAGATGCCCTGATAGCCTCCCTGACCAACTGCTATTAGTCCAATAGACTTCAACTCCTATGTTACATCTGCCAAGCCTGCGTAGATGTCTTAGGTACTCCAGGATACCTAAACATCATTAGACGACCATCATTGGACATCTGAGCTGAACCCTCAGCTTATACTGTAAAAGTCTTAGACATTAGCATACTCCTAGACACTCGCATTTAGATAAATCATTCTAGATTTCTGAGGCTGAAGGTGAACTCTATCTGTCAAACTCAGAGGTTAGTTACCAGCTGAGACAGTGTTGTCAGAATCAGTTTACAAGTTAGGCACTGATAAGTCCTATTCAAAGGCACCTATTGCCCTTATTCAGCTCTGTCCATAAATGCTTGGAGTAAGCTCAATCAATTCTAGACTACCTGAGCCTAGAAAAAGATTTACAAAGGTCACTCATATTTCACAAATAATGCCATAGCTAACTTTTGATCTCAGCAATGATTTAAATGCTTACTATACATTTCTTTAAGACTCAGGATAAAACTACTGCCGGATTTCAATTCGAAACAAAATAAAATTCTTTACATTGCTTTTCTATTTGCTTTGTATGATAACTACCTTTTCAGCCTATTACTACACTCAATTAGAAATTCTTATTCGTGCTGCAGTACTTTGCTGAGGCTAATGAACAAAGTTTCATAAAATCAGCTTGTGACCGTGTGATGACTATTAAAACTTATAAAACCCTTAACAATTATCATAAGGAAATCAGCATACTATGGCATTGTTATAGAGTGCATCATGAACCAAAGTACTTCTAGCTCATCAGAGCTTTGCCTGTTCATACTGAAGCACAGACCTGGATTTAAGCAAACAGATGGAATACAAACCTCTGATATCCCTATTCCACTTTGTGCAACAAACATGTTTAGAAAGAGGAATTACATTGACCTTGAAAGACTATTGCACTGTACTCTGCACTCAACTTTCTTCCTTTCACAACTCCCCTTCCTATCATTTTCTATCAGTGCTATTTATAAAAGCAAGTTGTTCACGGTTTAGTTTTTTTAACTAATAAATTAGCTGCCACACACTGTTAAGACAGTTTTATTCCAGATAAATTATTAGTTTTATACTTTTACAATTATTAATTTTATACTTTTCTTCCTTTCCACCCTACTAGTAACACTGTATACTATTACTTGCTGTCAGCCTGGATGCTAATCCTTTTTATCAGTGTTTTCTGCTCTAGTGTCTCTTTTAGCAACAAACAGAGTTGGCCTCTCATAATTGTCCTTCTCCTCCATCTCCTCCAGATATTTGCTAGAAAACTGAGAGTGTTGTAGCTAGGCTGGTAATTATTTCACAGTTCAGAAATGCTGAGGTACATTTGCTTTAGAGAACACCATGCCTGGACACTTACACATGCTATACGTTTTCAGCAGTCAGAAGCTTTCCTAACATTCAAGTCTTCTACAATTCTGTTTTTATAACTAATGTCCAGTATTTTCTTTTATGCCTTTTTCCCTCTGTATCCACATTCACAGCTTGCCTGCTTTGTGTATTGTAGCAGACAGAGGGACCAGGATCCTTCTTTATTTATCTACATGTGAGCTATTCACACTAGTTTCTTCTTAGAAAAAAAAAATGTCCATTTTAGCTTGCACTCCACAAAGTCCTCAAAGGTCAGGTGAATTGCACCTTAAAACTACACATTAGTCTCCACTGGGCACAAAAAAAGTTTATTTTAACAAACAGAAACATATAAATATATATAGACTTCAGATGTCTACATCTATGTAGGAATCTCACCATAAAATGAACATAAAATATCTAGCATAAGTAATGTGATCTTTTATAATAAATTTTATATGCAAGTGGATACCATAACAAAACATACAAATGAAGGCAGCAAATTTATTGTCTATTCCTTTATACTGCTTTGCTTTCTCCACTCTGACACAAAACACCTATAATTTCATGTCTAGAGCTTTTGTTGTCCACTGAGCACCACAACACTGAAAGTATTGTACTTAACCTAACAGCCACTCAAGGAAGTAATCCAATAGCATATTCTAGGTGCCTACAGAAACAGAAACATCCTGGCCATAAAAAATAATGCCCTTGAAAAGCTATTTGGAGAAACATTTCGTTCTCTTTAGTCTTTCAGAATGAAGATGTGTTGCATGAAGTATTTTATACATGCAAATGCTTCATTTTCTTTCTTTAATTCTTTATAGTACTATTTGTTTTCAAATGAGTTTTGTGGTTGTTTATACAGGGAGTGCAAAAGCCAGGGTATATGTCACCATTCGGTGGCTTGCCATATATTTTTCTTTAATAAATCTTTGTTGAAGATGTGAACAAGTTTAATTTCACAATGTCAATATTTCTCTTTTCAATTTGTATGTTTGGATGTGTGTGCCAAAACCAGCTTTTTCTAAAAAGCAATAAGCTAAACCCCCCCAAATTTGGCATAGCATGAAGTTATGCCAAATAATACTCTCACAGAAAAACTGCAAATTATACAGACCATTTATATTTATGAATGCTGAGCTTGAAGAAATACCCACGTCTTTATTCAACTTTGTTTGGAAGCCATATTCTGTGATTTCTGGCTTCTTGGTAACATAATGATGTATGTAGATCATAAATGTCCCTCCTGCTGTTTGTCTGCCCAGAACAGACCTTTGGGTAAACAAACAATCTCAAACATATCTAAAGTATAGATATATTCCAAATGTCAGTACAACTTTGAAAACATGAATACTGGAGAGAATATCAGTTACATAGAATCCTAGAATTATTAAGTTGGAAAGGACCTTCAAGGTCGTTGAGTGCAACCATTGACGAAGCCCACCACTACCAAATGTGACCATATTCCCAAGTGTTACATCTATCTGTATTTTAAATACTTTCACTGAGGTATTTAAAAGAAATGGAGAATAATAATTAATCAGTTTAAAACTGCTTTTTTCCATTTAGTCTACTTTTTCACCCATGACCATGACACAGTGACTAGAATGTGGAAAAGCTAGTGGAACCTACCTTCTGAATACAGCTCTACCATGTTTTAAGCCAGGTTACAGCCACAGTAGCCAGAAATAAAAAGGGAGAAGGGCATTTGTCAGACATGTTCCTGAGGACTAGTTGGAAGAGATAAACTCCAGCAACATGGATATCTGCTATGACTCATCTTCATCTCAGGTAGAGGTGCCTCTGCATAGTGCTTATCTGCAATAGTGGCAGGAAGCCATGCAGTTTTTGCAACTGCTTTTCTCTGCTTTTTGGGTTAATTAGACCTAAAATAGAGCACTAAATGGGAGGATTCTCTTAGTGCCCACTAATCCAGCAGAGAATCAGAGACTTCTGATTCAAGAACACAGCGAATTCATCACTTGGGTGATGAAATTTATTGTTAAGAAAAGAGGTTATGATTACACATAAAAAAGACTCAACTTATTTTTACTGAGTTTTTTCTGTTGTGAATGAACTAGTTTTATCTAATATTAACTGAATTTATGACCCAGTTACTTGCTAACAGGAACAAAAATTCTGTGGCATAAATGGTCTTCCAACACACTAGGAAAAAAATGGATTACAAAATACAAATCTACTTTCTGTAAGGGTCAATGTGATAAAAATTAAAAGTTTTTAAATCTTCTTGCTTGTTTTATGTGCTGGAAACCAGTCAAGTTTAGACTGTACTAGGATATACACCCCAGTCACAAGAGCAACTACACAGACTAACATAGCTTTTCTGGGATCTCTGTAGATGGAACTCCTATTCATCTACTGTCTGAAGTAACCTCCTTTATCACTACCTTTGTGTCTATGTACTACCCTGACATTGTATCTCAGCTACTTCTGTGAGAGCAATGAAGACATATTCTAGAAGAAATATAGCTGACATGCCATAAGTGTGTTACAGTTAGTGTCCTTTCAGCCAGTACAATGGAACAGCTAAATAAAGGCAGATGTTCAACCATTTCCCAGTATTGTGCATCCCAATTTCCTCGGGAGTAGAACTTGAGGTACAGTCTGTTCTGTTGTCTCTCAATTCATCTAGATCTAGGCAGGCCAGACCCTTTGATCTTCAGAGCTCACTGTCATAAATGGGACTTCAGTTACAGAGCTTTTTGGAAAAAGACCTCACATCCTTTCATCCCAAATTCCAGGCAACGCTGTTGTCCAACTAAAACTTAGAAAAAGAAATGACTTTGCCAGTTAGCCAATAAAAACTTGAAGCTTTAGGAAATATATCAGGGAGATTTCATACTTTCATTCTCTTAGTCATATTTCTTTACCCTCACTCCTCTCATTTTGTTATTTTTGGCCACATTGCTAGATCTGCTCTACTTCAGTTCTTTTGGACTCAGGGAGATCTATAATTATTATTTAAGAACCAGACTTTTGTCAAAGCCGCACAACCTAATTAGCCTTGTTTCTTTTAATAAATCTAATAAAAATTGAGGTTTGGAAAATGTATTTGAATTGCAAACAGTAGAAACAAACCACCGAGGCAGACTTAAATGCCCTCTGACTAGTTAAAGCTTTTTAATTATCTAATTTGCCCTAGAACAAACAGCCATCACCATTTTGAACATTGTGATTTCTACATCTAGTAGCCACAGAAAAGGAAAATTCCAAGAACAACACGATTTCTGGGGACATGATGTTTAGATGATTGGTTCTAATTATCAGACTTGGTGATTATTCTCAAGACTTATACCACAGTCACTAACATGTTGTTTTTATTAAACAGAAGACTGCTAGGAGCAAATTAATAGCAGGGTTTGGGGTGATTCTGTTCTTAAAAGTATTTTCACTCTCAGGGAATCAGCTAGCAAGCCGCTTGCATTAGCTCCACACATATATCCGTATCTTCCTGTGACTTGTCCTCCCTAGAGCATAGTCCTCCCTACAGAGCAGGGGTACTAGCAGGAACAACATTTACTGATCAGAGTAAGAAACAACAGGCCAGGACTCAGGCATAAACCTCTGAATTCCTGTCCTGTGTCAAACATATTGTGCATGTATTTTACTGAATGGAATTTCATTAAAACGTGTACATCAGGGTGTGGCTCCTCTTAATAGAAATATAACAAACCAATTAACTTCACTGATGTTTTATCCAAATAAAAAGTGCAAGACTGGGACACCGTTCAACAGAAACAAACAGCCCTACCTCCTTTTTACCAGCAAGAAATCTGCCTATCAGAAATGCATTGCTATTAGAGGTAAGGAAAGAGCCTTGGCAAGTATAAATACCCTTCAACAGGAAGTCCTTTAGCCTCTTAGAAGAGAAATTTCAGCACTGACAAAACCAAGACCACAAGAGCATCCACAAAGATTCTTGAAATTAATCCTTCTTGATTTAAAGTGGAAGACAGCAAAATTTTTATTGAATCGTCCTACTGCTCTCAAATTATAATGTGCTCTACTAGATTGCAGGTCAGTCACACCAATCTGGAGGATATTATTTTTTTCCTTTTTCCCCCCACTTATTCTTTTTATTCCGACAGCACTATTGATGAAGACCTCAGGAAAAAAATACCGGCGCCCAAGACACTTTGATGGCCTTTCCACTGTGTAATTATACTTACTCTTGATAACACTAAAGACATGTCTTATTGGTAGTGGCACAGGCTGCTTTCCTTTTCACAGAGAGATGGATTGTTTCTGCAGGCCTTGATGGCCTTCAAATTATCTGAGCACAGAAAAGAGAGCAGAGTGAATTTTATTTTAACTCATTTTATTTCTAAATTTATTTCCCAGTAGCTAGAAGGTGATGACTGCCCCAGCAGTCAAGTCAATTGTTATCTGTGGGACTTGATTATGTTTAGACCCAGTCTCTCATTTTGAGCAAGACACAGTTAATGAGGAGAGAAATGAAAAGTGCATTGAGTCACAGTGTGTTTGTGGTAATTTGTGACACATTCACTCTACTCAGTTCTTTGTTTATTCCTTCCCCCCTCTATGCAGGTCCTGTAGAAAAAGGAACAGATAAGCGAATTCAGTGGTAGACAGTTAAGGGTGTTGAAAGTAATGAATCTATATCTCTCTATCTCTTTCCCCATTGTTGGCAGTAATTGGAGCAGTGTTCATCTATACAGTAAAATGCCAGTGAAGCCCATCTTAATGAAACATCTTTTTTTCCATTATTTTGCAACACATTTTTCATTGACATTGCTAGTTTTTATTTTCACTATATGCCTTTTTTTTTGCAAGCTCTTTGCCACTCTTCTAAATAATAGTCCATTAAACAGTTCACAGTGTGTGTTCTGTAGAAATGTAAAAAAGTGATTGGATGATACTAATTAAGGAGAGATTTTGTTTCCACTTACTGCAGATCAATGGTGGGTTACATTAAAGCTGCATTTTTGTGATGAGTTTAAACACAAAAGAACAGCTGTGCTAAATACATATTTCAAGGCTTACAGGTAGGTCAAATAAATCTTTCTTTCTTTGCTTGTCTATTTTAAAACTATAGCAAACTGTATGTGAAGAATAGTAGTAAAATAAAAAAGGCGAATTTCTCACTGCAGATATTTTTCACTTGTGGTAGCAGAAACTGCTAAATTGGGAATGCCAATTGTAATGCATTGAGATCCTGTTGGCTTTTAATTTACTCTATAGCTTAGTGTGCATTTATTTTAATGAGACTTTTTTCTTCTGTTTTCTACAGTTGTCACTCTAAGGTATCCCCTCTCTGATTTATGGCAATGCTAAATATAGAAATAAAATACATTAGGAGAAAACTCTTCCTGTATTTGAACCCACAATTCTTCCTTTAATCCTAAATTATTCTGAGCACAAAATTTAACCAAAATCTCCATACAGAGATATGTTCGTATACAAAGAAGAATGGCAGCTCATTCAAGTCAGATCAATTAAAATAAAAATTCACTATTCGTTGGCATTCCTTGATCAGCACAAACAAAATTCAGAGGAAATTCATCTGGTTGCCTCCAAGTAACATAATGAATCCTGAACATATATGACAAGGAACTAAAAGAGAAAATGCTTTTCAGGCACTTGCTCTAAATATTAAATGCACAAAACTGTTTTAAAATCAGTTCACTCTATTTCAGAAATATATTTTATTTACTATAGGATGCTAGATAAGGAACCTATAAGCACCATGTTTTTATCTAGATAATTTCACTATAAAAAGCAGACAAGGATTTGTCTCAGGGAAGGTTTAGGCTAGATATTAGAAAAAGTTTCTTCACCCAGAGGGTGGTTGGGCACTGGAACAGGCTCCCCAGGGAAGTGGTCACAGTACCAAGCCTGACAGAGTTCAAGAAGTGTTTGAATGATACTCTCAGGCACATGGTGTGATTCTTGGGGGTGGTTCTGTGCAGGGCTAAGAGCTGAACTCGATTATCCTTGTGTGTCCCTTCCTTCCAACTCAGCATACTCTGTGATTCTGTGAAGAATTGTTGTTCACACTTTCCTTGCATTACAACAGTCTAGATCCCAATTTTTAACCACTGTTAGCAGACTAGAACATGAGATAGGCTTTGTATATCAAGAACTAAGGAGGCTGCCTGATTTCTTTGATTTTGTAGAAACCAAGGTCACACATAGATTTAGTATTATCCAATCAAAGTTTGTATGGAACAAATAAAAAGGTCCATTTTTACTATTTTAAGTTTAAACTATGAATTCAGTACTGTATGCCTTCTTTCAAATCAGCTTGAAGCAAAAGTTAATTCATAATTCATAATATCTTTGTTTTGTGTTGAAATCTGAGTGGTCTCAAACTCTTGAATCGTGTATGCTAGAAATGTACCCATCAAACTCTAGATTTGCTCACTTTACAAAGAGGTGTATTTGTGATAACTTTAGGAAAATCTTCTTTGTTCTTACTGCTCTTAACAATGCTACCGGCACTCAGACCTCCTGTACAAAGACAAGTACATCCATGGCTAATGTGAAAGGCCTGCTGTAAGTCTGAGGACTACTTGTGCATAAACACATGGACATTAGCACCTGAGCTCCATGCCTTACTCCATAGTGGGTTAGTTACCTGTCTTTTCCACTGGTCAGATAGAGCTGATATTTTCCTTAATGTCATTATTGAAATGCCTTTTTATTTCACACACCTTGAAATACAAACACTGCCATTTTACAGCCCTTTTTTGGTTCAGAAAGAAGCTCTGTTTAGCCTGTGCATCAGCGGATCAATCCCATGACAGAAAAGACTATTCAGTCACAAAGTCTGAAGCTTGTAGGGGGATTACAGAATGTAAAAGCTGCGCTGAGACCAGGAAATGTTCAGCAAAGGCCTGTTTTCAAGACTGATATCCACTCTCATATTGAAAACAAAGACGGTGGGAAAGCATTCTGCTAGTTACAGGACACGCTTCCAGTGAATAAAATGGTCTTTAAAACACACACTACTGTGCACTCCGCACTGTTTTTACTGCTGTTATGAACTGGATAGATTAGGGTGAGTAGCACCACTTTTAGTTCAGTTTTGCTCAGTGTCTCTGTAGTTGTAGAATCAACACATACAGAAACTCTTTATCTAAGCATGGGTTATCACTGGTATTCTCATAGCAATTTATACAAGGAAACTTCTCCTGGTATAATTCATTAAAAATTAATCAACCCATTTCTGTGCAAATCTCTGTGACATATGTTCTTTGATGCAGTGAGTGCTGAATAGTCTTTTCTTTATTATGAAATGACACAAGTAGAACTTTCTAATTGGCTGTCAGTGATGTCATATCCAAGTAAATGCACAAGTTGGCTTATTTCTCTTAAGGAGCATACTCCATGACAGTCTCTGCATTTCTGGAAAGCTCCTGTCCCTCTTTGGTAGTGCAATGGGTTCACCCTATCTGGAGTCCAGGTGCCCACCAAAGTCTATTACTCCCCTCCGCAACTGGACAGAGGCGAAAAAATATAACAAAGGGTTCATGAGTTGAGACAAGGACCAGGAGAGACAACTCATTGATTACTGTCATGGGCAAAACAGGCTCAAAGCAGGGATATTAATTAAATTTATTACTAACAGAATCAGAGCAGGATAAAAAGCAGTAAAATAAATCTTAAAAACATCTTCCCTCCAACCCTCTCTCCTTCCCAAGTTCTACCTCCTCCCTCCCAGCAGTGCAGGAAGATGGGGACTGGGGGTTACAGTCAGTTCATCACAGAATGTTCCTGCCACTGCTCAAGGAGTGGAGTCCTTCCCCTGCTCCCTGTGGGGTCCCTCCCATGGGAGACAATCCTTCATTAACTTCTCTAATGTGAGTACATTCCATGGGCAACAGTTCTTCACAAACTGCTGTGATGTGGGTCACTTTTCCATGGGATGCAGTCCTTCAGGCATAGGCTGCTCCACCATGGGTCCCCTACAGGGCCACAAATCCTACCAGAAAAACCTGTTCCAGCATGGGCTCCTCTCCCCATTGGTCAGCAGGTCCCCGCCAGGATCCTGTTCCATCTCAGCCTCCCATAGGGTCACAGCCTTCTTCAGATATCCACCTGCTCCAGCATGGGTCTCCTCAACAGGCTGCAGGTGGATCTCTGCTCCCTCAGGGACCTCCCTCATAGACTGCAGAGGCACAGCTGCTCCACCATGGTCTGCACCACGGGCTGCAGGGACTCAGCTCCAGTGTCTGGAGCATCTCCTCCCCCTCCCTCTGCACTGACCTTGGTGTCTGCAGACTTGTTCACAGGTTCTCACTCTGCTTTTCTCTGGCTGCAATTTCATCTGCCCAATAATTTTTTTCCCCCCTTCTTGAATATGTAATTACAGAGGCATTACTGTCATTCCTGATTGGCTCAGCCTTGACCAGTGGTAGGTCCATCCTGGAGCCGGCTGGCATTGGCTCTACTGGACATGGGAGAAGCTTCTGGCAGTTTCTACAGAAGCCACTTCTGTAGCCCTCCCGCTGCCCAAACCTGGCCACACAAACCCAACATAGGTAGTTAACATCACTTTACTGAAAGGATTACAGTTATGCCTCTAATAGGATAGAAACTTGCCAGTTTGTTTTCCTGTCTTTGTTTGCATGTGGAGTACACTTTTCCTTCTTTTACTGTATTTCCCTTACTGCTGAGTTCCTATCTTTTCCCACAGGGGCAATGAGGAACTTATTGAGTGAAACTAGTAACAACTTTCTTAGGCATCCTTTCAAGGGTCTCTTTTTGGGTGGTTTCACGGATTGTGTTAAGATCAACAAGAAATGTGGTCACATTCATATCTTACAGTTAACAGACTTCAGAAGTTTCAGCGGTACAACCACTAACAGTATGTAGCCAAGAGACATATGGAAACAGTGACATTTTGTTCTTATGGTTTTCAACTTATTTATGTATTTGGTTAACAGTGCCTCATTAATGCAGAAAGATTTCCAGCCTTTCCAGGAGGGTCTGCTTTCACTGCAAGAGGATATGCTCTCCAAAGAATGTGCTTTGGCAGAAAAACTGCTGCTTACATTTGCTTATCTCTCTTACCTGTATTATGCACTTACAGATCTTAGATAAAAAAGCAAAAGTTTTGCTTTTAGGAGCCACCTTCCAAAATCACATGGCAAAGTACCATATCCTCTAGCCATAATTCATACAGTTCTCCAAACCAAGATTACAAAACCTCTTTACTACCTCAGCTCCTAACTACTTTCATCCAACTTTGTAAGCAGCTCCCCTTGCACGTGCAACTTCAGCTTATACCCAGCTTCAAGATCCCTAGTCCCCAGATCTCTGCAGTCTGACACCACAGCCAGGACCACTCTCATGAACACCACAACCTCTTTTCCATTCTCTGGTCTCACATGAACTGTCTTCAGCTCTTTCTGATCACTTCCAAGCAGGTTTGTCAGGAAAGGGGGGTTGCAGACATATGCTGTTGCTGGGGAGAATATAGATGTAAGCATCCTCTAGGGTGGTCTGCTGAAGGCAAGGTCATAATCTGAGCTTCAGCTCTACACCTGGACTCTCCCCCATCACATGCTCCTTATGTTACCTAGTGCTGTGTTTCAGATATATGAAGTAGCAAGAAGATAATATACCTGGAGACTCCAGCTCTTTAGGTGATTTGCTTATAGGATGCTCTCCCAGATGCCCATGATTATTACATACACAATGACAATTTAGCTTTGGTAATTCTTATTCTCCAGGGTTTGGAAAAAAGTCACAGAATGTAATGGGTAGTAATCCCACCTGATGGAGCTAGCATTTTGCTGCTGCAAGTGAGGCTAGAGTTAAGTAATCAGAGGTCGTCGCTACTTAATTAAAATTTTATAAACAGTGAACACAAAACATAGCTGGAGAGAGAGATGTAAGTGGCTTTTGCCAGTATCAGGTTGTCCTGTCTTCCACTCTCAATATTCCTTGGTTTGTTTTGTCTTGTTTAAAGAAAAATAAAAGATAGGGTTTTTTTCTTTTTATTCCTCTTTTCATTCCTGTTCTTTTTTTTTCTTTCTTTCAGATAGACAATGGCTTAATCTAAAGAATAAAGACACCATATGATTATATCATTTCTAATCCAATTACAGATCTTTGATATGGTCCCTTATCTTTTTTGTTCATGCAGTGATATACAGATCACATGCTCCTTTAAACTTGAAAATATCTTTACTTTTCAGTTCATGCCTTTACCTTTCCTTTGCATTTCACTAAAACACAAATGCGTAATATTTAATTATTTGATTCCTATCTTATGAAAAGAAGATTAATAGAGACATCAATGAATACAGTAATCACCGGTTAACTTTCACAGAATAATTTGATTGGGATTTCATTTTAGAGTATAGGGTGAAATCATGGCTCCAGTAAAATTACAGCATTCCCATAAGATTTATTAGGACCAGAATCTCATCATCTACTTTCTGATGACCAGCAAATTTCCAGTATTTGGCTCTATGGTCATTTGATATCATTGAACTGCTTTGTTGTTTTATTGTGTGTTAAGCTTGAGAGGAATATTCTCCCAGATGATTTGCTTGTTAATAAAGAGTTAGAAAGAGAAGAAGTCTTTTCCACAGCCTAGAATTGGAACAAGGACCAATAGCCCAGCTAGGCAGAGCTGTTGCAACGGTGTATATAGAAGCAGTCATACTCACCATTAGGGCTGTTAAATGCACTCCCATCACTCTGTGAAACCTGCCCATATCCATTGCTGACAAAAAGAGTATTAAGCACATGTACTTATTTGCTAGCAGTGTCTGAAAGTCTATTATAAACGTTCCATTTTTTACTTTACTTCTTTTTTTTTTTTATTTTTTTTTTTTCCCCAGCTGCTGTTTACTCATTCTTCCCGAACTACATTGGAACAAGTAAGCAGCCCTTTCATGGCTTAAAGAGCTAAAGCAGTTGCACTCACAACCAGCTGGGGTGGGTTGCCAGATGGGTAGATGGGATCATCCCATCTACCTCAATAAGAAAAGCCAGCCACGTGTAAGCAGTGGAGCTACAGTTCTGGCCCTCCCAAAGCTGGTTGCTGAAGTTCTTGTTGGTTTAATAAAGAAAATAACATTCCAGTCTAGTTCCTTTTGCTCTTACAATGAGGATGACAAAACTTAAGGATCATGACACGGACCCCAAAAGACATTTTTGTCTTACTCTTTTGCAAGCACCTTTCAAAGCTAGCCTCCTGCAAGAGCACAGAAACACCACAGTTGGACTTACAGATGTACTACGACACATTAAAATTTTCACCTTGTTATCAGGACTGGTTACAGGGACAGAATGGCCACCAAGGCTGTGAGAAAGAGAAGTCAGAAAAGGACAGGAAGTCAGTAGTCATCAGTGACAAGCTGATTCTGAACAGTTTGCTGTGCCGGGGCTGCCTTCCTTCCCTTTCATGACATACTTCCTTTTTCGGTCTTTCGGTGTTCAGTTAATTAGCATACACAGTGGTAGCTTTCATATGTTTTTATGTCCTGGAACAGGATCAGATAAAAATTTATAGTAGAGTCGTGTGTACATGTGGACACAAATGACAAAGTTTAGAAGTTTAGAACAATATGGAATAAAATCAAGAAAAGTAAAGTTCATTCATTATGAAGACAGTACAAAGATGGGAATGCTATGCTGTTTTACAGTGGAAATGCCAAAACTATTGTCATCGTCTTGAAAGTTTTGAGTTTCTTCTGTGCTCCCCTTTACATTCTCAGTCTCAGGCCAAGCTGCTGTATCCCATATCTGTAAGCCAGGGATAGCCCCATTGATGGCTACTGCTCAGGTAGATGAATACAAAGCAACTGTGTAACACAACTAAGTATTAGTAAAAAAAGAAAAAAAAATCTCTGGAGTTTTTTAAGTATTTTTAATTATTTTGATATGTTGTTCCAGTATGACACTTGTTATCTTTGAGCTGTTCTTGTTTTGTGTATTTTTCTTTTAAACCTCTGCTTTGTATCTCTGTTACATGCCACTATTAAAACTGATCTTAAATATAAAAGGGTTTTAATAATGTGTATAAACCTCTCTTGCAGATGGGCTCCCCTGACTGAAAGGTGGTCATGAGTTTAAGATCATTTATGACATCAGAATTGCTTCCTTTCTGCTTAGCTTAAGCCCTTCCCTTTAGGTCCCATGAGATAAAGTGGTCATGAACTCTTCCAGTCTTCTCCCATCTCTGAGGGAAAGCCTTCTCCCAGAGAAGAAGGACTTTGCTGAAAGGCCCACTGCCTTGGGCATAACTGTCAGAGCAGGGAGCTGCAGGGTGCCCTGTGTGGGAAGAAGTCTGTGATAGTCACAGACAGGTTCAATCAGGTCTGAAACTGATGTGAGTAGCCCAGCAGGTGTCAAAACTGCAGCCCTTAAGGGGAGCACCCCACACTCCAGCTCTGACATGTTTATTAAAACATTGCAGCCATGACAGGATGAAAGACACAGGGACATGTCCTTGAGGACGTGTGACTGGACACATACAGAGGTAGAGGCTGCTGAGGACTTGGCTGGAGATAGACTCTTGGAAGGAGGCACTCCATGATGAAGGGGTAACTTCTGGGGACTGAAGTCATGGGCAACCCACAGCAGGGAGGAGACATTACTGAGGGTCTGCAACTGTGGGCAGGGACACCCTTGAGGGATTTTCATACTGGGTGACTCATATCAGAGTAAGGACATCCTTCAGAGTGAAGATACCTTTAAGGGGTTGCAGCTATGGCTGACCCATGCTGGGGCAGAGGAAAACCATTAAGAAGTAAAAAGAATCAGACAGAAACCATTCAGCACACAACCCAAAATCTTCTGGGCCACGTTTCCTCATCTAAGGAACTGGGATGGTATGAGTGTAATTCACAGCAAAAATACAGGAGACAGAGATCAGAAAGGGAAGGAGTAAAGATCTGGCTTAACATGAGCCTAGGGAATGGAGGAATCCCTTTACTTTTTTGTAGGTGTTTACTTAAGAGTTTGATCACTTTTTGATGGATTCTTTTTCAAAAACCAAATCATTGATCGCAAGAAGTGGTAATAAATAAAATAAAATAAAAAAATTCCCTGAGTTTAGATTGTTTACCCACTACAGGCACTGTGATGCTGCTTTTCATGAAAGACATGCACCAGTTTTAATACTTTTTTGCCTTTTCGGTGGCTGAGGTTCATTCTATGTTTCAGCTGAAGTTTAAGAAAAATATTTAGATTTTCTTATGGAATAAATTTTATTTGAGTCTCACTATTGCGGGTTCAGTTTAGCAACACTTTACCTTTCTCTGGTTTTACACCTACATGCAAGTGGAACAAAATAATAAGTTCTGCAGACTGCAATTTTCTTTCAACCAAAAAACACAGTAATTTTGTAACATGGTAGAAGAACCACAGTAAACTGGTTTACCTTGTAGAAAACTCTTATGCTGTTAATGAAAGGATTTTAGTGTATCTTGAAGTATTTGTCAGCTTCCATGGACATAAAATGCCTGAAAACTAAATATCTTTTTAGAAAAAATGGGTTCAAATCAGCTTCCCTTATCTGGTAAAATTAGGACCTAGCTTTGAAATTTCTCCATGGTCCACATTCAGGAAATCGTCCCTACTTGTGGTAGTAGGAGTCAAACATCGGTTTATAGTTAAGCACCTGCTTAAGTGCTTTTATAGGTTATGTTCAAAAATGAAATGTGTTTGTGTGCCTCGTGTGTAGATAAGGGTCAGATATAAAATTAGAAGACAAATTTAGATTCCAGTCACCTTCTAATTAATTAGTGAGTACTCAGATCAGAACCTCTATATGGAACCATCTGGGCAGTGACATTTTTAATACAGTCATTTATTTTTCTGTTTCATCACTGGATCTCTTGAGTTACAGGTCTGTGTTTTTAAAGAGTATCAAAACAAAGATGACAAGGTTCCTCATTTACTGGCTCAAGGAACAAAAATTATCAGTGAGGAGGTGCTGAATGAATTGCATTTACTGTTTTGAATATTACTTGCTCACAACATTTTGGTTCTAGAAAAATATCAGGAAAGTATTTTTTCTGCTAAAAAATTCTAACAAATTATTTACATAAAACAACTTTTTTTTAACTGTATTATTTTTTTAGGGTATATGTCTTCAGTGTAATACAAATTACCAAGAATAGATTATTCTGAACATTCATTGATGGTTTTTAATGGCATGAGGGTCCTTTTAAACATCAGTGCTGCAGTTGTCAGAGAGATGAACAGAATATGTGAACTTTAACAGAACATCTGCTTCCAAGAGCATATGCTGTAATTTATGACCATTTTGGTATCACAGAACTGTTGCCAAATTTAACAGAATTCAGTACTTCCATAAAGATTTTAGCTTAAAAAAATATGGCATCTAAGAATGAAATTACAGATGTGGTGTTATTTATGTTAAAAGACTGAACAAAGATGGAGGTAAAGTACCCTTAAGAAAGCAAACATCATAAAAACCAAGGGGTTGGGTGTTTTGGGAAAAGGTGATGGTTATAAATAGCTAATTCTTCAACAGAAAATGTTGCTTAATAACAGGAAAAATAAAAATATGAACTTCAAAACTGATTTCTGCAAAATTAACAAACACATTCTCTTGCCTGTTACTGGATGGTGAAATGTTATTGCAAAGTTTTAGAGTTAAACGAAGTGTCACAACAGTATGGATTGACATCTGCCTCTGTCAGGTTTTTACAGCTCACACAAAGGAGGATGAAGGTACACTACCACATAGGGAAACCTACCATTTGACAGAAAAGAGCATTTTCTGACCTGACCAACAGTGCTGGGACTTAAGTGAAAGCTCCCCAGAGTGGATGGTCTAAAACATTGATTCATTAGTCTGTTTAATCTTTATGGCTGCTAAGGGAGAGATCCTCCTTGATTTACAGTCTGACAGACTGTCAACTGAAGAGGTCCCTGATCACTGTTCCTCCACCTAGCTGATAAAACAAAAAAAAACCCTACTACCCATGATGCATAGAATTAGCATAAGGTTCAAGTGGAAAATGGAAATAAAAAATCACAAAGGACTGAACTCAGTATAGGCAGAAGTGGTTGCCAGGGAGCTACTCATAACTTCCTACTTTGGGAATATATGTGCTGCTTTCCAAGCCCCATATGTAGTGCAGCATTGAGGAAATGAGGGAACACGGAAGCAGTGCAGAAGAGTTCAGCCCCTCTACATGCTTCCTGCTCACCCTCATACCAGCACTACACTTTGTGTACCAGTGTAAACTGATGACACAGGCCAGATAAATAAAGTATTGTCACCTATTGCCACTGAAGATGAAGGCAACCAAGAGTGACATGGGAGGGTTGGAACCAGATGATCTTTAAGGTCCCTTCTAACCCAGACCACTCTATGATTCTATGATTCCGTGATTCTGTGACTAACCAAGATGTAGATGCAGAAAGCAAAAGAAGAATTTCATTCTGCATGTATGCCAGTATTTGGTCATCAATTACTCCTGATAGTACTGTGGTGGCACAGTCTGTACAAATAGGAAGAGGTGAATAAAACGAAAGTAAAGGAACATGGTTATATTCACTAGGGGTGAGAATGAGCTATTTCTGGGGGAAATGAGGGCCAGCTGCTCCTTGTGGGCTGAAAAACTGGGTAACAAAGAAGGTTCCATGGTGAGGCCAAAACATCAGTGCATAGCTGGGGTCAGGATCAGACTCATTGAATGGACCTTGGCTCAGACATAGCCAAGGCTGGGCAGGCAGGGCTGTGGGGAGGGTCCAGGCCAAGGCTGGGCCAGGATGTGGGACCTGGCTCAGGGACCATGGCCAGGCAGGGCAGAGCTGTGGGGAGATGGAGACCGGCCCTGCTTCAGTGTCACTGACTGCCCTGTGGTGTAACTTTGGGTCCTGGGTCTGGACAGGGTAGGGGGAGCCCAGAGGAGGTAAGCAGGGTCAGGAAGGGCTGGTGGTGTCCTCAGAGCCTTGACAAAGTACACCAGTACCATTACACCCATTTGCTGGCTGCGAGGGTAGAAAAGGAGAGGTGTCAGATTGAAAAGATCACATAGAGAGATGTCCACATGAGGAGAAGAGGATGAGGCCCCCTAAGAGGCTAAAAGTGCACTCAGCAGAAAAGAGCAGCCAGGCACACAGAATCACCAGGCAGAGAAACCTTAGGATGGCTTCTGACACAGCCCAGGACCGATCCTCTCTCAGATTGCCCCAAAACGTAGCTATGTGAAGACAATGGTATAAAACCTCCCTTGCCCAAGGACAACTCTTTGTAAGCAGATTTTCCAGGCAAATTTTTGTACCAAATTACCCAGGAAAATAACAACATAAATGCTTGGAAAAAGGCAACTCACATTTTTGCATAACATTTCCTGCCACTCTTAGTAAGTGTCCTCTGTATCGTCAGAGAATGAGGGACCCTGGCAGTATAACCATAAAAAAATTTAAATCATACAAAGACAGTCTGAACACTCAGAGCAAATTAATATTCTTCATTTCCTGCTAAACCTCAGTCCTTTATTTGCATTTATCTCTCTGATAGTATTTCTGATTCTCAGGTACTGTAGCGTATATTAAGTCACTTTAGGTTTAACATCATTAAACGTTCACTGTCAAGTCCCCACAAATCCCACATTCCCCTTGTCTCTCAGGCTTAAAAAACTCATTTAACACTAAGGGCTAATTAATTAACTGGATTTTCCTATATTTATTGGAGACTACCCTAAACCATAGAACCAAACCCCACTGAAATTTAGTTCACTGAGGCAACCTATAATTATACCCAACCAGATTTAACCACTGTTCTAATTCATATTTATTATTACAGTAGCAGTATGTATTGTTATTATTATGAATATGCTCATAGGGAAAATTGCACAAGATTCAGTATACAAGAATCTTGTATCATGAATGTACTTTGTCAGGAAGAAATCCAGAACCAGTTTGTGCCATAGGCAGTAGAACTGGTTTTCATTCTGAATGAAAGAATATAAAAAAATCAGGGGAAAAAGAAAGACAAGTGCATTATTTAACAAATTGGTAAACTCAAGGAAAAAGATCTCGCTCAATTTTTACACCACATTCACAAAAGTTTTCATACACCTCAAGATGGTTGATTAACTTTTTTTTTAGTGTCAGCTAACTGGTTTTCTTTATTTGCATTGTCCATGCTGGCTTCTGTAAAATTTTTGTTCACTATCCTTTATTTATAGCTGTCTGCTATATAAGCATATGACTTCGAAAAGGAAATCAAGGTCTGTGTGACTGTTATTTGATGTAGGGTGATTCACCATGGTGAATTAGCAATGAGGCACAAACTGGGCATGTTTGGTTATGAACATCTACTTCAGGTGAGTTGGTAGGTCACAAAGGACAGGCATCTGCTCCCTCTGTGCTCAGTGGGAACTCTTCTACTGACATATAGAAACTAGTTTGGAGCTTCACACAGCTATAGGTAATAACATCATGATCAGAGAAAGCTCACTCTTTTACAGACTGATGATTTTTTGGTTTTATAAAATCAGTGGAATATTATTTGTAAGTTTTTTAATTTTCCCAAGGAGATAAAACATACGATCAAATGCTCCCCAGTCTTTACTCTATGAAACTTTATTTCTTTTAGAAGAGTGAAACATTTTAGTATGTTTCATAGTGATCAGCTTCTCCAAGTATTCCTACGTCTTGAGATGCTATGCCATGTAGGAACATGAATAATCTCACCCCATGAACTTCTGCATCTTCATGAGTCTGCAAAGGACTACGCAGAGCTACCAATACAGATCTTTGCAGAAATCTAGCTGTATAGTTCATGATGTATACCTGTGCATTATAGTGCTTCAGTTGTGGAACCCACCTTTGGTATCTCTCAACAGTCCAACCTTGCACCTTTAAAAGGTCACTGTCAATGGAGTAATAAGCTAGTGCATTGGAGATATAAATATACATTCAATTCCTAACACTACTGATTGAGAAAGCAACCTTAACAAGGTGCACTCAAACACACCCATGACAACAGTCTGTTCACGATCACTACATATTTGGACACAACACTCTACAGGAACCAGCTTTCCAACTGGTCTTGTAATTGTGAGACTGTGATAATTATATTCATTGATCAGTGATGCTGATCAGTTTCCACTTGGGCTCCACAGTGAAGAAATTGGTAAATACTGCACATATTTCTGCATGTTACTTTTTGAGTGCATTTAGTTTTGCTCAAGGCAAGGAAAAGTCTTCTGGAGCACAAGTCCATTAGGTACTGGGTTGGAGCATTCAGACCCCATTGCTGATAGGCAGGTGCATGGAGTTAGCACTGTATATCTGATTAAAAAAATGGAGCAGTGGTGTTTAGAACGGCAATAAGCTAGCAAGTAAGCAAAGGCAGACTTAAATTCCAATATGGGGTAACCAAAACTATGGAAATGTTAATGAACTGTATTCAGAAGAGATAAAGTCAGCAGGAAGGAAAACACCAGTACATGGCTGTGATTTAATTGTTACCTTACAATTGTGTATGTGCTCTGCATCTAATGAGTGCAGATTAGGAGTCCAGGACTCAATTAAAAAAGCTATAAACAAAATAGAGCAGTACAAAGGCAAGGAGATAGCATGATAAACCACACACTGTGATTGGGAAAACATCATACCATATACAAGATGTCTCCAGATCTAAAGGAACAACAACAAATGTTCAAAGTGAACATCTAAATGATTCAAGAGTATAGTTCAGTCTGTGATACCAGGAGAAACTGCAGCCGAGGAGAAGGTAAAAGAGAAGACTCCTTATCTCAAAGGCCAAAGTCCCGTACATAAAACAGAAATCTGGCATTTACTGTTGAAAAGAATTTACACTAAAGTGTGATACAGAGGATGTAAGGCTTCCTTCAGAGTTGTAATTTTTCTTTTTCGTCTCTATTCTAGGTTTGTTTGGAAGCAAGCTGAAGTACTCCATGTTAAGATCTTGGAGATGGGAGAGGAGAGGAGGGGAGGATCAGTACTCAACTGAAGATTTGATTCAAAGGGCATCATCTTCCAACAGGCAATGCCTAAACTCTCTCTATGCTTCAAATAAGACACATATAACACACAAATCAAGTCAAATAATCAGAAACATGAAGTGAGCAATAATGATTAATGACAAAACCAAAAATCAATGAATTACATTCTCCTCTTTGAATTACCCAGTTAGAAATCAGATACTATGAAATCAGTGATTGTAAATTGTGGTGACAAAGCAATTTTATTGGCTCTTTTAGAGCCCTACAACCACCACAAGAGCAGTGTTTCAGGCAGTGTATTAGTCAAGCAGGACTGAACTACCAACCACCTTCAACTCACTACCCTTGGCAACCAAGTTATTGTCACTTTTGATTCTGACAGTTAGCAATGTCCCTGGTTTCTTCTCACAAGGAAGACAGTTTGGGTCTGTTAATAAAGCCATTCTAATTAAGCTAATAACTTGTTACTTCTGTTTTGATTTAGCTGCAAGAATACAAAACTTACAGTTGATAGAGATCTCAACTTTATTGAAATGGTCAGAACTGAGATGCATATGCAGAAGCAGAACCTGAGACATCTGAGAAGACTGAAGTCCTTGCAGGGTTCAGGGTACTCCAACTGAACAGGAAGCTCAAAAATGGAGCTTTAAGAATAAGGACTGTATTCATTTTCAGGCATTTATGTCTTTGTGCTTATCTTGGTCTGTTTTTATGGATGAAAGCTCTGTCACCACAGTATACTTTTGCCTACAGGACTACCTTGTGACCACATTGCTGGTGTTCCCAAAGGAAGAAAACTTCTGCTTCTCAAAACACTTGGATTCCCCAGACTCAGGAGAACACTTCTCTCACACTCAAACTTGCCTCAGCAATTTCTGTTGTGGGATCTCCTCTTGTAATGACCTCATACCATTAACACCGAGGGGGTAAGATGACCCTTGTTAAGAAAGGCCACACTGTCATCAGCCTCAGGGAAGATGAAAGCTGTAGGCAAACTAAGTTCAAAGAGTTTTCAGGTTGACAACAAGGACAATATGGATGCTGGGTACTCATGCTGAGATATCCAGTAAGATTATTAATAACTGTCTCATTATTATGTTGCATTTAAAACTATTCTCTAATTTTTCTTAATTAATGTTTGGGTTGCACATGTGGAAAACTCTATAAAAAGAAGCTGTCCATTATCATTTATTTCAGCCTGGATTTGTTACAATGCCTGCAGAAACTGTTCAGAGATGCTACATAGTGATACTGGTACATTATCAACAGACCCCCCCCCCTTACATTCTTGTATTCTGCAACCTGCAATTGCATAGAATCACTTATTGCCAAGTGGTCATTTTCTCACATTTGTTATGACAACAGGATAAATGCCAGCGTTTGTCAACATCTTGTAAATGATGAGTCTTAATGAGGCAATCTAGTGTTTCACCCCTCTGAGGGATCTCATAATAGGATGAGCAAAATACCAGGTTAAAGGAAGTGGGAGGTAATCTCAGGGGACAAACCATTTCTTGTACAATATATTCCTCAAGGTTTTGCTTGGAGTGGGTTCTAGGATGCAGGCCAATTTGGCGTACCCCCTTGTACAACATTTTAATTGTATTTTTATCAAATCCAGCAGAAATGCAGTCTGCATGTTGAATCTGGCAGTAAACAGTGCCCTGTGAGAAAATAACAGTCTGAGATTTGAGAACTTTCACCTCCTACATCAACCTTAAGTTACTCTTCCTAAGCTGAAGAATATACCTAATGTGCATGCTCTTGGTCTGTCCTGGCTTTTGTTGGTTGTTGTTTTTTTTTTTTACTTTGATTTTGTAAAATGTATTTCTGCCATTTGTGCTTGCTAATTTATTTCAGGAGGTTTCTCTGAAAAAAATGCAAAGCACATATCAGTCCAGCATTTTTGGATTAAGCTCTGTTCTGGATGCTTTTAATCATAAGCCAAAGGGGGAGAGAATTCTTGCACTGCCTCTGAGCTTTTTAATGTGTTGCTTGTTTTTCATATATATGTATACTATTCTGCATATCAGAATGCCATGACTTAAAAAACTTGAGTCAATAAAGTATGTGAGAGAGCCCTACAAATGTAATACTTAATTAGAGCAAGACAGGTTTTTCAGAAACAAGTACTATCACTTCATCACTCTATAAATGATACTATAGATAATCAAGAGATATTGTGTTTTGATAACAAGAAACATATATAATTTAGGATTCAGCCAATTGTCTAGCAGGTTTACAGTTCAGTAGAAATTTATTTCTTTGTGTCTTGCAGCTTTTTTTATTTATTTGGGTCAAACCAAAAACTCAATGAACATCACAGACTTTATGAATTTGGGCAATTGAGAAATAAGGAAACATTACATTATAGCACTGTTATGGCCTTATAAAAAAAAATCCAATGGAAAATTACTCAAGTCAACAGTAGAATATGTTGAATTTTGTTGAAATCTTTCATGCAAAATTATGGAAACCTTTGAATTTCATCAAGGTCATGTAACTTCATTTCAATACTTGACACATTATGCAGAAAAACTGTAAGGCTAGTAATGAAGTGCTTCTGTAAACTTTATTATATTTTTTGGAACAGAAGTGTGGGGGGTGCTGAAAAATTAATTTCTTAAAAGTCTCATAAATTTCAATTCTTTGTTCTTATTCTGGCTGAAAAACAATTCTGAAGTTTCAAAATTTCTTCTAGGACAGACATTACAGATATTACTACATACATGATGGGAGAACCATGTTAATTCTCCAAGATACCTTAATTTCACAGCACCCCCTCATTCTGTGTTTTTTTCTTTCACCACATCTCCAGTCTTCCTCATAGTGCCCTCCACATCTCCCAGGATCAGATTCTCAGTGTCCTGAAGAAGTCAATATATTGATATATCCTGATTTTCATTTCTGCTGTTCATCTGCATACTGGAGACATGGTTTAATTGGATTGGATTGGCCATGACTGTGCCTTCTCCTGCCAACAGAACTGATATTGGAGTCCTTTCCTACTAATTGTTTGTATAACAACTGTTAATGTTAATCAGAACAACTGCAACTGGCTCTGGTTCGCATCTGTTTTGTTTTAATTGTCATTTAAGTGTTAACAGAGTTCAAGAGAGGCAGGAGGACCTATGCTTCACTTGTGCATGGCTAACAAGAACCTAGAGCAGCATACTATTTTGAACTTTATTAACCACTGAATTTTAAGCAGACTAAATTCTCAGTGCTTTACATTTGTAGGTTCCTTCACTAAGATTTTTTATATAAATATAAGTGAGAGGGAAAGACAGAGGATGCTTTGCGCAAGGGCAAGAAGGAGGACAGGGAGAGGCTGGTCCAACCATGAACCTAAATGGAACACAGTTTTCTGTGAAGAGACACAGACTTTGGAACTTTCCTTGTCACAGAAAAAGTTTCATGACCTGTAAAAATTATCCACTGAAATCAAATAAGAAAAGGCAGGTAAGCCTGGTATGTGGGGCTTTTGAAGACTAATAGGGAAGACTAGAAACAGTGCTATTGCTGTTGCTACAGAAAGCATCCATGTAGTAGTCAAGGACGTAAAGTAGCTTTACTAATAAATTAAATCATTTATTTCTTCCTTAACTCTGTGGGGTTTGGTGGTAATTACACAGGAAAATGTTTGTTTCTGGAGGTGAAAATCTAAATTTCAGATGACAGTAAATAGTTTTTGAATGAAGCATGACACCACAAAATGTACTATCTAAAGGCAAACCATACCCTTTATTTCCACTGTAGCTCTTTCTCCCCTAAAAAGAAGTGGTAGGAGTTCAGGAGTAGTGTAGAAAGGACGATATAGAAGGACTTGGCCTTTTGACTGTCCTTCTCAATGTCATCATAAGCAAAAGAGATAAAACATTTTTGGAAGGGGACGAGTACGAACCACCAGTAATAGGCCACCCAGCCTTCCTAGCACTCACACTTTCTCTTGCTTAGATATTCCTAAATCTTCTCTAATTTCATAATTTTAAAGTACCTTCATACATAGAATAAGCATTTAAAGATTTGCAAGGAGCGAATAAAAGCAGCTGGGATTTCAGTTGAACCTATCACAACTGCTATTTTCACTTCAGTAAAAGAAACTAATAAATAAATATTCACTCATTCTTATATGATATCATATAGTATTTTCTTTATTTAAACTAAGGCAGGATGGAGAATGAAAAGACAGTTTCCAGATTAAAGCAAGCTAAAAACAGTTCTCTTTATTCCTGTATAAATTGTTTCCTAATACTCCTGAGATCTTTTCTCCTTCTTTCCCCCACTTCATTAGTAAGGGTTGTAAATGAAACAATTCATAAACATTCTTTTAAGGAAATTCTTCATTTTCTATAACAAACATTTTTATAAGAAACAAAAATTCCATTGAACTGTCAATATGTAAATTTTTGGCTGACTAGGGAGCAGTTACTTGCAAATAACACTATATTGTCCTAAATTCCAGTTAGCTGTAGAGCCACAGGATAGCTCATTCCTGACCAATGCATGGCAATTTGATTGTCTCTATCCAGAGATATCTAGATATCTAGATAGTTTAGAAAGAGGACATATGGGAAGAATCGCCTGCCACACACATGTTTCACATGAGCATATTCTTCCTCTCCAAATGGAGATTCATCATCTTGCATCAGCTGAGCCTCTCCCATAGCTTTCCTACCTTCATTAGGACACTTGGATATTTCTGCAGAAAGGCAGTCTTGCTTTAAAGGTGTAAATAATAAGCAATAGATAATGAAAAAGAAGTTCTGAAAATGCATATCTGTTGCTGTGTAATGGACATCAAGTTTTTATCATGAACTGAAATATTTGAACAAATTATAGTGCTAAATGTCTCTATTCCTTAGAAGCGATTGTGTATACACTATAGTTACCTATGACAATACAGCTGAATATGAGTGAAGGATTTCTTGCTGAATGACTGCAGATCCGAATATAAGCCAACACTAGCAAAATTATACCATATCATTATATCTTCTTCACAGTTCCTGCCTCATGTCCATGTTTCTGTTTCTCATCTCTAACCAGCATTAACTTCTGTACGACTGTCTTGGTTTAACCCCTGACATCCACCAAGTACCACACAGCTGATTGCTCACTCCCCCACCAGTGGGAGAGAGAATCAAAAGGGTAAAACCTAGAAAACTCATGGTTTGAGATAAAGACAGTTTAATAGGGAAAATGAAAGCTGTCCACACAAGCAAAGCAAAACAAGGAACACATTCACTGCTTCCCATGGGCAGCCGGGTGTTCAGCCACCTCCAGGAGAACAGGGCCCCATTACATGCAACAATTACTTGGAAAGACAAATGCTACTGCCTCAAATGTCCCCATCTTTCTCCTTACATCCCCCACTTCATATACTGTGATGTCATATGGTATGGAATATCTGTTTGGTCAGTTGGGGTCACCTGTCCTGGATGTGTCTCCTTCCTATTTCCCATGCACCTCCACTCTACTCAACACCATTGTAGCATAAAAAACAGAAAAGCCCTTGGCCCTGTGTAAGCACTGCTCAGCAATAACAAAAACATCTCCATATTATCAACCCCGTGTTCAGTACAAATCCAAAACACTAGTCACTGTGAAAAAATTTAACTCTGCCCCAGCCAAAACCAGCACGACACACAAAAAAACTCTTAGTGCAGCAGCATCATTAAACCATTGTTCGATAACCCTTACACATGACAAAGCCATCAATCCTAAAGTATATGGTCTCCAATGGCCTCCTTTTCTCAATGGTGAGGGCACTCACATGATATGAGATGCTGCTCATTTCTTCACTTCATCATTGCGAGTTTGGTCTCCCTAAGTGACAGAGTCAGACATTTCAAAGTGTTAAGGGAATACTGTTGGGCATATTAGCTAGGGAAGTTCTGCCTTTATATTTTTACAGATTCTGAAAGAAAGTCAGAAAGGTACTTCAGCTCACACCCTCACAGATCCACTTTCCACCAAGCCAAAATCAGTTGGCATGACTTGTTCCTAACAAATAATTTGATCAGATTCTATCACCTCCTAGACAGTTTCAAGTGACAACAAAAGGTAACAGGGTTGAATATTCCCCTTTCATCTATTCCACATGATTAAGGGGTTTAGTCTACTAAATTCCACTATATAAAAATAAGTAGAAATGATGACAGGAAAGATGCAGCTTAGTCCCTGCATAAAGAGATTTGTTTGGGGTTTTTCCCCCCTCACATAAATAGAAGTCTTTATAGGAAGGTGAGTTTGTATATGCTTATCTTCAATTAAGCTCATGAAGCTTGCAGGGAGGCTGTAAAGCTCTGTAAGCTCACTGAGCTCTTAAGACTGGACAGCACTACCCCATGAGCACAGTATTCAAAATCAGTGGAGACAGAGAACCCCTAAACACAACTCCATTTAAACAGTCAGACCTTGTTAATCCAAGCTTAGTTTAACTAAATGCCTGAGTATCTGAAATGCTTAAGTGGCAACCTGTCTCCAAGTCTGAATGTACCTTTGATTTGTTAATCTGATTGTAAGGATGGGGGTATCCTGTATGAAATGAAGTTTGCAAACAGCTTTGGATTAATCAGCCTTACATCCTACAAAACAAAGTAGATTCCTGCCACTGTATTTATCATCAGGAGAGGCTGGCACCCTCTCTCCCTGGCTGATTTACAGAACTGCATATTTGGCATAGCAGTGTAATATTCAGACAACAGAATTTTCTAATAAGGATGTGCAATGAATGGAAATAAATGGAAGGTACCTGAAATTATGCACCTAACTTTAGAGTACATTATGTCCTGGTAGCTTAAAAAAAAAAAAAAAAAGTCATTATTAGAATGCACTAACTTTCTGGACAATCTGATTCATACATAGCAAATTTGACACCTTTAAAAGATTCATTTGTGGTTATTAGGCCTCTTAGTCGTCCTATCACTTTGGTTCTATTCAAAGGATTTCTTATGTTTGATATCTCTGTGACATTAATGCTGGGGCATCTGTCCATTTCCAAAAATGAGCTATCACACATCTGGCTGCTGGTAATAATTGCTTTATCAATGACTCTTTCTCTGAGTCAATAACCTCATTTGGACTGTAGCAGGACAGGTTTGGTGTGCAGCCTAACTCACATTATCTAATTCTGTAGTTCTCTGCTTCTGTTGTATATATATGAGACTGTCATACAACCACAGTGCTATGTCATTTGAGTTCTTACCAGAATAAAACACATTTCTGAAGATGTATTGTCATGATAAACTCTTAACTATTAACTAAAGACTTTTTTCCCCCCAAATCACAATGTTTTTCATGTATATTTCCTCTACTACATTTTTGAGGTTCAAGTATTTCTCATTATGGAGAGTTATTGCACTAAATTGCATTGTCTTTACTACCATGGAGTCATTTTCTTCAGTTAAATGACACTACATAATTTAGACAGATAAAGCACTAGCAGAAGTTTTATCAGATTAATGGTATTGGGGTACCCTGATGAACTCGGTTTTTTAGAGGACTGTAAATATCATAAGGTTTTGTACCTACCATTATTACTGACAAATGCAGCACAGCCACATTTGAAACTGCTTATGCTGAAACAAAAGTGTCCATGTAACCACGAGAGAAAATCAAGACTCATCTGAGTGAAAATTTGGGCTTCCTGATCCACTTTACAATCTGGACATAAAATGTAAGGATTTCAACTGGAATCATTTCTCCTGGGTCAAATCTAATATATTGCTTTTTGGTTTGGTTAGGTGTGGTTTGGTTTTAATATTGCCTAGCTTAAAAGGCTTACTTAAGTTCACTTGGAAGCCTCGAACAGGCACACTGGGATAGCTTGGAATAGCCTGGAACAGCCTGGAACAGTTCTGCACACTGGAGCAGATTGTCTGTCCAGAGAGGTTGTGGACTCTCCCTCACTGGAGATACCCCAGAGCCGCCTGGACACAATCCTGTGCCATGTGGTCTAGGATGACCCTGCTTGAGCAGGGAGGTTGGACTAGATGGCCCGCTGTTGTCTCTTCCAACTTGAACCATTCTGTGATTCCATGAAGCCTGAGGGTATTTCATAGTGCAAAGATCTTCAGGGCATCACTGACTCAGGCTGATAAATTGAGCCACTTTAGAATATCAATATGTGGGTCAAATGCAGAAGTCACACTCCGAATCAACTGCGCCCAGACTAGAAACTCTGCCTGTCTTTTTGGGTTAGGTACGTCACTTACACAATCAGATACGGATCTGAATTGAGCTGACTTAGGTGGGATCACATTTATTGTTTAATAGTTGGTGTGTTTAAGGCCAGCGGTGGTACGTGAGAGTTATTGCGAACCAGCATTTATCTACTCCTTCCTGCTCTGGTTGCTGGCATTCAGGAAATTACTCTATCTTATTTAAGTCTTTTTCCTTCATTACGTTCATTTTTGAGTCCAGGAGAGAATATTAGCAAAATTAACATTTTTCTGTTCTGATAGTATTGCTGTGACAAAAGTAGTAAAGATGTGAAACGAATGGCTATTGAGATAAGACTGATCTTGTCTTCTTTGAAAACTTAATCCGCTCTCATCCATTTTATTCTTTTTTTTTCCACAATCCACACTGCAGTCATTCATGTCTTTGAGAGCCACGTGGTGAGGCTAAAACATTAAATGTAAGGTAGCCCCTGGTGTAGATGTTTACACAAGCTGTTTTCTTCAAGGCAGGGACAGTGAAAACATTCAGTTGTGATAAATTAAGGCAATGGAAACTAACTCATCCTCTGCTCTCCCCTGTATGTCATTTGCATAAACATCTAGACTCTTCAGACAGTTTTGCCCTCTGCTTTGCCTGGAAGAAAGCTAAGAGTATGATTCCACTTGCTCCCGTTTGCTGCAGTGGAAATCTCATTGTGCCTGCCATTTCTCCAGCATTACCCCTCTGTGATATTAGTGCATAGGAAAAAATTCCATTAATAAGCTTGCAGGCTGATGAAAGCCTTGCACTGAAAGTACACAGCTCCATATCTTTCATTCCTCTTTCTCCATTGCATAACTCAAAGAATTGATCTTCAGGGCTTACCCTGAAACCTTACTGATATTAGCAGCTTGATGTCACACCCTACGTATCTGTTAGCACTGTTCTGTATCAGTGTCAAGCAAAACAGATAACTGATCCTATTTGACACAACTAGGCAGGAATTCATAGCTTTATCATCCAGCTGGTAGAGTGGTTTGGGACAACTTGTCTTAGGATGTGAAAGGAAATGTGCTTGAAGCACGGAATTCTTTGCCTGAAACTTACCATGCACAGCAATAGTGTGCAACTATTTGTCTAAGATATCAGGGTATTTGTGGCTAATGTTGATACATAGAAATATAGATATTTTTAAGAACATGGTTTTTTTCTCTGTTACAGTGCTTCACAGCTGCCTCGGAAACTAGTGGAAAAATGAGAAGCAGTTTTGATGTCACAGAAAATGAAAAACCAAAATCATTCCAGCAGTACCAGCACTATAGCATGAACTACTGGACAAGAATAAAGGAGCTGCAGCCTGAGTATAAGCTGACAAATCATCCCATTGCATATTACCTTCTTGAGCCAAGAATGCAAGTTCACTTTAGAAAGAGCCAGTTGCACTGGAAATACAGCAGTAAGTAGACAATCATCTCATTAAACAAAAGCACATTCATTAAGACATTAGATTAGAGCTCCCTGTCCCAGCCATGAAGCTGCAACTTACCCACCTGAGAAATTCCATATGCTGTTTGCTGTGATTTGTTATCCAAGAGAGTTCTGCTATCTGGACGGCTAGGAGTCAGTTGCCTATCAAGCAGAGAGGGGGAAATCAATTTTTGACGAATTCGTCATTGAGGTTTGCAAGGAAATTAATTTTATTATATTCCCCAGGGCTATCAAAGTTGAAAGTATTGCTGAAGTAACAATGAGGTTTCAAGAAAAGCGTTTCCTGAACCTGCATGTGTACAACTGATCGGACATATATCCTCCCTCTGTGCCTGTGAATGTATTACCAGGATAGGATAATATTCCATCATCATTGACTGTGCAGACAAGGTAGAATACTCATGGACACATACATCAGATGTATAGTGTGCAACCCAAGATATTTTTTAGATGTGCCTTCTTTCAATATGGCCAAACCAAATGACCAAATCATTTGGATTACAGCATCCATACCACTACACAGCTAAAGTTATTCTGGATTTTTCTGTTTGGTACACAGAGCTATGGAAGGACTATGTTTATTTGGACTGATTCCCTTTTTTTCACCTTTACTGGATTCAGTACAGTTGAAAAAGCAAGCAGACTTGTGATATGCATAAATGTCACTGAAAATCATACAAGCACTACTTGGAAAACATTTTGTCTCATCCACCTTGCAAAATTGTTAATGAATTTCTCATCTCTCCAGCATTGCAGATCAGGTAGCTGCTGATAATCTGGAATCCTTTGGTGTGTCTCCAAGAAATGGGACAGTACATTATACAGATCACAGTAACTGAGAACAAATTCCTGGCAACTAAAACATGACCTTTCTGGTCTAAAATAGTCTCTTAGAGCTCCATCGTGTCCTGCTATCTCCTCTCTCAGTGCTAGGAAATTCCTCTGAAAGTAATTCCTTCACCTTTCTCTCATCCTCTTTAGTCTCATTTTCTTCTCTGTTTAAATTTATATTGACTAGACTGTTCTTCTGCTTCCATCTCTCTTCATTCTTGCCTTCCTTTCTTGTTTTCTTCTTTTCAAGTTCCTGCTCTTCTAATCACTATCTAAGCACCCTATCAAATTCAGAAGTCTGTTACTCTGTTGGATGGTATTCTATACAACAGCTTTCTCTTCATTTTTTTCAGAAAGAGTTGTAGTTTCTCCTGAAGAAGAGAAGAAAATAAAAAATCATGGAGAACTTGCCTTCTATTTATTCCTTACATATGGTGCTGTACATGAAGAAGTAAGTTTTTATCTCTAAAGACTATTCTTTCTGTGGGTTTTCCATTTTTACAAGCAGATTCTTACATGTCAGACTTTCATCAAGGAGTTATTCCAAGAAAAGAAGCAAGGAGACAATTTTACCTTTAAAATTTACAAAAAAACTGTACAGTGCAGAAAAAAGAGGAAAAGAATGAAAAGGAACAATGAAGCCAACAGATAGGATCAATATCTTGAAAATCTTCCACACCATTATTGCTCATAAAGATTTCTGCAGGTTCAGAACTTTCAGCTTTCTCATGAGGAGAAGCAGAAGGGAGGCACTTATCTCTCATGTTTGGTGACCAGTGATAGATTTGAGGGAACACCATAAAGCTTTGTTAGGGGAGGTTTAGGTTGGATATTAGAAAAAAGTTCCCCATCCAGAGGGTGGTTGGGCACTGGAACAGGCTCCCCAGGGAAGTAGTCACACTACCAAGCCTGAGAGAGTTCAAGAAGCATTTGGATTATATTCTCAGGCACATGCTGTGACTCTTGGGGGTGGTCCTGTGCAGGATTAAAAACTGGACTCGATGATCCTTGTGGGTCCCTTCCTTCCAACTCAGCATATTCTCTGATTCTGCGTAATCCTTTTTCCTTACAGTAAAGGAGTCCTACTTTCTAGTTCTTCAGAAATTGCAACTAAAATAATTCTTCTCTCCAGTATCTGACCAGTATTCTCTGGTTTCCACAACTTCTATCCACCCTCAAGGCATGAGAGTGCTGTACTTTCTTGTCCTATACCATAGAAGGCTCCATTTCTGTGTGCCATCGGGTGTGGTTTCTCTATCCATATAAGGCTTTTGTTGATGCTTTTGGATTCATTATAGGACTTTTATTTCTTTAATTCTACCATTTCCATTCTCTAATATCACTAATTGCTTTCCATAGTTTCTTCAAGTTCTTTCTTTCATAGTCAGATTAAAAACTGTGAAGTCTAGGAACAGATAGAGAAATGTTACAGACAAGATAAACCAGTTCAGACTGTGTACGCTCCCAGGTTTATGTTGGAGGTTAGGCTTCAACTTCAGATCAGAAAAAAAACCAGAAAAACTATTTTCTAAAGATACTTTTCTTATGATGGCATGTGTTTTCAGATTAGTCCTACGAATGTGGCAGAGGTTTGGATGGGGAACACCAGTTCTGCCCCATTCCTAATCCACATTTAAGAATGTTTGCAAACAGATATTATTTCACAAGAAAACAGATTACCAGATTGATTTATTTCCCCTCTCCCCAAGTGCTACTTTTAAACACAAAGATGAAATAGGCATTTGGAAGCAAGAAAGCAGGAAAAGAAGGACCAGATGCTTTTCTAGGCAGATTTGCCACTTGAATTTTCCATGTTGCACCCATTTCACAGCCATTCTTTGAAAATATTCAGGCTTTTTTGTGGGGCTGTGAACGGCTCAAAACTAAACAGAACTGAATGATTTAGTAGAAAACAGGAGTGGGTCATTTCCTGCTATTTCTGATCAATATGCCTTGTGCCTGGAGTATGAGGGAATGAAGAAAGACGAAAGCAGTGTCATGGTGGAAGTGCCAAGATGCTGAAGTTAAGAATAAATCTGTCTCCTGGCAACTCGGCACATTTGCTTTCCTTTCCCTCTACCAAGTGTTGTGGTACAGCAGAATACAAAGTCAGCAACAACTTTATTTCTTCCTACTGAAAAAAATATCACTGAATTCAAGACAAAGTAAACACACAAGTGAATCAGAAAATGGAGTCTCTCCTACCCAGACATGTTCTATCCTTCCATGTAAAAAGATGCTGAAAATATTACTCCTGCTTAATAATCTGGTTTTTAAAACTAGAGACTTGAGCAATAGGAGAAGTCCCAGTGATGATGCCTGCACAACACTACTGCTGTATTGCCCAGTGTTCTAGTATCAATACCAACTGAGTGCTAAAACTAGTCCTCTGCATACACCTTGCTCTCTCTATCTCTTCCTAACTCTTTTTTTGAGCTTGCTACTTCTGAATTTAAGTCAGATATTTTAAACTAGGACATGAATGCTTTAAGATTAACATTCAGAACTTAATTTTACATGAGCTTACTGTTCTCTGAGCCAGTCTGGTTCTGGCCACAGATGGAGTATGTTTCGCTTTATCATCTCTTTACTTCTTTCGTCTCAGAAAGAAGCGAAGCAACCAGTACAGTGGTTTTAACTAACACATGATTGTTATCTAGCTGGGATTAAGAAGGTAATATCCAGCTCAGTGGTGGTAGCCTCTAAAGATGAACTAACTCCATCTCTTGTAATTGTGGTATTGAGTTCAAATCTGCATATATGATGGACAGGCAAACCCTGCTTTTCATAGGCACTGGCCTCAACTTACAGAGGGACAAGGCCTCAAATGACACAAAAAAGCTCCCTGCCACACTCCGTTTGTCTAAATCATATTCTGTCCCTGACGATAACAGAAGAAAATCCATTTTAAGAATGAACCTGCTCATAATATCCACATTTTCCTAGGAAGGATTTTTCAGGCAGGAAGTAGTCCAAAGGAAAAGATTTAAAATATTCTTAAATTTCTTTTATGAGCCAGTATATCAGCTCCTAATTTCATAGAGCTTTTGACACAATCAAAGGCAGCTTTCCCTCTTGTCTTACAGGTATACACTGTTCCAAGCTAGAGCCAGAAATAAGCCTGTAATGTGACTCAGGTGACTGATCACATTAGAAAGAGTAAAAACCACTGACAGAAAATTCACAAAGAACCAGTGGCCTGCTATGTTTTGCATGATTTATTATTGGCCAGTGAATAAATTTATAAGATGACATCTTAGAGACAGGGAAAAAGAGTGACTGGCAAAGAATACAATGTATTTCTACCACATCTCCCCATTTCTATTAACAGACTGGCAAGAAGGGGGTGTACCTGCTGCTCTAAAAGTTAAGACAAATGCAGAATTTTCTTTGCTAAAAGGTTACCTCAGTAACTTGGCAGTGTGTACTTTTTATTCCTCAAACTTTCTTTCTGCTCTGAAATCCTGTGCTACCCTCCTGTGACATTTTCTTGCATGCGCTCAACTGAAGTTTGGGTCTATTGTTTCACAAGGGAGTTGAGCCTTCAGCAGTTACTTATTTATTGAGGTCACTTAAGGTCAGTGATGTGGGTTTAATGGAGTGCTTTTTTTTCAGAATATGGTCAGTCTAGTGTGTTGTAATTCCTTTAATTTTGCGAAAAGGGAGATAGATGGTGGAGTAGTTTCATTTTAAAATTAAGTACATATCAATTGTGTAGGTCTATACCCGCACTGAATGTATAACTGGCAATTTTCAATGCAAGTCACCCTCCTGTCACGATTTTGGTTTGATATTAACGGAGTCATATAGCTTCTCATGAACAAGACCTTAGTTCTTTATTTTTCACTGAGGGGTTTTGTGTGTATGTGTGTGTTATGTAGCAAGGAAGGGCTATTCTGCCTTACCTCTCACATTTCCTCCTTGCCTGGGTGACGGGGGATTTGTTGACATTTGCTGCATGCCCTGTTGCTATTATAAATCGGAAGCTACATTTCAAGCTTCAGCACACTCAGAGTTAAGCTGCACTGGAAAGGGACAATGAAAAATATAAATGGAAGAAATTTGAAGATGTGAAAAGGGAATTATTTGGGAGAGTCTTTTATTTTAAAGCTTTTAAAAACAGACTGAGAAAAAAAACCCTTGTAAGGATTTTTTAATGTAAACTTTGTAAAGTTGGGTAGGGGTTTTTTGCTTTGTTTTCAAAGCATGATGCCCAAAGTTATGGTTCTAACTCTTTGTTTAGTCACCAGAGTTTGCCACTCTGAAATCTTCCCCTGAAACAAATCCTCAGTGCAAAAAGTATAGATTTTGTGATGTAAAACATTTTCCAGAATTCTAAAAGTGTCTTTCTAAATAGTGCTTAGTGTCAGGATTTTAAGGAGTTGATAAATTTGACTAAAAAAAATTTTTAGTTTTCTGTTTGTATAATATACAAATAAAGAATACCAACTATTGCAAAAATGAACAAAGAAAACTTGAAGCAAAATATATTTTACAAATCATGCCAAATAAAATATTTCATCTGATCAGAAATCAGCATTTTTTAATAATTTCACCTTATGGGAAATTTATAGAAAAACGTTTGTTCTTGTGTTCTATTCCAAAAGGAAAGGGGTGTTTTGCATCAGGATATTTTCCTCAAGTGAAAAACTGTGTTCTTCTAAAACTCCAATGGCCAGATTTTCTAGTCATTTAGGAGCTCCAAGTCACATTAAAAGGAGCATGAGTACAAATTAGTTTGTTTATCTGGGCTATTCACAATGATGTCTGTTTAGTGACTGTAATGCAGAGAATCAAATCTGGCCACAAATTCAATACCACAATCCTTAAAAAACTAGAACAAATAGAAAGTATAAAATAATAGAGAGGAAGCATATAATTTGAAAATATTTTTCATGACCTATTTTAACTTGTTTCACGATGTTTCTTCTTTTTCTCTGGGAAAATTTACTGCATAATTCAAACCTGCAGATAATTTCAACCTTTTTTCCTTTATTATTAGCTACTAAATTTTATTTAAGCTTGATCGTTTTTAAAGAGATGGGTGGGATAAAGTGAAGCTTCTAATTTTGCATCCTGCTCTAATCTCCGATTTGAGAGTGCTACAGTCTGGGGTTTTACATAGTAATATAGGGGGAGCAGATAGAGAGATGTGATACACACCTACGCCTTTGCATATCAACCTCGAGACGGGTCTGTATGTTTTGCAGTAGTGGCTGACCAAAACAGTCCCTTCTGGACTTCAAATCAGCTAATCTCCTTGGGAGGGAACCGCCTATATTTTTTTAGTTGGGATGGGCTTGGGGGGTTATTTTTTGGGGAGCAAGGAGTTGTTATCCCTCAATGTCAGTCCTCCTGACCTTAAGTTTAAGGCTATTTTCAGACTTGGTCAAACGTTTGATTTTTGTAATGATTGTTAGGATTTCCTCCCCCTCCCCCTACACGAAAACTAAAATTGTGATTTAGATATTTGGTCCCAGCGGCCCTGCCTGTGCTCAGCAAATGGTTCCATGTCACTCGCTGCATCACAATATCGGCGCGGCGGCGCTCGGTGGCAGCTAATCCTCTGAGCCTGTTAATAAGCTTAGGAGCACGTTCATTGAAGACTGACGCGTTAGTCACAAACAGGGAGAAAATATCTACTGGGGGAAGCTGAATTGGTTTTAATCATCTGCTAATCACCAGTAATGAGACCTACTCTGGGGAAGAAAAGAAAAACAGATAGTCAGAGGGAGGTTTTGTTCTTCACAGCGGAGTAACAGGGAATGAGAGGGCAGCTGTTATTAAGAGAGAAAAGACGGAAAGAAAGGAGGGATTTGGCCAGACCAGATGAAACTTCTTCTGTGGCGCACTGTTTTGTTAGCTGAGTGTTTCTTTCATTCAGCCTCCAAAACTTCAGATCTGTCAGCCCCTCTGAAAGCCCCAGCCCACCTCTCCAAGCCGCCGGGGAGAAAAGGCACCGCCACCCTGCCCCGCAGCCCCCCGGCCCGGACCCCCGGGCCCCGCTGCCCCTTCCCCGAGCCCTGTGGCCCCGGGCGCGGCTCCTCCAGCTGCCGGGCAGTGGCGGGCACGGCCAGCGGGGCCGGGAGCCGGGGGGCAGCCAGCTGGAGGTGGGGCTGCCTTTGCGGGGAGAGGGAAGAGGCCTTCCTGCCCACTCCTCACCATCCGCCTCGCAAAGTTGGTCTTCAAGATGGCTACTGGGAATAAAGCAAAGACAGGGACACCTCTGCGGCGGGTCGCGGCGGATTCTGGCTGGGGTGGGTGGCTCCGCTTCCCACCGGTGGCACCTGAGCGGAGCGTCTGCTTCGAGAATCAGGCATCACGCTCTGCAGGTGAAAGTCGAGCAATAGGCAAAGCTATGACGCTTAACAAGAAAAGCAATGACGGAACTACGTTCCGTGCGCTGTGCAGATCAGCATTCTTAATTCCAAGGTGCTGGTGCGAGGACCTTTGAAAGACACTGGATATGGCAGGTCACTCAGTTCCTTAACAGTAGGCCCTGGGTATCTCCTTCAGCTAGACCATATTCACTCTTCTTAAAATTTTAATTGGGTTTAATTTTTGGCTTATAACTGTGCATCTGGCTCAGAGAGAGGAAGAAAGCCCTTAGCTACATTTTAAAAAGTCCAATCTTGGATGAGCTCTTTAAGTGATTATAAAGTTGACTAAATGTAAAAGCTTTGCAAAGGCAGTAATTTCAGTCACACTTCTGGCTGCTAAGACATGTCTATGTTTCATTTTCTGTATATTTTTAGGGAGCTTAAGTGGGGTGGGTAGCTCACTCATTGGAAAAAAAAAAAAGGAGGTTTTAAATGTCATGCTTCATTTGGCTGTATGGAAAAGCTGACTATCAGATGTCCTGTCAGGAAATAAGATACACTGATATACAATGTGCAAACATTTTATTTTGAAGAACTCCTTCACAGTCTCACTTCATGGAAGTGAGTTGCCCAACTTAGTCACACAGCAAAGAGAAGTCTGCATCCTGATTTAGGTTTAATTTCTTGGTTTAGAGCTCATGGCAACAGGATATCTGAAAGGGAAAGCATGCCTCAGGTTTTTTTAATGTGGCTCCAGTAATTCTTATCATCACCATCAGGAAATGGGTCCCAGTACACCAGGATATGCAGAGAACATTAGCCGACAGAAATTTTTTAACCTCCTCTTTATAGCTTGTTTATTAAAAGTGGAAGTCAGAACTATCTTTTACTGAGAATCATCACAGAGTCGTGTTTCTGATTTTGGAGAAAGGCTCTCTGGAGATCTGGGAATAGGTGGTATCAGTGAAAAACGAAACATCATCAGGTAGTTTTTTTAGTCTTTTTCAACAGAAAGGCTTGAGAAGCTTTACCTGTGAGGGCAGACAACACTTCTCTAAATACCTGTTGTTATGATATGACCTTATTCTAGTGCCACCAAAAGCCCTTTCACTTACAGTGAGAAGACAAAAACAGTTATTTTGTAAAGGAAACAAAATTAGGAAAATTTAAACTCCTTTTCCGGTGTCCTATAAGAACTGATTCCTGTGTTGTCATTTACTGCTGTTGAGATACTCCTGATTGTGCAGCTCACCTTGAATGAAGAACAGAACTGTTTCTTAAAAGTGGCTGTTTATTTTGGGGACCATTATCTTCATTGGCTTCACACAGATAGCTTGAAAGGTCTCACAGGAAAAAAAAAATGGTGTTCAAGGCAGAAAGAAACCTCTTGCCTGCCTGTTCAACAGCTCTAGGATTCTTAAGTCATAAACAGTTATGGATTGTCATGTATCCACTGATCTGCAACAGGAAGACAATGTGCAGAAAGTGGTGTTTCAAGATATTAGATTGAAATTTGAGACCGAAAATGAACTTAGAAAAATGTTTTTCTATTCAAAATAAGACTATCAGAGATGCCAGACACAATCATAGTGACCTCATGTATACATTCCTTTCAATTTGTAAGCAACTTTTCATTATAGTGAGCATGTCATCAAAGCCTTGAGGTAATGTTTAATTGCACTCTTTTTCTTTTCTTTTTCCACAAGTATATTCAGTATTGTACTGATGTTTTCTCAGTTAGTTCATCTGTCTCTGTATTTTATCTTTCTGTCTGTCAGGCTTATTAGCATATTTTGACAGATTAAAAGGCTAAGGTCAAACAAGCAAATCCCCAAAGAAATACTGCTAATTATTGTCATATGTTTTTTAAATACTTTTGCTTCTTCAAAGAATTTCATAAGGAACTAAATTCAACTTTGCGGTCTGTTTCTTTTATGAGCCCCTTCTCTCTTTAACGTCACTTTTCCTAGTCACTCTCCAGTGCCCCTACCCTCACTAGGCAAGCAATTACCTACTTACAAAAGTGCAAGACTGTGCTTTAGGTAAGTTACATTTTGTGGAAGTTACCTGCAGTACATACTGATGCACACACAATGAGTAGTGTTCAATGAACCACCAAACACGGGTTTGGGTGGCTTTTCTGTTTCATGACATCTGGAGAAGTGAAAGACCCTTTTTATTGCTGGCAAAGTGACACAGATCATACTTCTTCCAGAATCCTGCTCAGGGGCAAGTGGGTGCTGCATACAACTGTGATCAACAAAGGGGTCCTTCACACTCTAGCATTCCCCCCCCCTTTGTATGGTGAGGAGGATTGGTTATGATCTGGAGGTAGAGTTAGAAGGCCAATGTGCTGCATGTTAGTACCAGATGCTGTGCAGTTTTCTTTACCTTCAGCTGTTTAGAAGACAAAACAGAGCAGGCAGATGATCTGAGCAGGCAGATGATCTGAGCATGAGTGAAAAAAAAATTTAAAAAACAAAACACAGAAGTCTAACATTCAGTAGGGAAGAATGATTGCAACCACAGTCAGCTGAATACTTTCTGCTTTTGTTGTTGGCCAAGGTAAATAATAAGGTAGGAGTTCGTCAGATAAAGGAAGATATTGGCTTCTTGTGAGGATGAAACAACAGGTGGCTAAAATAAATAGAGGGGGAATGCTTTTGCAACAAGATAAGCAACAAAACAATCCTAATTAGCTTAATGAGCAGACATGTATTTATCTTATGCCTCCACTTTTCTATTAATTTCCAGACACTTCCATGCTTCAAGACTATATATCTGTTTTTTAAAGGATTAATTGTTAGACGAGTATGCAACGGTAGCATTGCCAAACCTCGTTCATGGCAGGTAAATCATTACGTGGCCTAAGACAGTGTTCATTAGCAGCATTGTCAATCAAGTGGGAGTCTTGCCAGGGAATTGCTGATGATACGACAGGGTCAGAGACGAAGATATTCAGTCTCTATTCATCCATCAGATTTTTTTTTTTTAAATCAATTTACAGCATGATAATTGAGTCAAGTTTATTGTGCTGCCCCTCAAACAATGTAGGATTTGATGATTATAAATCTCTCGGTATTAAGACCACACAAAAAAAGAGGAAGAGAGGAAGAGAGAAAAAAAGAGGAAGGAAGCAGGAGAGTTGGGGTGGGGCAGGGAGATGAAAACTAATTGCTAATATAAATATTTTAAAAGGGGAAAGTTTCAAATGGAGAAGACCTGTCTTTAAGATCAGAAAAGTAGCAGAGAGATGAAGTCCTCAGTTAAAGAAATTCTTCACTAAAGGTGGAGGGTTAAATTGCCATTCATGTATCTGGATCATTTGAAATTATTCCACTGATAAAACCAATGTGTATCCTTCCCAGGGGAACAATACTGCCTTCAAAAGTATTGTTTCTTTCTGTCGTGTTAGAGAGCCCTTTTGTAAAACATTTTCCCCTTCATACATGCAACTGCGCGTGCCTGTGTGCACATGTGTGCGTGTAAGGTCTGTGTGCTAACTAGGTCTCTGCGTGAGAAGATTTAAAAAAAAATATTAGTGTGGAAGGGGAAAGTGAAAAGGCTCTTTCTAAGGCAGAAACAGAAGTGCTTTCTACAGGGAGGAAAGCCCTTTTCTATCAACCTGGGCATAGCTCTGATTTCCAGGGCAAATATTCAGTGCTGTATTTCCAGCCCAGGAAAAAGGGTTTGTAAGCCTCCATCCCATGACCTGCACCCTTCTCACACTTATGCCAAAGAGTTAAAAAAAGTGTCGTTACCATCATGCACAGGCTTCCTCTAAACTGATGTTAGTGGTAAACATGTGCTTGCACATCCACTTTCCTCAGTTTGCTGTTTGGCTGATTTCAGACACATGATAACTAGATCACTCCTAAGTTTTCATATAATTACGTTTAAATATAATTTTGAGCAATTAAAATGAATGAGAGAGGAATTCATATGAAATCTGTCTCAAAATAAACCTATAAAAGTGTCGCATTCCAGGGTGATTTCTTAAACTCCCTTTCATACAGCAATCGTGCTCATGAGCTCTCCTCTCAGACCCCCGACTCTTTACTGGGGCTCATCAGGCTGATGCTGAACATATTTAAATCCTCCCCATAAAAGGTTTAGTCTAAGTTGCTTCTCCAGTACTTGTTTGAACATTAAATATGCAAATAATCATCATTACACTTCCAACAATTACACATGTTTGCGAGCACCATGTCAAGTACTGGCAGCAGTGCAATCATTTGTAAAGACAAATATTCCATTCCAAGAGATGTCATGCTGCTTAGAAGATTTCTTTTTGTATTAGTAGCCACACTGCTGCTTCATAAAGTGTGCAAATGAACGTGACAGTGCTGCCAATAGCTGCCAGTTCCTTCCTCTCGGCAGAGCAGATGTCAATCAACCATCCCAAACAGACAAGGCCTCGGTACTGCTGCAGACATTAAACATGTAGGATGGAGAAGGGAGGGCACAAACAACACAGGCAGCGCAGGGGCTCGGCATACTCCTCGCTCTCCCTCTCCCTCCTCCTTCTCTCCCTCAGCCTCTCTCCCTCTCTCTTTCTCTCTGAGGAGGCCCGAGGCCGTTGGAATATTTTAATTTCTGATTTCTGACTATATTATCATGTGTTTGTAACAGACGAATTGTAATTTGTAGCTCTGAGGTGATATGAAAAACTGCCTGCGACCGTAGGACAGATGCAGGCGTGTGTGGCAGACTTCTCTCCTCACTGCTCTTGCGTCCTTCTCTCTCTCTCCTGCTCTTTATGTAGTTATGGATAATTGTCAGCATTCACTTTTATCACATCCAAAGTAGCAGCTTAGAGAAGATGCAACTTTAGTCAGGACTAATCTTGCCTCCTCCTGAAGTGGGAAAATCCCAAGTATTTCAGGGTCCTATTGATAACCCTTGTGCTTTTTTTTCCATAAAAGACGGATGACTCTGGCAAGCTTGGGAGACTGCAGATAATGGGATTGACTTGGTACTTAAATCTCAGTGAACCAAGACAGCATAAGTAATTAGTGAATTGGATCCATAGTGGGGTGCTAATGATGGCTAATACTACCCCACACCATTCTAAAACCCACAAGATACACATCCATCTAACTCAGATAAAACAGAGGGGACACTGCTTTTGCAGGCATCATTTATATCTTCCTTAGCACTGAATTTATGCTCTTTTAAAAAATAAATCTAATTTTCCTAGAGTGACATCCAGAAGAACAAGTGACCGTTCTGTCAGAAGAGTTCATTATGATCACAAATACCTCTGGTGTTTTTAATTAAGAAAGGCTAATTAAGAGAAACTATGCATTTATCTTCTTATCTAGTTGTCAAGGGAAAAGTCACAAACACTATATGGTGTTTGAATGGAAGAGGCAGTTCATATCTTTAATCTATTTTATATTTTACTTTTCGTTTTCAAATAGACTGAATCCTCACAAAGGAGAAAGTTCATTTAAAGGAAGTATTTCTTTTTTTGAAAACAGCACTCCAACTTTTATTAAGTGTAGTTCAACCTCATATGCCAATTTTCCTTCAGGTTAGTACAATTGTATACAAACTAGCATTCTGCCTCATTTTTCTTTCCCCACAGAGTGATAGCACTTTATCAGGATAATTTAGATAAATGCCTTTCCATAGAGTTTGCTTATCCTTCCAGGAGCTATGATCGACAAACAGCCACAAAAGATGAATGGCATCGTGTTTTGATCAAATGTATTCTCATCTAAAAGTAGAGAGGGTTTCAAGGTGAGGGGAATGTCTGTTTTCCTCAGATGTGATCGTCAGAGGGTGGTCCTCCCCCCTCCCCTCCCCGTGCCCTCCAGTTTGTTACAGTGGCTGTGAGTTAGGATGTTTCTGCATGGGAGCGTGCGCATTGCACATATCCCTAAAACCAGGGACAGCTCAGTAGAAGATGTTTTGACTTAATCCAACAGTTTTAGCAAATAGTTTTATAGAGAGAACTGAAGTCAGGGAGGAGAGGAGAGAATGACACACAGAAACTGGGAACTCAGGTACCCAGCTTTTGTGCTGTCAACTAAATTCTAAAGCCAGAAAACTCTTGCTTACTTCAGCTTCTTATTTGCAATTTATCCCATTGTTATGGGACTTTAAGACAGGTATGACTCGAGGAAAGCTTGGACTGTAGCATACAAAGGGTTAAGATGAAACGTAACTGATTAAAAGCAAAAGTGTCTGCTGCCAGACACTATCTTTTCTTTTCTCTTTTCTTTTCTTTTTTCTTTTTTTCTTTTCTTTTCTTTCCTTTTTTTTTCTTTTTCCTTTCCTTTCCTTTCCTTTCCTTTCCTTTCCTTTCCTTTCCTTTCCTTTCCTTTCCTTTCTTTTCCGTTCCTTTCCTTTC
>NW_016690240.1:0-22627 GCF_001604755.1 Lepidothrix coronata | reverse complement strand
TCCTTTCCTTTCCTTTCCTTTCCTTTCCTTTCCTTTCCTTTCCTTTCCTTTCCTTTCCTTTCCTTTCCTTTCCTTTCCTTTCCCTTCCCTTTCATTTCTTTTCTTTTCTTTTCTTTTTATGAGGATTAAGATGAAATCTTTCTCTTTCTTGACTGTCAGAAGAGTCTTAATTCTGTGCTGTTTTTTTTCGGCAAGTACCTCAGTAGGGGTGTGTGTGTGACCACAGTAGGAAATGCTTTTTAAGGAGAACTTCATATTCCATATTTGAGGAGAAAAAGCTGTTTAATGCGGGGGCTCTTCGTAGTCCTTATAAATCTGTAACTGATTAGGAGGCATTCAGAGCTAATGTAGGATGAAAAGATGGGCAGATTGTCGGCCGAGAAGGCGGAAGCGGGGGTTGGTTGGGGTAAGGATCTGAACTGGATTAGTACAAACCCAAGTTTTAGTTGGGATGGAGCTAAAGTGTTAGCCTGGAGGCAGGCAGGCTGCCCTTCATCAGCTGAAATACTCTCACCTCAGTGACTCTTTCTGACTCTCAAAAAACCAGATTCCCCCTGAAAGTAGTGCTTTGCAAATTGAATAGATCTCTGGCCCAGAGATCTATCTTTCTTTCTTTCTGCACACAAGAACTTTTAGCTTATGTAGTTGCTAGATGCGTGTATTTCTAAAATGATAGGCATTTTTATAATATTAATAAATCACACAGTCCTTCAAGTCTAAAACTGAACTCTGCCACCTCCCCAGCCGGGTTTCCATTTGCATTTCTGTTTAGCATCAATTTACCTGGCTGCTTCTAGCTTTTAGGACTTGTTGTAATAGTCAAAAAGAAAACAACTAAAAATCTTATTTTCACCATGCAAGACCTGAAGTACTTTATCCTGAAGAAACCTAAAATATTTTAGTCCACATAAATAACCAGAATTCCCATTTTATTATAAACAACATTTATTGGGAAGCACTGCAGTGTGGAAGGGTAGAGTAGGAGTATGAGAAATATTAAGATGTGAGGATACATCTTCTGCAAAATTAGAATATCATTTGTTTAAGAAGCTCCCTTTTCTTATGTTTCTTACTATAGCTGTTTGCCTTCCATGGATTTAGCTTTTGGAAGATCTTCATTGTTTATCTTCCCAACAGCCTGCATTTCCCCTTGAATGTGATGAATACAGCTGCAGGATGCTGCATCACCAGTTCTGGGAGTTTATCAGATGGTGGGGGTCTTTAAAGAGTTTTCTGGTAGAAAAATAAATGCCTCCCTTCTTTTGACCTAATTTCCTCAAATATTTAGTAGTTACTCCCATTTCTGCTCTCCTCCCTAAAAACAGACCTAGAAATTGCAGGCACTGATAGAAATAATAACACGATTGGACAATGGCATCTAAAATACTGCAATTCTCCATTTTTACTTCTGAAATATCACTCCAGATTTTTTCTCACTAATCAAGAGGACTTTGGCAGAAATCAGGAAAAAAAAAACTAGAACTGATTTATGATTTATCCCCTTATACCTAAGACTTTCACATAGTATTAGCAGAATTACAGAGCCTGTAGTAAACAGTATTAAACCTCAAACACTTGGCTAAAAGCAGGTCCATATCCAAGGTTATAGAAAAGGAAGGGTCATTTCTATGAAGATACTGATCTTTCCCAAACTAGGATCTGCCACACATTTCTTTTTCTAATGTTTCAAAAGGAGGTCAGTTCATTCCCACATCCTTTCTAACAAGACTTTGAAAGTTACAGTAAAAAAAAGGCAAAACGAAAAAATGTACAGAGCTCTTACATGAATATGAAGGCAGGATAGACTACATTAGTGAACTTCTTTTTGATGCTGAGGTGTGGAAGTCAAGACAGCACTTGTTTTTCCCACCCATTGGAAAAAATAGCATAAGCTGCTTGAGCATTTTCATATAAGGGGAGAAATGTGGAAGAATGAATTCTGAATCACTCTTTTCTGCTATTAAATGCCCAGATTGTTGTCTGCTGTAGGAGAGTTTGTAGAGCACGTAGATAAGCAATGGAAGCAGAAAAGGTTTATGTAAAAGGAAAGTGGAACCAGTAAACATAAACAACTGTTTCATTCGACTTCTTATTTACACTTTCCGTGATTAAGCACACATGGCAGAAAGACAGAAAGAAACTGGTCTTATTTTAAAGAAAGCAACTCAGAATATACCATACTTTGCTTTTTACATCTTATACTAGATATGAGGATGCTGCTGAAAAAGTGCCAGAATTAAAAGTAATTCCCTCAACTTAAGCAAACAGTCCTGAAATCTGCCAGTTACTGGCATATATCCACTGGTTTGAAAGTTTGAAAGCAGGCTAAGAAAATTTAGGAGTAGTTTTTGTTTGTTTGTTCGTGACCACTGATAGCATGAGCTAGCAGCTGGTAGGAGAATAAAGGAAAATGTGTGTGTATTGGCAGCAGACAATTTATATCATGAAGTGATTATTCTCTCAGTCTTAAACATCAGAACTTGTGTCTTAAAAAAATAATAATTTGCTTGGACAATTTTACAACTGAGCACTTAGTTTTTCCCATTTTTCCTCCTTCAAAGATGTGTTGGAATTTGTAACCAACAAGATACATAATTTATCAATCTTGTACTATTTTTTTTTAAGAGACATTTTTCAATCTTGAGCCTTTTAAAGCTTATTGCAATCCTAGCTTGGTAAACCTACATCTCCACCTAGTGGTTTCACAGAAAGAGGAAGCAATGTGAGCATCCCGATAGTTTGCAGTGCAACACCAGTGTGAAGAAACTACGTTCTTTCTGAATGAAATATTTTAAAAGTTGTAATTAAATATACACACACACATATATACATGCTAATTGAATGTTGAAATTTCATTGCCATATGCAATTATATAATGGCTCTTTTATTTCTTAGTGTTTCTTAATAATTTCAACTACTGACAGAAAAACAAAATTTTAGTGCAGCATTCGCTCATCCTGTATTTTCACTAACCCCCTAAACCATGCTTGGGCAGTGCTGGAAGATTCTCATCTTTCCTATACCCATATCTCTGATGCAGAGTGTGACCAAAGGTACAAACTAAGCACAAAACAACTAGCACGACTTTGAAAATGCCCTGGGATCTCTCCTTTGCACAGTGATGTTTTTTATAACCCTCTGGTTCAGGATAACTTATATCTGCTGTGAGGAAGTTTCAGGAAATCCACGAAGGTGAGAGTGTACATGTGCACAACGAGTGTAGCTTAGGTACCAGAGCAAGAAAGATTCAGAAAGACTCCTGTCCTTTTTCCAAAAGATTAATATTGAATTTTCTTGACTCTCAAAAAGATTCTTTCTCCAATTGTTCTAAAAAAATTATGAAGGATATCTTTGAAAGATTCTTCTTCAGAACAGAGGAAATTGGATTACTAAAAAAAGTGCCAGCACAGTTGTTTACTGTCCCGTACAATCACCTTAAAACATCCCAGCTAGAGCTACCTCAGTGTATAAAGAAGACCCCTTCAGGTACAAAAAGAAACTAATATCTTTCAGTACCAGCAAATCGATTCCTTTTAAAAAATAAAATATAGGCAGAAATGAAATTACATCTCCTGATCCTGTCCAAAATATCTTATTTTTCTCAGCCATAGTTCTCATTTCTCTTTCATGTCTGTGCAGTGCCAGTCACTTCACACAGCAGTGAAAATCCTATTCTTTTAACAAAACATTCAGTTCCATAGAACTATTCACAGTGCACTAAATTAAGCATGTGCCTAAACCTGTGCAAGACTGGATCCTTCACATGGACAGTAGATGTAGTGTTAATTAAATGCTACTTGTAATAAAATATATTAAAGTGATTGAAGCTGCTGTAGCTGCAGTGGGCCTAGAAAGTACAATAATCCTTCACTGTAATGTAGAATCCTCGTGTCAGAAACATGTACAGTACTCAGAAAGAGTATAATTAATGCACATTACCATACATACTCAGAGACAGAATGTATGAAGAGAGTGCTTTGGGACATGGCTAAAATTTTTGTGGCTTCAAATTAGGGAAATTTTGAAAATCTCCAGTTTCAGCAATTTAAAATTATTCAGTGGTATCATAACATTGTCCTAAAACCAAGAAAATGAGAAATAATGTGAAAATATGGGTTTATTTCATTAATTAGCTATTCAAGCCTTAAATATTGTTTTTCACAAATACAATAAGTATTGATTTTCTTAGCTAATTAGGAATGGATTGTCACCCACAAATAATCAAACTAAATATTTAGTCTTGTACAGTTAAATGAAAAGCTAGATGCTTATTTCAAAGATGGGTAGCATGTGAAGGTCATTAGAGAGTCCAAGGTCAGTACTGAGACGGTCTGCTGAAGAGCAAGGAGGAATTATTTTGGAGAAGGAGGGACATTTTGAGTGGCTCAGCTTGAGAACTGTTGCTGTTCTGAGATGGTCACTGAAATTCAGAGGTGAAAATTGGAGGTGAAAACGAAGCTCATTTTTTCCTGTAGAGAGAGTTCACCCTTCTCTTGGATAGTGAGACCTGCAGGGCACTGTCAGTCAGCACAGTGAATTTATCAGCAAGAGACCCTGGCTGGTCTTGCCCTGAGCTCTGGTAGCTTGCTGGGCTCCTTCTGAGCAGTTAGAAACAGTGTCCTTTTATGCATGCTATATCTGACACATGCATGTCACAGATGGATACCAAGTACTCTTGACAGTGCCCAGTTAGAAGCTGTTTGGGCAGACAACACAAGTGCTGCAAAACTCTGGATTAGCTTTTAGGCAGAAAACTGGAGCTGGTTGAATAACATGAATGAAAGATGGCAAAACCCCCACACCTCATTTCCTTGTTACTTCAGCTGACCTCTGACTTCTTTACATTTCAGAATTAGATAAAAAAATGTAGGCTATGTAACTCAGCAGAACAGAAAAAAGTGACAGTGTTGTTAATATCCCCCCCCCCCAGTTCATGTGAAGCCTGAAAAGTGGAAATTCAGCCTCTTTAGAAGAAGATAAGGTCAGAGTCTACCTGGGTTTGCACAGTCTTGTTTGACAATTGTTGGTTGTGCTCTGTCCAGCTGTTCAAATTCATGCCAACTACCTGAGTTCTTTGGGTAATCTAAGTAGTCAATTAAAAAGCTCAGTATGATTGAGCACTCTTCATTGGCTGTCAAAGCAATAAAAGGGCTGTAAGTGTTGGTTTAATGATATATGTAAGAGGATGAAGTATCTAGTGTTGCTACTCAAAAGGTATTTTTGCTTCTCCTCACTGTAAAATTCATAGTCTTACAATAGAGGTAGCTCTAACAGAAATCTAGAAAATCACTTTTTCAGGGGAAAAAAAAAATCGTGGCATTTGACAAAAACTCATGTGACGGTTTAGGAAAACTGCAGGCTCCACAGACATTCTGGAAAGAAAAAGTTTCAAAATAGCAAATTTGCCTAAGTCCAGAGAGTTGCAAATATTTTAACCACTGTAGATTTCTCATCAGTTAAGGAGATTACTCATCAACTGCATCTTCAAGAGAATTATGTGAAACTCAGTGATCCTGATAGGTCCCCTCCAACTTAGTATATTCTTTGAAACATAAACAGTTTACAGAACTAAATACCAAATAACAGTCTTCATATCACATTATCTTTGACCTAAAAGGAAGAGCAATTGTGAGCATGCTTTAACAAAGTTTTGTTTTCCAGGCTAATGAGCTCATGCATGGTGATGCGTGTGCTATGTTCATGAATAACTGCTAAGACTTTCAATGAAATATCGAGTATCACAAAGAATTTATCAAACAGGTACAATTAAGTTCACATGATGAAACTCAGATTATTTTACTGTAATACAGCAGATGGATATAAAAACAAACATACAAACAAAACCCCCTCAAAATTCTACACGATTCTCTACACCTTTACAGATCAAGGAAACATGCAATACCTCACACCTGTTGCATAACATAGCTGGAAACTTTCTTGTGTTCTCATCATGTGTTCTCTCTTGTGTGCTAGGATGCTAGGACTGGTTTTCTCCATATTCAGTTTAATTTTCAGGGATTGAAATAAGTACACAGTCTGGATGAGTCATTATTTCTAAAACACTTGGGCTCATAGGTAGAAAGACCATCACATAAAGTAAGTTCTTCAGTTACAGACGTGTATTTTACCACAGTTTTAGTAGTATGAACTGATATAAATTCTAATATTGTAACTAATATATAAACTCTAGTTTAAATCTATAAATTCTCACCTTAAACTCATTTTGCATTTTTCTTCTTTCCATAGTCCCACTGATTAAATTTTTATCATGTTATTTCTCCTTCTTTGAAGGGTAGTAGCGGAGATGACAGAGGATGGCACGTTTTCAAATATAAGCCAAGATTTCTCACATCCATGTCAATTTTAATGTAATTTTACCTAAGCATTCCTGGAAGTCCCTACATAATATGAAGCATTTCCTTCAAAAAACAAAAATCCAGACTTCCTTCAGTCACACGGGAAATGACCTACAGAGTATCTAAGCACTTATGTGAGCAGCAGAGCACTCCAGAATGCCTTGTCTAAGCCACCTGGTGGGAAACTTTTCTTCAGCCTTTTCCTCCTATTTCTGTCTTTTTTTTCAACTACTCTCACCCCCTGCCAAAAAAAGGATCCAGATATGCCACGGTCCGTGGGGCGATGGGGCCATGACACAGTATGGACAGGTCTGCAGACAACGTAGAGGTGCAACTGGAATACTTTATTGAGGGGAGTAGGGGTTTTATGAGTTTCAGGTGGGGAAAGGGCTAGAATATGGGGTGGAGCATGAGACAGACAAACAGGGGAACAAATCGGGGTAGGGACACAGGTAAAGGGGGAGGAACGTGGGAGGAACTGGGGAAGGAGAGGGCAAATGGTAACTGTCTCCTCTCTGCAGCTTCTTCGGCCTATCAGAGAGGGAAGCAGGGAAGCGGGCATGCCTGGGCATGTCCGGGAAATACAAATCCTGGGGAAACATGAAATGTGTATATTTATAAACACATAAAAAATGTAAAGTCCATATCATAAAGTCCTGTCAATTGCTGTATGTTTTTCTCCACACCTGGAATCTCTCCCATCCTGAATCTCGTTCCTTCACATCAATATGCTTCAGTTTTGTTCTTTAGACAAAAATAAAAACAACAGAAAACCACAGACAACACAACGCCCACATATATGTCCTATCTTTCATATCTTTGTGAATACTAGTGAGCAGGACAAACTGAAAAAAAATAAAAGTACATGGGGGAGAAACAGGTGTTTGTAATCTTAATTGAATTGAAGTCCAAGATGGCATTTATCTTGTGATTTCAGTAGAGCAGGTATTTCATTGTAAATGCTGACAAAACCATTTGACTAATTTAATTGGTACACAGATCTGGAGCTGTATAAAATGTTTTCCTTATTTGTAGTTTAGTACAAATAATTGTGATTCAGAACTGAAGTCCTGCAACATAGTCCAGACCACGTTTTTGTAGGGGCTGCCAGAATTTGCTTCAGATTTAAAGGTATTGCCCAGGTTTCAGTTCACCATTTAGTAAGGAGATGATGAAGCCTTCAGTTGCAAACATAGATATTCTCTTCCTTTTTGGCCTCAGTGATTTTCTGTGTCATTAATAGATAAACTTGCAATGGTTTTGTGTCATGAAACAGTTTCTGCATTGTTGTACTTGTCTGCTGTAGTTCAGCATTTGTAATGCTCTAGGGCAGCATCTAATGCAGTTGATTTTATATGAATTCTCATGAGATTTTTAAACTTCATCTATGTGTAAAGTTCACAGGCTGAATTGTCTTCCTCAGCTGCTGCAAAGACTCACAGAACCATGTAAATAACAAGGTTGGTTTCCCCTAGATCTGACAGCTGGTGGTCCTCAGATGGATCAGCCCTGAAAGCTGGGGAAAGCCAAGCTGGAAAGCTGAACTGGAAAGACTTAAGTGTCTTCAATAATACACTAGCAGGGCTTTTGAAAGCCTTGAACTCCACAGGATTTTCTGCCAAGGATTTTCTGTGAGTTTAGCACAGTTTGAAGTATATGGTTTCCAGCAGTCACAACCTTCACAGACTGTGTCAGACAGGCTTCTGGGAGGCTTCTCATGTGGCTCTACAGCATGTGTGACTTGTGGGATGCCTGTCCCCAGGCCTGGTGCAGAAGGGCTGAGTCCCCTAACACTATCCAGCTGGAGAAGGCTCTCTTCTGTTCACTACCCAGCCTTGCTGACCATGAGACCTGCTGTCTTTGCTTAAGCAAAAGCTGCTCAGTTTTTCCATTTAGAAAAGGCGAAAGTATGACTTTTTTCCTCTCCAGTTTCAGTGGTTTGAGGTAAAGTCACGAGTAGGACAATTCTGTAGGTTTTGATAACACATCATTATTTTCTAAGAAAATAGTAAGGTTGTTGGAAGCACCTGTTAATGTTCTCATACCAGTGACCCGTATTTTTACACAAATACACAACTGCTCTATAGCTACAAAAATGTAACAATAGGTTGTGATTTATAGCAGCAAAAATGTTAGAAACACCCCAGTAATGTTCTTGGTTGCTAACTGGTCATTTGCTGCAACTACTTTCCTTACAGACATATGCTTATAGCACCAAGTCAGAGGTTAGATCTCTAAACCAGAAAAAAGAGCCCAGATGGCTGAGTGGTACACAACAGCTACCAATATTGTTGTTTATCTGTGGAGGCCGTCTTTGAAATACAGGCCAAATCATGAATTAATTTTGCTGAGGGATCTTTAGCTGTCAAGCTAAGCTGTAGTGGATAGTTTAAGGGAACATAAAATTAATTTCAAAAATTATTAAGTAGTTTAGAAAGGGCTGCCCCTGCAGAAGAAGATGAAGAGTTGAAGTAAAACAGGAGTTTATTCATACGAGCTCTTCTTGGAAAGTTTAACCTTTAAATATACCTGGCCTGAAGGTATCTGACAAACTAGCTCAGTGGGCTTAGGTCATACTTATTCCTTCCACTAAACTGGACTAAACAAAGGCAAGTTTGTGAGGGTCATTACTGACTTGCTTCCAGTGCTTCTTCAACAGCGCTTTGCTGTCCGGTGGACACTAACAGAGCTGATAAATCTTATTTGAGGTCCTCCTGCTCTGTCTAGTTATAATAATTCACTGACTAAATTTCTTTCTAGGCATAAAGCTCTTGATAAAGATTTGCCCTACCCATACCCATTTTTTTTTATTTTATTTTTTTAATTTATATACAGTGTACCAAGTTTGGCTGTGACTGATTTGCTTCTTCTCTACAACCTGGCAGAAGAAAATTTTTATGTGTTAACTTTCACCATGCTAGAAATGCCAGGGGAGCAATGCACAATCTGATAAAGTCCTCTTCAGGAAAATTGGGGATTTTCCATTTTTTGAAAATTCAAATCATCTCAAGTCAGGATGTCTTTTCAGAAGATATGCTCCAGCCTTAATTGGGGTGCTCAGTCTAGGGTAAATGGGTGAAATTTAAGGGCCAGCAATATATAAACAGTTTTTCTCAATAATCTCACAATCTCTTCAATTCTATGCATTTAAAATGAAGAATCTTGCAGTGTGCAGCCTGCAATATGGTAAGTATTCCTGGAACATGGGCAAGGCATTTGTACCCAGTAAGTAACTCTACATCACTTGCACAGTGAATTATTTCCCACTCTTCATAAAATACAGTATAATTGAGTGCAAGTGCAGATTAACAGGGTACAAGAACATGAATGGTTTCTCCAACATTGTTTCAAAACCATTGTGCAGTGGCCGAGAAGTCCCTTCAAGCCATGTGGCTGAGATTTGTGCTCTGAGAGCCTTAACGCCTCACTTTCTGCAGTCCAAAACTATAGCCCTGTGATGTCAGAGTGACTCTTCAATCCCTCTTCTGAATGAGTCTTTGAAGGAAAGACAAGACAGATCCTTAGAATCATGGTCTGAGGAAAAGCTTTGCCATGAGAACTGTTAGGAATGCCTCTGCTTTGCCCAGAAGTTTGAAAACATAAAAAGGCTAAAAAATATGAAAGACAGTGTGAGGCAACAATAACATTAGGTAAGAGAGGATAGGATGATGAGTGGTTTGAGTGTGGTTTATACATCATTTGGCTTTCTACAAAAGTGTATATTACACAAGGAAAGATTACCATCCATTTTATTCTTTACCTTTACATCTCCACGTTGCACAGACATATGATGAACATCATTTTGGTGGGAAACACTTGGGAGCTGCATTGTGTCTGTCACAATATGTCAAGTCAAACATACGAACTGAAAAAGTGCCTTGGTTTTGCTCAATTAGTACTGTTTGCTTTGTGGACCTCCTATTAGCAAGTATAAATTTGTACAGTTGTCACCATTTAAAAATCAATATTTGCCAAGGGTTATCACATCATCAAGCCTAGGACACTAAGTAGTTCCTTAAACTTTGAGCAGAAAATAATACTGCGATCTGGTAAATATTTAACACGCGTATCATTTTATGGTAACCACTACTTTTGATACAGGTGTTCATTACCTCCTTCTAGCTAAACCTTCCATTAAATTACACTGCACTGAACTTAGGCTTCACTTGAGCCAGATTGCAGTTAAAGGAACTGAGAAGAAGAATATAGTTAAAGAGACTATAATGAATATCATGAAAATAATTGTAATGAATAATCACTTTGATTTTTTTGCTGTCCTCTCATCCCAAAGCGTATAGTTCAGCATGGATTCTCTGTGGAAATACTGAATTTATGGTTAAAATATATCAAGGTAAAAGTAACTCGAAGTTCCTTTTGCCTTTGTATGTAATAGGAAATTTTCTGTTTGGCAAGGAGGGCTCCCTAGTAGCTAGCTACACTGTCCAGTTACTTGCAATCTAACCACCCTTCCTTTCATGTGTAAGTAACAGATGTTTAAGACATAAGAAATTAGATAGACTGTGATTACTGAGAAACAACTTAATTTCAATTCATTACTTTATGTTCTCATTCACTTGTTCTGAAAATGACAGTAGTTAGTAGGGTTGTTGGTTTTTTTAATTGACACATTTTATGTTTAACAATCAACTTTAACTTAACCTATGCACACCTCTAATTTTGAAACACATCATTTGCAAGCTAATATGTCACTTTTTCATCGTAAATTGGAATTAATTTCCAAAATGGCTTCACTTTAATTACATGTACGTCTAGAACTTAGCCAGCTTGTTTTCATGTAGGCTACAGGAAGAGGTAAGGAGAAAGCAGGAAACAACAGTTTTGGGTTTTTACCTTTCCCAAAACCAAATCTATTCCCTCCCAGTTTTCTAAAAAAGAGGTATTTCAAATGAACTAGAGGGAGGGCTTGGCAGGGGAGAGATTAGGTTTGGGTTTTTCTAGTGGAAAGGAATAGGCATGATTAAGAAACTATCTTGGATAGCTCATTAGCTTTCAAATATTGCATGTATTTGGCTGATAAAGGTAATAATGTTCACACAAGTATTGTAAGGCATTTGACTTTGTACCTCACAAAATTTGGATTAAGAAAGTAAAACAATAATAAACTTAACATGGTGTATCTTGAATAGCTTAAAAAGTATGAGTTTTTCTTGTAATTGCAAACAGGGAATTCTCACAGAAATTGTGTTTTCTTAGTCAGGTCCTCAGGGATCAGTTTTTAATGCCATGCTGTGAAATGTTTGTATTGGTGCAGAGGAAAAGACTTAGACTATGTGTTTGAAAGAACTTTCTGAAATGTAGTACAGTTAACTGCTACAAAGAACATACCTAGGAAAACTGTGGTTTCTTAATGAAGATTTTTAATTGATTAAGTAATATGTTGGGTCTATATAGGTTCACTTGCATCTGATTTCTAGTAGGGATATGGTCTAAATGATTATTTGAGATTCCTCCAGAACCGCATGATTTGAAGACAAAGTGATCACTGATAAAATTTGAGGGTGGTCAGGAAACTGTAGCAGGGATAAATAAAAAGAGGGTAGACTGCTGAGACAATGCCAGCTGAATCACTCTCCTAATAACTCACGTATAAGCAAGCAACACACTGTTGGAGCATAGTCACAACAACAGGGAAGTGGGGACAGAAGGGGACAAGAGGGAGCATAAAACTCACCATCCTATAGCTGTATGTTAACACTGTATATCACAGAACTTCTGTCACCAGTTCTGATCTTCCCAGTCCAGAGAAAAGTCATCAGAAATGCTTTATAATTTGCCTTTGCAATAACTAACCCCAACAAATTATGCCTTTACAGTTAATAAGTCAGGCAACGTTTGCAGGGACAAGAATTATTTTTTTATGTCTAACTCATATCATTGGAAAAAACCCATATGAGCTGTTAGGTACACAAGCCCTAAATCTCCTCTTTTTTCCTCAACTGTATCAATCTGTCTTGTAAAAAATACTACTGGGCCTTATGAAGTGTGGGGTTTTTTATACCCTCTGGCCATTATAACTATAACTATAACAACCCCACTGCAGTCATAAATTGAAACAAGTTATGCTTTCTATCAGTGACAGGAATTAAGTCCCAAACAAAGTGCTAACACATGTAATAGACTCTCCATCAAAAAAAAAAATAAATAATACAAGCTAGATATTTTTAATAAATTATGTATATCCAAGAGGAGCTGAGATTTGGAGGTAAACCAAAGAGTTTAACAGGCTTTTGGTCTTTGTTAAATGGGTGGTAAAAGAATGGATGAATCCAGTTATTCTATTTGGTTTCATAAACTATGAACTTAGAGCTTCGTAATTTAATACCAGGAGCTGCATTAAAAAAAAAAAAAAAAAAAGTCGAGTAGAACAGCTCTAAACACACTCTTATTTCTAGTTTATTATTCTAAATTTGAGGCTGCTACATCTCTCACTTTTTATTCTATGTTCACCTTATAAAAAGCTCCACAGAATGAGAGTCAGGCCAGGCCAGCATAGACAGGCTTTTAAGCAATCTCCTCAAGCACCATAAATCTATGTTCAAAACTTACAGTTTATCACATGTTAAGCCTATCCAGATGGTAGGTGATACTCTGGTATTAACAATCCATGTTCATTTCCACTTCCTTCTCTATAGAAAATTGCCAGCAAGTCTCCCTCGTGGTCTTTTAAAAGTAAAGGAATTCATATATATACAAGTGTACTCCATATATATTACAGTATCTTGTGCTGAACTAAAAAACAAGCTCATAGTAATTTAGAATCTGAAATATGTAACAGAACACAGCTTCAAATGGTATGAAATTGTGCTATTTGCAAGTACTTTCCCTAACTGCCTGTGGCAGTCCCAGGATCTTGAAAAGGGGACTTGGAAAAAGACAAGTGGTTTATCTGCCTGCCTGTGAGAGCTGGAGTGACAGGGCTTTGTGTGAACAAATGCAGGACTCTTCTCTCCTCGTAGCAGCACAGGCGTTGCTACTGCTCCAGTTCACAGTGCTATGAGCAGCACACCCAGAACAAACACATCAAATTTATGGACTGGGGAACCTAGAGACTTTTAGTTTACATACCAGACACCAGAAATAAGGGTGGAGATGCAGAACAGACTAAACTGGCAAGGAGATGTAGTTAGTTTTCCAGTGGTTATAACAAAACATGTAGCTAGAGAAATCCCAGCCTTGAAGGAACTAGGAAAACTGTGAGTTTACACCTTTAAAGATTACTTGCAGATCATAAGGGCTGCCTTTCAATTTTTCCAGAGGTTTCCCAGCTTTCAATAGGTCCCAGCAGTAAGCACCTCAGCTCTCTGCTTCCCTGTTGCATTGTTCCACTGCAAACACCTTTCCCTTCCCTGTCCTTCCCCTATGAACACCTGCATGCCTGTGGGGGCAAGGCCTGGGACCCCAGCCTTTGTCCCAGGAGAGGATGACCAAGATGTGAGGCAACAGATGTTCGCAATGCATTGTGCAGCTCTGCAGTTTAGATGGGGTGGAAATGATACAGTCTCAAAGCAGGAGCTAGCAGAGCTGTGTGAAACTGAGGTTTCAGTAACTCAGGAGTCTCCAGTCTTTTTTTACATCCTTCTTTGGCACTCTGTGAATGTATATCGCTTAACAGCAAGACAAAACCTGAAGCCTTGTTTAACCCTTGGACATGTTACCAAAGTCTTGTCAAGCTACTTCCTTCTGAAAATCTTTTTTTTTTCCCCCTGTTTTAATTGCCTAATTCCACCCAGCAGTTTTCTCTTTTTCATTGTTACCATGAGTAAACCATTTGGGACTTAAAAGTCCTCCAGATATCTGACTCAACTGCATGTTATCTAGAACCTCGAAAACCTCTGGACTGTTTCAAGTCACCTCTTCCTCAGGTCTGTCTCCTCCTCTACAGCACAAGCAGTTGACCCTTGCTGGCATCAGCCTGAGCATTTAGCAGGAGGAACCATCCAAAATGCTCTGATAGGTAGCTTGGGGCAGCTCATTTGTGTCTAACTTGAGAAGGATAGGACAATTAAGTATCAGAATTAGGAGTATTCCCATCCTTTTTATTTAGCCAGAGAAAGAAGTAGATCCCTGTAGTGGGTTGACCCTGGTCAGATGCCAGGTGCCCACTAAAGCCACTCTCTCACTCCCCTCTGCAACTGGGCAGAGGAGAGAGAAAAAAAAAATAGCTAAGGTTTCATGAACTGAGATAAGAGCTGGGAGAGGTGACTTACTGATCACCATCACAGACAAAATAGACTCGAAGTGGGGATATTGCTTAAATTTATAACTAACAGAATCAGAGCAAAAGAGTGAGAAGTAAAATAATCTTAAAAACCCCTTCCCCCACCCCTTCTTCCTTCCAAACTCCACCTCCTCCCCTCCAGCGGTGCAAGGAGACGGGGAATGGGAGTTGCAGTCAGTTGTTTTTTCTGCCGCTGCTCAGAGAGAGGAGTCCTTCTCCTGCTCCTATGGGGTCCCTCACACTGGAGACAGTCCTTCACAAACCTCCCCGGCATGAGTACATCCCATGGGCAATCGTTCTTCACAAACTGCTGTCCCGTGGGTCACTTCTCCATGGGGTGCAGTCCTTCACAAATGAGCTGTACTGGCATGGGTGCCCTACAGGGGCCACAAGTCCTACCCAGGAAAAGCCTACTCCAGTGTGGGCTCTTCTCTCCACAGGCTGCAGGTTCCTGGCAGGATCCTGCTCCATGTGGGCCTCCCACAGGGTCACAGGGTCCTTCAGATATCCATCTCCTCTAGCATGGGCTTCTCCATGAGCTGCAGGTGGGTCTCTGCACCTTGATGTTCCTCCATGGGCTGCAGGGGCACAGCTGCTCCACCATGGTCTGCACCACGGGCTGCAGGGACTCAGCTCCAGCGCCTGGAGCACCTCCTCCCCCTCCCTCTGCACTGACCTTGGTGTCTACTTTGTTGTTCCCATGTCCTCACTCTGCTCTTCCCTGGCTGGAATTTTCATCTGTGCAACAACCTTCCATTCTTAAATATGTTAGCACAGAGGCATTACTATTGCTCCTAACTGGCTTGGCCTTGGCCAGCAGCAGGAGGACCATCCTGGAGCTGGTTGGCATTGGCTCTACCAGACAGGGGAAGCTTCTAGCAGCTTCTAATAGAAGCGCCACTGTAGACCCCCACTACCAAAACCCAGCCACAGAAACCCACTACAATCCCCTAAGCTCAATTCCTTGCAGAATCTATTTCTCCTCACTGAAATATGGAAACTGAGGGAAGTTTGCAGTTCTGAAGGTGTGTATTAAGACCCTGCCGCTAAGCAGTATGATTATCCTGCCTGCCTTCTTCCACAGTTCATACATCCCATACAAGTTCAGGCACCCATAAACATTAGTGGATATCATTCATTCATGGCTGGGCTTAGCGAACGAAGATTTGGGAAGGGCTCTACCCACGTTTGTTGCAAGCGCGTTGATCGGTGGATATAACAAGGGATTTTCTTGCATAGCTAAGTGCCTTCACTGGTGCATTTTTCTCTCTGAGCTGAAAGCATGCCGTGGCATTCAGAGATCATTACAGGGTGCAATGTGTTGTTACCCGATGCTAGCAAAACAGAGGTGCAGACTTTTGTAACACTGTCTCTTTTTTTTTTTGCACACACTCATCCTCTGTGGAGAATTTTCATTGCATCTGCTACTGGCAGTGTCTTGGTGTCTCTGTTATCTTTACGAGGTGCACAAAGTGCAGAAAGCATGTGAGTAGTCAGCAGCTTAAGTGGCATAGAAAGTTTTTCAGCTGCCTGTTGCTGGAAGCTCAGCAGCCCTCACAGGGTTAACCCATAAGTGGGCAGGGTTAACCCATAAGTGGGCTTCTGTCGTGTCTTGACACAAATCGGAACTTTGCCAAAGAGCATTAATTAAATTTCATGCTTTCCATCAGACTTATTACCCTACCAGCTCCCATACTGACATGGGCTATTATTATTGTTATTACTTTACAGTTAGTGTGTTGTTCCCTAACCACCATTAAATAAGACTGGAGAATGTTTCTGAGTTAATACCTTAAGACTAGGCTAAACTATACAAAGCACTGAGAATTATAGAAGAAACATTTATTTAGGGGTCAAAGTACTTTTGCTATGTTAAATTTTTTAGGGACATGCTTCTTCCCAGCTGTGTCTTAGTTTTTCTAGACTTGAGGAATGCCTTGATCTGTCAGCATTTCAGAAAGGGGAGGTATATTTTTAGGGGAAAAGAAAATGAAATGATTACTACAAGAAAATGTGTGGTAAAATATTTCTGAAATGTTTAGAGGAAAACAAACTGTTGAAAATATGCAAATTTACCCAATTCTTGCCTTAGATGTATATGATTTTTTCAGTTGTTGTTTAAACATTATGTCATTAATTCAGTGCAGCTATGTGAATCTATTAGGATCTGCTACCATGGATTATTTAGCCTGATGATGGATCTCAGAGAGTAAGACTGTAAATAGGAGTGTACACTTGTTCAGACCTTTGCAGTGCATCCTCAGACCTGTGAGAGCATCCTCGTTTTAGGTGATAGAAGTTGCTGAGAGAGATCACAGCGCTATGCTGAGATTAAGTAAACATCATTCAAATCCCTGCTTCCCATACCGTGAAAGCATATCGGAACAAATATACCAAACTGTCCAGCATTTATAGACTTTAGTAATATGGAGTGTTCATTAAAGACTGTCTGCTTTAGGACTCTTACCCTGTGCTACTTTCAAGCTCTGTGTGGACAACTGTCCTACTTTTCTTTTGTTGGGTTGTGCAAAAATCAACTTGCATTTTGCCTTGGGAAAGAGGCTGGATTTCTATTTGCTTAGCCCTAAGACTTGTGCAGAGAAAGCAAGTTTGTCATGTATCTGTCATGACATTATCTAGATAATTCCTTTTGATAAGCAGTATCATTTTTCTGGAGCAGTATTGAAGAGGACTTTACCCTGGAGTGAATTGAGAACAGCTGATATGGTTGGATAAATACTTAAATTATGCCTGGTACCAGGTAGATGCTTTCCATATGAGAGACGATCTATGGTCTTTGATTGTAAAAAATGTCTCAGGTTACTTAAAAAATTATTCTCCAGATCTGATATTTTAAAGTTGTCTCTTTTTCCAAATCTGGCCATTAATACATTCAGAAAAAGAAGGTATTTGTGTTAAAATACAGCACTGTGCAGAGGGAGCTTAGAAACAAACTTGTTTCTTTCACAGCAGCTACACCACTATTTCTGAACTCTGTGGCTGGATTGATGTTTGGACCCCATCATGGCAAACACAAAAGCTTCAGTGGACTGCAAAAGCCAAACAGAGACATCGCGTTCCAGCAGAAAAAAATTCAAACTGTGGTTGCAACCCACAACTCCCTTCCTAATGAAGTATTCTGCCATTGTCAAACAATTGTGAAACAAAAATCCTACAAAATACAGGGCATCTAAGCCCAGGATTTCTCTGTACCAGTATTAGCATTGCTGCCACTTGCTTGAGCACTGGTAGCAGATTAACTTCCAAAAATGCCAGTATGGACAAAGCGGTAGAAAGCACTTATTGTTCAACTTGAATACACACCTCAAGGTGCCCTAAGAAAGCTAAGTGAGTCTCCCTACTTTTCCTTCTGCTCTTGAACTCCCTGCCATAGCTTTGCTCTTTCCTGAATCCACACTCACAGCCCCATATATGTGCAGAACAGGTGGTACGTGAGACTGGAGGAGCACACCGTTGATACCTTCTGTGAGTTAGGGGGCTGGTGACATACCAAGGTGAGGGAGCAACAACAGCCCGCACACTTATCCATCACCTCTGACCCAGGTGCAAATGCCACAGCTGTAAGAGCTTTTGTCAAAGGAGAATGAACAACTGGAGAAGCAGTCTTCCCAGCTCCTAGAGTGTTATTACACATCTTGTATTTTTTCTAAACTGCAATTCCTGGAGGCAAACTACACAATCTGAGGATTTCACATGTCATTAAAATTACATGCATACAGACTCACACGTACAAACATTCTCAGGTGTTATGTTGGTGGAGCAAAGCTTGAGAATATGGCCAAAAAAAAAAAAAAAAAAGCCTAACTCTCTGGACAAAGAAAAAGAAAAGAGTTTTTTTAATTATTTAAACATTGTGAGCCAGTCTCACAATTTCTCAGCATTTGAAGCTGGCAATAATTTATATTGCTAGGTACATGCCTTAACACAGGTAGGACTTGTCTGCTGGAGAATCTGAAGGCAATATCTTTTATGGTCACAAAGCAGCCTGCCAAGTTGTGCTTTTACTCTCTCTCCCATTTCCTTACAGCTCTCTGATTCTTTTTTCCCATGTCCTTTTCTTTCCTCAGTACTCCCCTCAGTCATCTACCCTCCATCTCACAAAGAAGAGAGAGGCTTGTGAATTTGTTATACTTTGTGTTGGAGCATGGGCAAATTCTGGAGGATCAGGCGAGCTTGTTTTCATCTTTTATGAGCAGCACCTCCCTCCCTCTGTGCTGCAGCCTGTGGTGACACTGACCTCTGGTGATCACGTAAGTAACACACTGAAGTGACAGAGCTGCAATTTTGAAGTATGGTGGGGTTTTTTACCAGAGAAGTGTCTCCTCTTTGATGAGACTAGATTTTTCAGTGTGTTTTGCACTATGAAAGACAGACACAGGTACATCTTCTGTGGGCTTGCTCCTACTCTGGTACGTGGGAATTATCACAGTTCTTCTGTTACTCAAATACGTTTTATACACTTCTCAAAATACTTATTGCGCACGATAGAGAAGTTTATCATCTGTCACACTATTTCTTGAAGACTGACTTACATATTATGTTTCTCAGGAACCTTAATTACTAAAAAGTGCTGAATAAGGCTGTGGCCCATGCAGAAGTGACACCGTGCAGCCTCTTGAAGCATGCTTCCGTCTCCGTGATTTCTCCTTGCATTTGCCAAACATGACATTAACTCCACTGAAGTGAACAGAAACCAGATCTCCACCCAGGCTATTTTTTGTCCATCTAGCCAAGAAAAGCAAATAAATCCAGGGCTAAGGCTGCAAGTTTTCAGTTGCTCATTTTAAATGTACTCTATTGTATTGGAATGATCTCAGCACAGTGATGTTACAGAATTAAATATGTGCTGCAGACCTTGGCAAAAGTGAGCACTGAGTTAATGAAAAGAGTTTCAGCTTGACATTCGTCTATTTTGTAACCTTAATTCCTCTCTAATTTATTCTTTGGAAATTTTAGAGCTCACTCCCATGCAGATAGAGTGCGAGAAAATATTATGTTGCTTATTAATCATTAGAGTAATGACACAGGTATTGGAAAGCACAATTTGAATGAACTTTAATTAAAAATTATGATACCTTCATTACGTAAGCAATGCTTTTCGAACATCATCCAATACTGCTGTAGCCCAGTAGGTACAAACAGTCCTTGATCTTTAGGATAGCTTAAAATGCAAGGAAAAGAGGAAAGGATTAATTAAAAGCAAGCTATTTAAGTAAGTAAAAAATTGTTTTCTGTAAAAAAACAGATGGCAAGGTGTCAGGTTAGATGAAAGATATAGACAGCTAGATACTAATCCCCTTGACTGTGTGTTTAACTTTTCTTCTGTTGATAGGTTTGCCTGAGTAGTATTAAAACATTTCATGAATCTACTTTAAACACTACTTTACTGTAGCAGAACGAAAATGAATGCCTAGCAGTCTGCTCTATGCTTTTAACAAACAGATTTCATTTATTCCTTTGAACCAAAAAAAATTAGAAGGACCTAGGGGTGTCTGATCATTTGCCCAAAATTAATGATCAGTTATTGAATAATTAACTGTCATTGATATCTCATTTCTAAACAAATCAATGGACCCATTTAAGTGTTTGTGTAATGATAGTAGTGTAATCCTTCCTCGTACGAACTGCAAGTGAATAGACCAAAGAGAAAAAGCACATTCTCCACCCGAAGTAATTGAGACCTACTTAAAAATCATTTGCTTCAGCAGAAATGTAAAGTATTTTTCTGCATAATTTACCTCCCAAATGTGTGCATTTGGCTTCCACATTAAAAAATGAACCCTGTGTGAGTGAAGGTAGTTCTCCAACATCTTGAAATGTGAGAGCATGGGTGTAGGTGATATTTGTAAAAGCGTGACAAGGCACCCACAGTCAGGGTGTCTGAAGGACCTGTGGAGCAGGGTATCCAGGGACTGTCCCACCAGTCAGGGACTCACAAGGGGCATTACGCGACTCATGCAAACAGACTTGCAGAAGATGAGGTCAGGGAGGGAACATAAGAGGCAGGTCAGTGGGGTTCGTTAATCTCTTCCTCCCGACTGTGCACTGCTTTCCTTCCCACCACCCAGCACTGCTCTTCGAAGCAAGGCAAACAGAGTGTGGTAATCTAGAATTTAAATCGAAAGGACTCTCTTTTAAAATACTATAATGTGTTTGTAGTACATGAACAAAATTGCTGTCACCAAAGAAGATAGCTTTATAGATGACTCCATCCCTGTATTTTTGAAAATATTCTGGAGTGTCAAATACAACACTTTACGTTGATTGTCTTAATAAACAGCAGTGGCATCTATGCGCTTCAGGAGGGTGTAAAGGGGAGGGAAGTGCTGCTTATTTCAAGGCATAAGTAGAGAGGAGTATAAAACTATTCAAACCAGGAATTATTTTAAAATGTAATTCAGTTAACTTAGAACATTGTGGACTTACCCACTGCTAACTCTTCAGCAAGCAGGATAGTGAATGCTTGAAGCAGAATCATTTATTAGTATTATGAAGAGATGGCATTTTGAGTATTTAGTGGGAAATCTGTGAACGTAACAAATGCCACAACTGGAAACAGAAATGTTTGCTTTGTTATTTCAATGAGTGTTTAAACAATAGCAGCAACAATGACTCAAAGCAGAAAAAATCCAAACTATGGGACTGAAAATCTTAGTGTACAGCTATATTTAAAATAATAATAATTATATGGGTAAACGAATCCCAACATCTAGTTATTTTTGCTTTCACTCGTTTGCTCCCACCTTTTGGCAACAAGCAGTTCTTCAGATTTGCTACTAGATATTGCTGAAAGACCTCTATTCCCACTCTTCTGGAACAACAGTATCTGAACATTTCCCAAGAAGGCTGAGGCACATTCTCTGCCTTAGCTGTCCTAAACATTCCTCTGCCTTAGTTTTAATATGCCACCAAATTTTGCCTCAGTTTGTATTTGTGAGTTTTCTAAGAGAACAGGCAGAGTCAGTAAGGGATTAGAGGGAGCACAGATTTCCCTCCTGTCCAAGCACAGTGTTTGTGTTTTGTCTTGGTTTTGAAGAAGGTTTATGTTCTGGAACATGGCTGTCTTCTCCTATTCTGCTGAATTTACCAGCTGAAATGTGACAAGAGTGTATTTTAAAATGTTTGTGAGCTTCTTTTTCAGTGAAAAGTCTGTAGGTCTTTCCCAGCCTTCCCAAATGTGAATATATCTGAGACATATGCCAGCATATTGGATATTTTTATCTGTTGCAGAAATTAGATTAAAAGCAATATGCATTTATGTCTGAATGCACTTCTGAGTGTGGAGTAAGCTGTGGGAGTGGGGATGGTCCTTGTAAAAAACTAGAGAAGGGGAGGGCTGCTGGGGTTTAGTTTTAGCAGGTGACCTGCTGCTACAGAGTTCCATTTGTGATCATTTGATATTGGGAAAATTCAGAACGAAAAAAAAATTCATATCTGAGTAACATGTTAATTATAAAAATCAGTATTTCATTTCATAAGTAATTTCTAAACACATGCGATACAGACTTCAGTGTATTTATGCGTAGAAGGAATTTGTATGATAAACATAGGATAAACATATACTGCCCTAGAGAGGGAGAGGGCCAAAGAGCTTAGCTTTGTCCAATCCCATTCACCATAGATGCACAGACATCACAGCGTATTGCAGCAAGCTCCCATCCCAACCACACAAATGCTCTCACACATCAAGCCACCGTGTATGTTCCTATCGCACCTGAAATGTTAGCAATTGAAAATGAGATGTCTGTTGAGCTGACATATTCACGATGTACGGAGCATGGAAAGAAATTAAAGATGCAAAAGCAATGTTGAAACCCATTTTTTTCCTTTTCAGCTGTTTGAACAGCAAGCTGCTTCTTTCTTTCCTACACTGATAATAAAAAGGAATTTTTAAAGAGAAGTGGTGAAGTTTCTTAGCTGAAAATGTTAATGATGAGAACAGATAAGAAGCAATTACTATTTTCCTGAATATGCTGGCAGTGATCTTGTTCCATGATTGTATTTATTATTT
>NW_016690239.1:5197519-5199552 GCF_001604755.1 Lepidothrix coronata | reverse complement strand
ATTTTAAGTTGGTTCGTCATCAAGTTTCATCATATTTCCTCTAAGCTTTAAAGTAAAAAGTTCAAAAGGGAAACAAAGGCCTGTCATACTGGAGGCACTACATTTGTTTTGCCTTCAATGTCATTACAGTATCCACCTCTGAACCAAACCTTTAGTTTGTTCTATCTGTATCTATGTCTGATAATTCCAAAAGGACAAATATAATATATACATATTTCCCCCAGTTTTCAAACCAGCTGCCAAGACTTAGATATAGGAAAATATTTATTTATTTGCCTAGAGTTCATTATTTCAATCAAGTTTTTCCTCTCTTCTCATGGGAAAATATGCATGAGTGAAGTACCTGTGGGACTGGATTTCTTTCAGAGATAACACAGAGAAAAAGGGAGGGAAAAAAGTCTTTTGGAAGATTTTTAGTTCAAAGTAGATATTAAGACTAAAATACTTGTAGGTTCCCTGTTTCCATCAGGACACAAGAAGGATTACTACACAAATCACTAGAAGTTATTTCTTCACTGAAGCAGTGCTCTGACAAGCTAGGAGGTGGTAACACAAATATCTCATTCTGCATTATCATGAAAACCTAATAAGAAAAGGCACTGTCTCCTGGGCAAAACAATTTTCAATCAGTCAAATCTGAAAAATTAGCTTTGTACATAATTACAGTTAACAGATATTTGTGTGGTATTGAATGAGGGAGCATTATTTACCTTTTTCATTCTACAGCTATGAAGTTTTCCAGTACACTGTTATTATCCCTGGTTTTGTTATTGTTATAGCAATAATGACACCAAGCATGGCAGGGTTCTGCTATGCCAGGAGCTATACTAATCCATAGGGAGAAAAAGGTGCCACCACAAAGAGTAATATGTGTGACAAACCCAAGTTCTTTTCATTACTTTCCAGTGCTCTGCACTGTGGGGCTAGACAGGAGGAACAGAAGGAAAGGGAATAGCAGCTCCTGATCTCTACATTATTTTTCTTGGATTTTTAGTACAAATCCCATGTATGATTGCAAAAATAAGCCTTTTATATGACAGTAAATGATTCAAAGCTATCTGCATGAATTTGCTGAGAGCCTGAAACAATAGTGTCCAGGCCCTGCCCCATTCAGTCTAACTGTGGAGAGTTTGGTGCCATTGCTCACAGTCTGAACATGGACAAAAGCAATCATTTTTCTGATGATCAACAGGTAGAAGAGAAGACATGACATAATAGTATGAAGATCTCTGCCAAATTTTCCAAAAATCTGAATGATAAAGAAAGGATAGAGCACAGGAGGATTTGTCTTAACTTCTTAGAGGCGGAATCTGGAAGCTATATGCCTTGCACAAAGTCTGAACATTGCTGGCCCATGAATAGGGTTCATCTCATTTAGCCTGAGCCACCTATTGTTAGGCACGTCATCTGTGCTAGCCATATAGCTTTCTTCTCCAAAGACATTAGAGAAAAAGCCTGCAGTGGGAAAATCAGGTCAATTCAGATGGTTAAAGTTATATAAAACCACTTTCACTGGCAAGAACAGTAGAACAATAATTTCCCTGTACATACTCAGTATTCCTTTTCATGTATGCAAGGATGCCATTAATTCTTTTTACCATACACTTAATCTGAGATGTGAAATAGGATGGTTATCTAACACGACTTTCAGTTTCCTTTTCTGAATTACAGCTTGTCATAAAGAAATACCACTTTCTCTATTCCTGATTCATGATGTTGCATTGAGCTATTTAAAAATGTTTCCCTGACAATTCCACTATTGAGTAACTGCATCTGGTATCAAGGCTTAAACTGAGGTGTTTAAGCTGTTATTTTTTTAAAAAAATGGAACATACCTGTGCATAAATAGGTATACTTAAAAAAAAAAGGTAAAACTAGCCTTGAACAACTGGAAAAAGCCATGTGTAGCCTTTACAGTAAATATAAGAAGCATTTTCATAGAATCATAGAATATCAGGCTGGAAGGGACCTCAGGGATCATCTGGTCCAATCTTTCTTCGCAAAAGCATCTGCCAAGACCAGATGGCACAGCG
>NW_016690239.1:5194386-5197509 GCF_001604755.1 Lepidothrix coronata | reverse complement strand
ACGAACTGTTTTTGTGCTTCCAGGACAGCATTCTTGAAAAACTCCTAGCACTCACTAGCTTCTTTATCCTCCATGGAAGCTTCCTACATAATCCCTCTCAAGTGAGTTCTGGGTGAGCTAAAGTTTGCTCTTCTAAAATCTAAACCTTTTATCTTAGTACTAACCCTCAGCATGCATAACATGATCCCAAACTCCACAATATTGGGATCACTGTAACCAAGGCTATCACTAACATTGCAATATAACAATAAAACATTACAAGGAATTACAAAGAAGATTTTCTTGGTTTGTGAGTAGCAAGTCCAGCAGTGCCTCATTTCTGGTTGGCACATATAACACTTGTATAAGGAAGGAGTCCTCTATGCATTCCAGGTACATGATGGATAACGTGAGCTACTGTATTGTCCTTCCAACAAATCTCTGGGTAGTTGAAGTCCCCCAAAATAACCAGGTTCCTTCGACCTGAAACTTGCTTAAGTGACTCAAATATTGCATCAGCCTTATCATCCTGGTTTGGAGGTTGGTAGCAGATGCCAACCGCAAGATCCTCCTTGGAGATGAGCCCTCTGATCTTGATCCAGAGGTATGCTATAGGACTTCAACGGTCAATGTTGTTGACTTCTGTATATTCAGGTTCTCCTTATCATAAAGCATGACTCCTCTTCCTCTTCTTCTCTTCCTGTCTTTACGAAACAGTCGATAGCCATCTGTCATAATACTCCAGTCATGTGAATTGTCCCACCATGTTTCAGTTATTCCTACGATATCATAACTTTCTGACTGATGCACGGAGTTCCAGTTCCTCATGGTTGTTCCCCAAGCAGCATCCATTGGTAAACACACACTTGAGGGGTGAGGTGGCTGTCTTCTGGTTCTCATCTGGGCAGTTAGATAAGGAAAATTTGTCACTGCTCTGGCTGGCCTGACTTATTACCCAGTTGGTTGCAATGGCATGAGTGTTGCCACTTTGGACCCCACACTCATAGTCCTCCAGTTTAAAGTCAACCTCACCACGTTATCCAGCCTGCTACCAAAGATTGTCTTGCCTCTTCTAGACAGGGCAACCCTAATCCTAACCCTAACCCTTCCTGAGCTGTCTACAGTCATCAAAGAATGTCCTGTTGTCAGACCAGCAGATAGGTGCCTCAATGCCCCTTAACAGAGCATCACCCACTTCAAGCACTCTTCATTTCTTTTTGTGGTATCCACTGTGTGCTGTTGGTACAGTTTCTCCTTGCAGACCTTGTTCATGGGTATCTACAGCTGTTAAAGCTTCACATGTGGTTTTGGTTGTAATGCTGCAGGGTGGGGAATGAAGCAGAGTCCGACTTTTGTGGGTCACAAAGACGCCTCATTCTCTGTGGCGTCTGTGAGAGGTGTATGGTTCTGAAACCACTTATCTATCTCTGTCTCAGCCCCTCTAATACTGTGCAGCCTTTTAACTGTTTCCTGCACCTCAGCCAGCTAATGCACCTCAGCCACCTAATGCAACATGCCAGTATTTGCAGGTACTTATCTTTAGTCTGGGAGAGGGGTTTTGGAACTCACTGCAACCTACTGTCTGTACTGAAGTCTCCTTCCTTACCAGTTCCATCTGCATGGAAGCATCAGGCATCTCAGGGGGGTTCTCTGTAGAAACCCTGGTTTTATATCTGAGGCAAGGGCCCACCATTATGGCAGAGACCCAGAGCAGTTCCCTGGGCTGTGGGCTTACAAGCAGGGTGCACAGCCCTTCTCACGTGCCCTTCCATGCAAGCTGCTGCACTCAATCCCTGTGCTGCGGCCTCTAAATCCCTGTTTGCCCGCTCAATCCCCATCTGCCCATCCTGGTCGCAGCACTCCCCAGAGCCATTTCAATCCCCCACAGTCGCTCCTGGCAAGGCCTGAGCTGCATAAACCTTTCTCACGAGAGCTGCCATCTGCAGGCAGGAGCGCTCTGCCCTGCCTTGTGTCCCCAGCACCAGGAACCCCCTGTACCCTTTGATCAACCCTCAGCCACGGGACTTACCATTGCTGCTGCTGCACGCCTCACCGACTTTCCTTAATATTCAAGAGCAGATCATTTATACTTTCCCCAGCATTAAATTATTGAACAATTAAGATTTCTAATGCAAAAATAAATTATGTACCTTTTAATCTAGCCTGCAACCAAAACAGTAATAAGCAAAACAGAAGCTCTCTATTTGACAGCTAACAAATTGTAGCCTGAGGCTTCGACTAACAGCTCAATAAAGTCAACACTGTTTCTTTAAGAAAAGCTGTTTTTCTTCCCAGACCCTATAAACCTGTTAGCAGCCCTCAGCTGCAGATTGGCCAGCTGTTACAGGATAACAGACAGCAAACAAGATTTCACAGAAATTGCATCTTCTGGCAATTTGCAAGGGTCTTACGCAAGTGGCGAGACAACCATATAACTCTGTTTAAATATACACATATCATCATCATGGCTAGGCTTCATGAACAAAGATTTGGGGAGGGCTCTGCCCACATTTGCTACAAGCACGCTGGTGGTTAAAAAGGCCAATATGAGATAGACAAGTCCGGTTGCAAAAGGCACAGCAGAAAGACTCCTTAGGTGGTATCGGCAAGACATGGTTCTTTCTGCATTGTCTTTTCTCCTCAAGAGTGATTCTGCGTGTGTTCTTAATATACACATGTCTCTAAGTAGCCGAATGTGCAGGTTGCTTTGTCAGTCTTGTAGGTAGCATTAACATATTGACCTGTTTTAAGAAATTTCACATACATTCACACACAGACGAATGCACACACACCTCAAAGATACATGAGATCAGGAATGGCAAACGGCTAATGTTAGCCAAAAGAGAGATAACTAAACTCAAAGAATTAAATAATCCTTGCTAAAGACAAACAAATTAAATAATCCTTGCATGATCTCAGATACATCCAGTACACACATTCATATTTTCAGTTAAAAAAAGCAATCAGTCAACATATAAATGCCTATGTAGATAAGCACTGCACTGGGACTAAGAAGTGGGCAGACTAAGAGACAGAGCTTCTCACTAACAAAAGAATTACTAAGATGTACTATGCATTATAGGCTTCTAGCAAAGTAAACTAAGATCCACATCAGACTTTTGCAGTTCAGGGTACAGTTTCGGT
>NW_016690239.1:5176534-5192491 GCF_001604755.1 Lepidothrix coronata | reverse complement strand
ATTTGTAATTTTTAACAGCACTATCTCCAACACACAGAACAACAGCCCAGAAGAAAGACTATTGGTGACTCTTCCGCCCATCAGGTCTTGCCTCCCTGACTTCTTGCTTCCCTGCAAGCATTACTAATTGGCATGCCAACAAAAGTTGTGGGAAATGCAAGTTTTCAAAGAATCACAGAATGGTTTATGTTGGGAGGGATCTCTGCAGAAGATGTGGTTCAACTCCCCTGCTCAAGCAGGAACACCTAAACTTAAAGCCTGTCAACAGAGTTCTGTGAAAACTAGAAAGTTGAAGTGAGGCTCCAAAACACATTAGTAACAGGAGTAAAAAAAATTACTAAATAAGTAATTCCAAGGTGTAGATACCAGCGTGCAATGACTTATTTTCTGTACTCTGTGCTGCACTTCAACAAAGATTAATTTTGTTTTCTGATTAAAAATATCATACAAAGCATGTGTTCATGTACCATTATCAACAGGAAGACAACACAGACTACATCCAGATAAAGATTTAAAGATATAACTCAGGATTTCAATGAATGTTGGGGACTTAACAGATAAATTTAATTAAAAACAAAACCAAACCAACAAACAAAAAAACCCAAACTTGCTCACCCAGCAGCCTGGAAAGTGAACTGACAAGATACCTTTATCAGCAACTTAAAAAATCCCTGAGTTACTATTGTTGCCATCTTGTTCACAACCAAAGGTAAGATGAAAAAGTAATCATCACATTCTAGCAAGCCTATGAGGTTCTAGAAAGACACACTAGACACTCCCATGAATTCAATCTGTTTAAACAGGCCCAGAGCACAGACACGTGTGGATTATTTCAAAACACAGAACTGATAACATTCATTTAGTTTAGCTTTGCGGGCACAGAAGATGGCGACACATATTTTCAGCCATTAGCTGGAGCTAATAAATTGCTCATCACAATGAGGGTCCAAGTCATCTGACACATCTAGGCATCAGGGCATCACTAGGAAGAGTTTGTACCATCTACATTGAGTTATTTTTCTATTGGAGTCCTTAGCTGTTTCTTGATTCAGAACTAGAATAAATCATTTTCACCTCCTAAATTAACACCCTAGCTGCTAGGCTGCAGAGCCAAGCTCCTTTGTGCTTGCCCTCTTGACAGCGTCTTTGATATCCTTATGCAGCCACTCAGCTGAAGGGACTCATGCCCGTGCTCTACCCTTCCTGGACAGGGGCTGTAAGCAAGAAGAGGTCATTGAAGAAGTTGGCACCTCTTTACCCAGTTGCTGTTCACTTCTTTTTAACTCCAGGTACACAGAAGTACCCATCTGCAGCCTGCAAAACATGAGAGGATTGATGCCACCCAGCTTTGTCATTTCCTCTTGTTTACTGGTAGGTAGGACTTCTTCCCATTCCTTAATCTCTGCATGTGTTGTTTAGCCATCTGAAGCTCCCATTTCCTCACGCCACTGGGGGACTATAGCCACCTACCTCTAGCTTCTGGATTCCCTGCTGAAGTCTGTAAACCTATCAGCTAGGTGAGTGTCTACCATCAAAGTCCTAAAGTGCACTTACCCACCAAATGACAGTTTATCCCTCTTTCTGGCAACAGTCTTCCTTACGAATCCACAGTTCTCCCTAGCAAGCAAGTTCAAAATGTCAGGTCCCAAAGTTTTCTATTTACCCTTTCCTTTTCCCGGTAGACTCTGTGGGAGTCTACCAACAGAATTCTTACACTGTTGGGAATATTTGGAAATTTCTGCTGTGCCAGGGGAAAAATGTCTGCTGTGCTAGAGCCCAAAGAAAAAGGTGTGATTATATTTGTTCCCTCTACATAAAGAAGCTGGACGCAAAGGGATAGAAGGTTCTGATCAAGTACAGTTAGGCAGAAGTTGCTCCAAAAATTCCGAGTTCGGTGTAATGGTTTTTGCTGGGATAGAGTTAAATTTCTTCATAGTATGAAGAAATGTATGGTGCTGTGTTTCGAATTTGTGCTGAAAATAATGCTGATAACCCACTGACGTTTTAGTTACTGCTGAGCAGAGCTTACACAGCATCAAGGTGTTCTCTGCCCCTCACACTGCTGTGCCAGCGAGCAGGCTGCAAGTGCACAAAAAGTTGGGAGGGGACACAGCTGGAACAGCTAACCCTACCTAACCAAAGGGATATCCCATGCTATAAGACATCATGCACAACAATAAAAACTGGGGGGAGGCTGGTGGCGGGGGCTACTGCTCAGGGACTGGCTGGGCATTGGTCTGTTGATGGTGAGCAATTGTTTTCATTTGCAATGGTTGTTTTTCTTGGATTTTATTTTCCTCTCTCTGTTGGTTTACTCTTTTTCTTTCCCTTAACATTTTTTAAATGTCTTTCTAATTATTAAGCCATCTTTATCTCAACCCATAAGTTACTTTGTCACTTTTGCCCTTCCTATTCTCCCCACCATCCCACCAGCAGGAAGTGAGCTGGCAGCTGTGTGGTGCTTAGTTGCCAGCTGGCGTTAAACTATGACATTCACATGGGAGAGAACCCAAAAAGGAAGTGCCCATCTCCTCACGTAAGTCTTAAGAAAAGGCTAGTAGTAGTAACTTCTGATTTCTTCAGTAATGGTATAGACACAGTTCATCCTAACCTGTGGCAGAGGAATGAACTACTGACCAATGTCCTTTCTAATCCTATGATGGTCTGACAATGGTCAAACTCAATGCTTTTCAGGAGCAGACAATAAAGAAATATCTTTCTGTGCCAGATTTGCAGAGAGGGCAATAGAACAGAAATGGCCCAGCTATGTCCACCATAATCTGAAATTACAGAGATAATTCCTTCTGCCAAGCAAACCCAGACTAATTTTTCTTTAAGTTTGGTAAGACTCACAATACAGCCTGACAGTGACATGTACCAGCACCCCACAGAGGTCTGCATAAGGACTTAGGGACAGAAACAAGATGGGTAAGTAAAAGCCTGGATGCAGCTTTGAGATAAATAGTGAAGGGGAAGATCCAGGTGCCTCCCTTTCGTTCATGTAGCTCAGCAGTCACCCTGAAGGAAGTGGTCAAGGGGTCTCAGGCAAAAGATGCAGCAATTCTGCAAGTTTGACTTTTGGCATTGCTTGTAACCATGAATCCTCTTACAGCTCAGATGTCATCTGATTCCTGTACACTGGTTTTACTATACAATACACTACATAAAACAAAGAGCCTATGGCTTCCCACAGTGTCAAAAGTTCACTGGCTATTTTCCCTCCCAGTCTGTGGAGGAGGTTTTTTCTGGAGCAAGGCATGTTAGTGGGTGTGACAGAGACTGGGCTGAGGACTGAGGACAAGGACTCCCCCTGCTGCATTCAAAAATCACTAAGAAATTACACTATGCTGCCTTGAAGAACTGGGTCTGTCTTATGGGGAGAAAACAGTTTCTCTTTGAAGATAAAATAAAAACATTCATAACATTCAGTGTTGATACAGTTAAAGTGCAAAATGTCATAACCTTGTAATTGCCTACAACCAAAACTACAGACTTTAGACTGAAGTCACATTAAAACAGTTTCCAAAAAAGTTATTTTCCCTTATTATACTGAAATATTGAGCAAAGTTCAAATTATTTAGTATTTCTTCTGAGAGCTGTAGAAAAGCTTCACGGTGTCAAGTGAAATGGCATTTTTAACTAATAATAATCTCCCACATATTTTCCAGAATGACCAAAAAGAACCAACTGAAAATCAAGAGATGAATCAAAAAGCCCCTTTGAACTTTCAAAATCACAGAGAAGATCCCATTCAGAGACAGATATTATGCTCTAAATGAACCAGTTTTCCTGTAACGGAGAATTACCCTGCTTGTCCCTCACCAGGGCTATGTTCTCTTGCATATCTTGTGCAACAAGAACTTTCTGAGAGGGCAATCACAAAACTGAGAAAGAAAGACAGGTAATTAGAGATGCTCAAGGAGTCTTTAGGAGAGGAACAACAGTGCACTGCTGTGCCAAAAATAATTGCTCCTTTGGTCTGCCTGTCTCTTGAGATCCTGTTCCACATTAATTAACAGTCCTCCCAATGAGGAAGAATCGGTTGGTTTCTTGGTCTTTTGTTTATTGATTTTTTTAACTCAAGCCATTCCCTTTCAGCATGAGATCTCAAAGCGATTTGAAATAGAACAGTCTGAGTTGGACAGGACCTTTAAAGGTCATCTAGTCCAAGCCCTCTGCAATGACCAGGGACATCTACAACATGATCTGTCCACTCAGAACCACGTTCAACCTGATCTTTATTGTTTCCACAGCTGGGGCATCTAACACCCCTCTGTCAACCTGCTGCCATGTTTCAACACTCTCATTGTAAAAAATTTCTTTCTTATGTCTAGTATGAAGGTACTCTCTTTTAGTTGAAAACCATTACGTCTTGTCCTATTGCTACAGACCCTATTAAAAAGTCTGTCCCCATCTTTCTTGTAAGACTCCTTTAAGTATTGAAAGGCCACAACAAGGTCTTCCCAGAACCTTCTCTTCTCCAGGCTGAACAAGCCCAGCTCCCTCAGTCTTTCCTCACAGAAGAGTTGTTCCATCACTTTGATCTTTTTTGTGAGCCTCCTCTGGACTCACTCCAACAGGTTTGTGTCTCTCCTGTGCTGAGACTCCAGGGCTGAGTGCAGTATTCCAGGAGGGTATGAAAGATTAAGTGATGCACTTCACTCATAAGAGAGAAGTGCCAATATATTTATTGATATAAACCAGGAATTTAACAAAGCCTGATACTAAAAGTGACAATGATGTAACAAGATTTAATGGCAAGTTACACATGATTTTTTACTGCATAGAGGACAAAACTGTCAGGCTCACCCTCCTGTTGAGCCATGAGGTTCAGAAAGGATCCCCTTGCTTCTAAATTCCCTTCTGACTTAGTTCCAGACTTGGTCAATGGTTTATGTCTAGAAGATTATCTGTGCACAATCAATCCTTTATATCACTTAGCTATGATTTCGAAGTTTAGCATGCTATTAATCACTTACCAAGAATCTGTTGCAGCAAGGAATCTCTCAGCCACAAGGAGTAACCTTGGGAGGCATTTCCTATTCAAGGGAAGATCCTGGTATGCAGTCTGCTGCCATGCAGGACAGTTCAATGGGCCCTGGGCTGTCTGCTGTTCATAGAATAAGATGGTTGACTTATAGTCATACTTACATGCCAGCCGTATTTTGTGTTGTTGCATGCTCAACTACCCCTGAGCTGTTAAGCAAGACTTACTGCCCTTAGCCATTGAGCAAGATTTAGGGCCCTTAACTATTCTGTTGTTATCTGTAAGACAGACAAAGGCATCACGACCACCACTGGTGGCTATTGCTCAAGCAAACAAAGGCAGGGTGGGGAGCACACCATCACAGTGGTGCCTCACAAGAGCAGAGTAGAGGGGTATAGTCACCTCTCTTGATCTGCTGGTCACACTTGATATCTCTTCTTTTTATGCAGCTCAGGATACAGTTGTCTTTCTGGGTTGCAAGCACACATTGCTGGTTCGTGTTAGTTTCCATCCACTAGCACCCCAAGACCTTCTCAGCAGGGCTGCTCTCAATCCCTTCCTCCCTCAGCCTGTATTGGTACCAGGGTTTGTCTCATCCCAGATACTTGCCCCACCCCATCTTGCACTTGGCCTTGTTGAACCTCATGAGACTCCCATGAGATCACTTCCCAATCTTGTCCAGCTTCCTCTGAATGACATCCAGTCTTTAAGGACTGTCAACTGCACCACTCAGCTTGGGTTACCTGCAAATTTGCTGAGGATGCACTCGCCCCCACTGTCTATGCCACTGATAAAGGTATTAAACAGTACTGGTCCCAATTTGGAACACTGACTGACACCACTCATCACTAGTCTCCATTCGTACATTGAACCATTCACCACTACTCTTTGGATGTGGAAATTTGGTTTTTCCTAAAAACATGTTTCTGTAATGCTGTAGTTTCAGAATGAGCCAGGAGAAACTGAACAACTGAACTTTTGCTTTACTGGCAGAACAGTCCTTTAGAAGACAGTATTCTTCTAAACAGACTTTATGGAAACAGCAGACAGTCATGTGAACCATGAAGATGAGTCTACTGCAGATTTAAATACTAAATCTGGCACATATAAATTGAAGCTCCTTTAGCTAGAACTGCCCACTCACTCTAGATGGTGACAGTAAAAGCTTCTGCTTCCATGGGAGATGAGTGTCTAAGTGCCTTTAACAGTTTATGGAGGTCTGGTGTGCTGGTTTTGCCTTGGGCAGAGTTAACTTTCTTCACAGTGGCTGGTATGGGACTCTGTTCTGGATTGTGCTGAACACAGGGTTGATAATATAGGGATTTTTTTGTTCCTGCTGAGCAGGGCTTTTCTGCTTTTCTTACTGCCATGCTGGCAAGGAAGTTTTGGGTGCATGGGAGGTTGGGAGGAGACACAGATGAGACACAGGAGCCAGGACAGGTGACCCAAACTGACTCTAGGGATATTCCACACCATATGACATTCTTGCTCAGTACATAAAACAGGGGGAAGAAGGAGAAAGGGACATCTGTAGTGATGGCACGTCTTTCCAAGTAACTATCATGCATGATGGGGCCCTGTTCTCCTGGAGATGGCTGAACATGTGCCTGCCCGTGGGAAGCAGTGAATTAATTCCTTGTTTTGCTTTCCTTGTTTGCGGAGCCTTTGCTTTCCCTATCAAACTGTCTTTATCTCAACCCTGAGTTTTCCAGCTCTTACCCTTCCAATTCTCTCCCTGATCCTGCTGGTGGGGAAATGAGCGAGTGGCTGCCTGGGGCTTGATTTCTGGATGGGGTTAAATCACAAGTCTTTTTTGGCACCCAACATGGGGCCCAAAGGGTTTGAGATAATGACAGATCTGATTGGGATGTGCTAGATTGAATTTATATCTGTAAGTGTTGTTTAGCTAGTAATGAGCAGGCTCCTGTACTTGCCATAGGGCTCGCTTTCCTGTCTGTATATTAGAGTCTAGTGCTTGTTAGTGGCTGCTTTTTGCTTTCGCTGCTTCTTGTAGTGCTATACAGCTTATCACCTCACTGAATTGTGCCTGGGAACGTTTTGATAACAGCCATGGTGATGCACCTGGGCTGGCAGGTGGCTAGTGTGTTGCTGCTGTTTCTGTTCTGCCGTATTGGACAGCCTGGAATTTCACTCTGCACTTGAGCTGAAGTTCAGAGTGAGCGAGCAGCTGCGTGGTGCTTGGTTGCTGGCTGCGGTTAAACCACGACACCTGGTCAACAAAGGCAATGGAGCACTGCAGAGAGCTGACCACTGGACCCCTGCAGGTGGTCACTGCACTCCCACTCCAAGTAAAAGCAATGAACATTTGAGGAATGGCCTGGGAAAGGAAGAAAAAAGACTTTCAGTTAGAGGATAATTCCTATCCAAGAAAGTGAAATGGAAAGGAAGGCAGCCAGGATTACATTTGTGTTTTACAATTAGTAATCTCAGAGTATTGCTGACTGAATGGGAGTGATTTCCCTGCACAGTATTCCAGCAGGTGACCAGTGAGGAAAATGGAAAGGGTGAAGAAAGATGAAGGTACCAGAGGAAGACCAAGGTGGGATCAGGATGCACTCTGGTTCCTCTATGAGGAGCAATATCTAACGTGGCTGTCACTACTCAGGGATCAACAAGGTCTTTTCCCAAAGACATGGAATCTCCATATGACATGTCAGACTTCTAGGGAATGCACTCCCAAGATGACAGGAATCCAAGAAACTGAAATTCTCTACAGGTTTCTGGTATATTGTATGTAAAGCAGGTTACCCAGGTACTGACATCTCTGCAAACATTATGGCTCCCCCAAAAAAGGTTGAAAGACACATGTTGATAAAAATACATAGGCACAGATAGGGCCAGACAAGCAGACTTACATGTTTGCAGCAGCAAAAGAAAAAGATATTACTCTGATATGCAAACCCATAATAAACATAGTTCAATGCCAGGATAGCCTGGATTTCCAAAGAAGCAGATAACTTCTCTAATATCCTGTTGGCACAGAAACACTGGAGCAGATGGGCAATGATTATGTTAGTTGTGTGGCTGGCAGAAATTTCGCTCACAAGAAGTATGAAATTACCTTCCAGTAAACAAAATGGGGAGGGTTTTGAAAGGTCATACCCTCCATGCATAACAGAATAAATGCTTGCATTAGTCCCTGCAAGATCTTTCTTGTGTATTTGAGCTCTAATGAATCAAAGTTCAGTTTGTGCTCAGATCAGTATTCTCTGACATGTAAATATTCAAAACAATAAGGTAGTGTTTAAAATAAAAACTAAAAAAAAACTATGAACAAAGCTCAAACAGACATTGGCTGATTAAAGCAGGAGTAAGAGACAGATACTGTAGTTTTACTCTGTGGTTTTTCTCCATAAATAATGTACACTTACAGTTCCTGAAGATTGTTGAGACTTGGCTGACCACTTCATGAGGAAGCTTCTAAACATGTACGGAGTAAATAAGCCTACAAAGATAACAGACTCCCTATTAATATCACATTGATTAAAGAGGCAAACCTTTTGCAGTTCTCATGGAAGCAAGTTGGGAAATCACTTACGTACTTTAAGGAAAGTGAAATGTTATGGATGAAATGTATAAGGATGTACAAGTACAAAATTGACTAGGTTCTCCAGTAGCTTCACATTATATCAGAATATCTGCATTCCAGGGTTTTAAAAGTATAACATAGAATCATAGAATCATAGAATCAGCTGGTTTCGAAGGGACCTCTGAGATCATCAAGTCCAACCCTTGATCCAACACTGCGGTAGTTACTAGACTATGACACTAAGTGCCACATCCAGCCTCATCTTAAAAACCTCCAGGGATGGAGAAGCCACCACTTCCCTGGGCAGCCCTTTCCAATGCCTGATTACCCTCTCTGTAAAGAATTTCTTCCTAATATCTAATCTAAACCTCCCCGGCACAGCTTAAGACCATGCCCTCTTGTCTTACTGATAGTTGCCTGGGAGAAGAGACCAACCCCCACCTGGCTACAACCTCCTTTCAGGGAGTTGTAGAGAGTGATGAGGTCTCCCCTGAGCCTCCTCTTCTCCAGGCTGAACAACTCCAGCTCCCTCAGCCTCTCCTTGTAGGACTTCTGTTCAAGTCCCTTCACCAGCCTTGTTGCTCTTCTCTGGACCTGCTCCAGCACCTCAATATCCTTCCTGAACTGAGGGGCCCTATATTATCAACCCTGTTAGAGAAGGCACAGAGGGCACATATCTTCCACCTGATAGCCCCCAGCTTGACAATTAGACTGCTCTCTTTGCATTCAGGGGTTTGAGGCGCTGCATCTACCAAGTCATCTGCAGTCAGGGAACCTCAGGGCCACGGGCTGTCACTGCCTCGCACAGGTAACAAGGTCCTATTGTTTCAGCCAGGCATGCAAACACAGGCAGTAGCTAAGCAGCCCACAGAGTACTCCTGCCTCATCCAAATGCAGGGAAAGAATAGGGTAGGATAGGATAGGATAGGATAGGGTAGGATAGGATAGGATAGGATAGGATAGGATAGGATAGGATAGGATAGGATAGGATAGGACAGTACAGTATAGGTTCAGAGACAACTTCCCTACAGTGGGCACTACAAAGATCAGGTTAGTCAAATTTCCTTCAGAAATGGCACACGCATACCTGATGCTACATTTTGGTGGAAGAAATATGATGAAAGACTTCTTGATGTCACTTTTTTTTATGCCAGGGTCCACTGCATCTCACACAAGCACTTTCCAAGGGCTGCCTGGATGCACTTGGAAATGACCCGCTGTCCTGGCATTCCAAAGAAAGGGGAAGAAATAAGCCATCTCATCTCTGATTGAGAATTTGAAATTACAAACTTCAATTCCTGGTAGAAGAACACAGCTCTGCATTTTGGAATTAAAATACACAGTGCTTTCTGAGACGTGGTTGTGTCCCGCTTAACCACAGAGCAGGAGTCTGCCCCTGAGCTCAAAGACTTTATGACAATACACAAACAGGAGGAATTCAGTCCATGGCTTCTTGAGAGCCAATCTGGGCCATACTGTCATTCACGGGAGATATTACAACTTTTCTAGGTTATCTCTATAGTTGTAAGAATCAAATTAACACTTTTTTACACTTAGGGTTCTCAAGTACTGGAATAGGTTGTCCAGACAGCTTGTGGAGTATCCACCTCTGAAGATGTTCCAAACTGGATGGAATAATGGTCCTGAGCAACCTGCAGTAGTTTTCCATTCAGCAGGGCAGGGTGGACTAGATCTCCAGACAGCTCTCCAACCTGAACTATTCTGTGAAATTTTTTTTGCTTTGCAATTAATTACAGCATTCCAATTTCCCAATTTTTTATGAAAGCAGAGAGCTGAGAAATGAAAAGTAGTTAAAGAAAATAATAAGTATAAAATAAATCACAGGAAAATTGTCATTTATCATTTGTAAACTAAACATTTCAAACAACAGAACATATAAGCTAGAATTTCTGAAGATGTTTTCAAGAAATTCGGACAAATTACATGAAATGCTATCTCATGGCATTCTATTTCAAATAACATGATTGTAAAATCATCTTTGCAGTTGTATATGGAAATTTATTTAGGCTACAGGAATTTATTGAAAGGGCAGAAATCAGAGAGATATTTTCCACCTGTGAAATACAGAACAGAGAGGGATTTTCATTAATGCATGCATGGAAATAATTACTCATGGAGCTCAGAATTTAAAGAGTGCTAAGTGTGTTGGCACCTCATCCACCTTATTTCATAAGAATTTACATGTCAATTTTGTTTTAAGTCTATATTGACCACCCAGACAACTAAGCATGAGTTAGCAGTGTGTGAACATGAGTCAACACCACAACCTTGTGGTGGACACGGCCAAACACAAAGGGGGCAGCACTTCAAGGGAAGTGATTATATTCTTCCATTCAGCATAAGATCTTGTCATGTGCTCAGGGCTAGGCTCTCCAGTACAGGAGAGATATCAGCTTACTTCAGTGAGACCAGTGAAGGGGCACCATGATGGTTGGGTCCTGGAGCACCCAATGTACCAGGGGCAAGGGAGCTATATCTAGTCTGAAGACCAAGGGTGGGGAGCATCTTCTTGATGTCTTCAGACATGTGATGGGAAGGTACAGGTAAGACAGCCGGGCTGCTCTCAGGGACGTCCTGGGAAAGGAAAAGAATCAACTGTCACAAATTGTATCAGAGAAATTCCAGTAAGATATTGTCACAGACAAAAAATGTTTACTCCTTCAGGGAATTTTCATGAATTTATTTGACAATTAACAACCTATTAGTTACAGATTCTGGTATCAAGGGAGACTGAAAAAACCAACCCTCAGGAAAAAACTCTGCTTCCCTTCTGACACCTCTTCCCCCCACTGACCTTTTTGCTCCTCAGTCCCCTCACCCCCAGGCCATGCTCAGCCCCTTTGCTGAGGCGGTGGCCAGTGCAAGAGACTGGGGACAGCACACGAGTGCTGGTTCCTTCACTGACAGCAGCTCCTCCAGGCTGCATCCCTCACCCCTGCTCAGATGTCCCCTTCTCTCTTCTCTCCTCCTGCTCCAGTGTTGATTCCCCCCCCCCCATCTCCTCTCTCCTCTTACCCTGGCCTTGTTTCTCCTTTTGCTTGGTGTTTACCGCCCTCACTTTAAGATACTTTCCCAGAAGTGCCATAGACTCCCCTGAGGATGGGCCCAGACGTGTCCTATGTTGGGTCCTTTGGATCTGGATGGCATATTCTGTGACTGGCTCAGGGCAGCTCCAGCCTCTCCTCACAGAGGCCACCCCTGTAGCCCCTCTACCAAAATGTTGACAATGATGAGGGGACAAATCACTGTGAAGTAGTCAAACACTACAGCAGGTTGCCCAAAGGCTCTGGAATCCACACCCTTGGAGGCAATTCCAAACTCAGCTGGGCAAAGCCCTAAGTGACCTGGCCCAACACCCACAGCAGACCTTCTCTGAGCAGGGCACAGGTGACACAAGTGCCTGAGGATCTTTCCAACCTGAGTTATTCCATGATTCTACAAAACTGTTGGAATCACTTCCAGGCTCAGTAAAGGTTTGGAAGACACAAGAACACAGAGACCAACCAGAAGATGCTTGTGTCTGCATTACTGAGGAGATCCTTCCCTTTCAAAATAAATAAATATTACCATAAAGTGAGCAGAGATGACAGGGAGGCATGTCCAGAGCAGGAGACTGACCCTGTTCTGTTCCAAGTAGGCGGAAATGGAGGCTGAGGGGACAAAATGAAAAAGAGCTTTCCAACAAAAAGACTGTGAAGCAGGGAGTCTTACCAGCTAGGCACATGATTTTTCTTAATTTTAAACACTATACAAAAGGTCACTTTTGAAGAAGCTGCATTTGCTCTCCCTGCCCTGGTGTTTCTTCAGCTCAGCCCTGGAGTTATTGTAACATTCAGGCCACAACCAATGTCGTGTCTGCATCTGCAAGCCTTCCTGGGCAGGGCACAAATGCCCCAGTGTTGGTCAGTGGGCCCTGCTGTGGAAGAGAGGAGGTTCTGGCACCCACCCCCAGAAACACTCCTGTCCCCCAGAATCCTTGGGCCTCTGCCTCAGATGACATGATTTAATCACCACCCCTCAGGGACACTCTCTGCACATATTCAGTTTCTGATTCCCACAAAACTCTGCTATACTTTTCCTGGAACTTTGAAATCTCGGTTGCCGTATACGGCACCATTTTAGTAGCAGTTTGCTGACCCTGACCATTGTCTATGGTTTCAGCTTTAATTAGGGGTCGTAATGTTATTTCCTCATCAACAGATTAGAATGCAAACGTAACATGTCACTTTTTGTCAGGATAATAGTTTTACTCATTCATTGGATACAAAAAGGCAGAGTTGTGAGATAGTATTTCTGTAAATGGTCCAGATGCTAAATCCTGCAATCCTTCCCATAAGATTTTACTCTCTTATATGCATCCCAAAGATCCACCTGAAGCATCCTAGTATGATCATGCTTGGCAGCAAGCAATGCCTCCTCCTGCAGCCTCTTTTCCTTTTCCCAACTGTGCTCAGCAAGAAATGCCTCCGCCTGCACCTTAGTCTCCCCTTCACGATCATGCTGAGCTGCAAACAGGCCCTCTGCCCACAGCCTACATTCCCTTTCACAATCGCACTTAGCAGCAAGCAACACTTGTTCCCAAAGCCTGTTTCCTCTCTCCTCACTTAACTGATCCTGCAATCCTTTCACCAAATCCTGCAGAGATCCAAACATTTCTCCTTCTTCCCATTTGTTGGTATACCTCTCCTTTTGGGCAGCACTTTAAGCTACTCTCAAAATTGCACAGAAAACTGCTTTACCTTTCCCCTTTCGTACCTTTTGTTCACTTAACACCACATTTATTGATTTAACCACTGCTTCAGGCCTATACAAATCTCCATTTGCCCATTCCATGCCCGAGGGAGTCAGGCACACATTATATTCTCTCAACTTTTCCAAAATCAGGGAACAGTCAAGCACTGATATTTCCTACGCAGTCTTGGCTTATAGCTGCTCAGATGCCTCCTGGCTCTTAACAGGATCACATCCCAGCACTCCCTGCCCAGAACTCAAGGGTAGAATGATGACATCCTGAACGGACCCCTTCAACCATGGCATCCTGTCCATGATACCAAAAATGTGCCGTCCCTCCCTTAAGGGCCAGGAGCACCCAAGATTTGTAAATGCTCATGGTCGAAAGGAACAACAAATGTCAGAGGGTCTGCAAAAAATCACAAAGTTTTAAGAGTAAATTACACACTTGGCACAGAAATTGGTATATTAGTCCCTGACCTACTATATAAACACATGGCAATGGGTTTTGAATGAAGGGGCAAGGTGAAAGAGAAGATAGAAAGAGATGAATTAAAGAGGGGGATAGAGAAAAAGAAGAGAGAAAGAGACAAAGAAAGAAAGAGGAAGAGAGGAAGGAGGGAGAGAGGGAGGAAGGGAGGAAGGAAGGTAGGTAGGTAGGTCCTAGGGGTACCCCTCTACAGTCAATGCCCACCTCTTGGCCTCATTCCTGTGCTTGTGCAGTACTGTGTTTGCTTATCTCCAGGAACTAAAACAAGGATGTTTGTCTCAGAAAAGTGCTGCCCTACCTCTGCATGGCCCTCTTCTGCAGCCACATGTTATTCTTTCTCACAGCATGTTATTATCAACAATCCTTGGTTATTACCAACAATCCTTGGTTATTACCAACAATCCTTGGTTGCCTGCACAGCCACCTGGCTATCGGTGTTTGAGACATACACATCAGCCTCATATATTTTGGGCTTCTGCTCAGCTTTCCTCATCACCATTTCTTTAGCACTGGGAAACACACAGTGTGGCACTGTGAGTATCTATTTACAGGGCAATATGTCCAAACAGTAATTCACTGGAATCCCACTTTGAAACTTCCAGAAAATGCAACATAACAATCAGGACAGAGGTTGTGCCTTCATTCAAAAACTACCAGAAAGCTTGACTCGCTAGAAGTCACGTGACCAGCTGCTGGCCCTGCCCCAAGAAGTGTTCCAGATTTCATCTTATTAGAAATTAATATGCATGAATAGGCCAGGGAACAAGGACAAGAATCCAGATTCTGGGAGAAGACTGCCACATACTACTTGCTTGAAGTCCATTCTGAATTGAGAGTTGGTGAAGCCATCTTCCCCATGCCCTAGATCAGATCCCCAAGCCTTGGAGTTAAACCTAAAGGCAATGACTTATGCCCAGTGTACTGAGTACCCTGACTGGGTAGCTCCTGCCACCAGGACAGTTCCTAGGTTTTGACAAGTTAGAAGCTACAGGAAATAGCTTCTAAGGGCCCATCTCCCACACAGAAACTCAGAACTGACATACCTGTCGCAGAACACCTGTGCATGGAAAAGGGACTCACCAGGATCCAACCTGCCCTAAATGCTGAGCACAGTAGGAGACATAGAACGCTGCTCAGAGCCTGGCTGGCTGCTTTATGCCCACAGCTGCCAAGCTTGTCTGCTCAGGTTGCGAGAGAAGAAATACCTACAACTTTTCTTTGCAAGTACTGGCAGGGAAGGAGAAAGTTGCTTCTTTCAAAGAAAGGCAAGGAGAAGAAGGGCCTGCCTGGGACGTATTAGCTCACTGGCTGGACACCTCTCCAGCACTGCCACATCTGAGCTTAATCATCACATCTCAGCCAGAAGCCACTCAAATCACTGTCACTTACTAGTGTCAAGAACACCAGGCTGCAGGCTATTTTACGGACTTGGAAAGATCCTTTCTATCATTGCTACTGCACAAAGCTCTGGTGTATCACACCAGTGATATTCTTGTGACTTACCAATGGCAATCACTAACCCTTGTTTCAAAGTCTTTTAGTCCTTCAGCTCTCATTCCCCTGTTTTGTAAACCTGTTTACCGAGAGAGCAAACACGGCAAGATGTACATCACCAGTGTCTGTGTTTTGCTCTCAGATGGAAGAACAGTCCTTAGTGGTTAACTAACGACTGCAGCAGCCTCAGGGAAAACAGTAAAAACGTCTGTGAGGTGAGGTCTAGCGGATGACATGCAGAAGCGGGGCCGTGCCGGGCGTCCGCACGGCGGCAGAGCCGGGCTCCAAGTCGCGCTCAGCACGGGGGGGAGCCGGGGACCCGGCGGGATCCGAGACGGGGCGGGGCACGTCGGGGGCAGCCGGGTCTGCGCGGCCCCCTGGCCTGCCCGTCCTGGGGAGGCGGCGGAAGCCCCGCTGAGTCACGGTGAGGGCGGGTCCGCCCGCTGAAATACCGCTTGTTCCATCCGCGGCCCCGGCGGACAGCGGACCGCTCCCCATTTATCTCCACTCGTCTCCCGTTCCTCTCCCTCTCCTCTCCTCAGAGAGCCCACACCGGCAGCCCCCGGCGTGGGACGCGCCCGCGGCGAGGAGCTGCCGCCGGCAGCCCGTGCCCCCGCCTCGGCCATGGCGGGGCCGCGGGACCCCGCGGAGCGCTGCTCCTGCCGCAACACCGACTGCCTGGAG
>NW_016690239.1:5163716-5176502 GCF_001604755.1 Lepidothrix coronata | reverse complement strand
TTGTAGTTTTGTTGGGTGTTAGTGGAAGCTGCCATTTGCAATGCAGAGTTAACCTTTTCTCCTCTTGCAGGGGTTGGCGTTGATGACATGTTCATCATGATCGCTTCCTGGGAACAAAGTTCAAGGAAAAAAGAGAAATCCAATGTTAAATCTCTGCTGGCTGAGACTTACTCAGAGGCAGCACTTTCTGTGACCATCACCACTCTCACGGATGTTTTGGCCTTCTTCATTGGCACCTGGACCGCTTTTCCATCCGTGAGAGCTTTCTGCCTCTATACAGGCACTGCTTTTGTCTTCTGCTATGTATATACCATGACCTTCTTTGGGGCAGTTCTTGTATTAAATCATAAAAGGGAGCAAGGAAACCGACACTGGCTGACTTGTATGCGTGTGGGAGTAGATAAAGATCAGGCTGAGAACTCCTGCTTGTACAACGCTTGCTGTGTCGGCAGCTGTTCCAGGCAGTCCTCTGAGCCAGAAGGGGAACATCCAATGAGCATATTCTTTAAAGAGTATTACGGGCCTTTTTTTACAAATAAATGGGTCAAGCTATTTGTGGTGTTGCTGTACGGAGCGTATTTGGGTGGCAGCATTTATGGGTGTACTCAGATCAGGGAAGGCATCGATCTTCGAAATCTGGCTAATGATGACTCTTACGTTATTCCATACTATGATGATGATGAGAAATACTTCTCGACGTATGGACCCAGGGTCATGGTTGTCATTCCTGAAAGGGTAGATTACTGGAATGAGACGGTTCGTCGTGGCATTGAGAGCTGTGCACAGAATTTGGAGAACATTTCCTACGTTGATAAGAACCTCTCAGAGTCCTGGCTGAGAGTATACACAGTACTCGCTGAAAGCAGTTCGATAAATATAAACAATAAGACTCAATTCTTTAATAACTTACCTGTACTGTTCAGCATTCGTTCCAGTTTTGCGTGGGACTTAAACAAGACTCGGGATGAAATAGAAGCTTCACGTTTCTTCCTTCAGACAGTGGACGTGACCTCAGCCGTTGATGAGAAGAATCTTCTCAATCAGTTAAGAGAGACAGCCAGGCAGTGCAGTATTCCACTGAAGGTGTATCACCCGGCGTTCATCTACTACGACCAGTACCTGGTAATAGTGCAGAACACCGTTCAGAACGTTGTCGTTGCTGCCGGGGCAATGCTCGTTGTCTCCCTTCTGCTCATTCCCAACCCGTTGTGCTGCCTGTGGGTGACTTTTGCAATAGCTTCTGTTATAGTTGGTGTGGCGGGTTTCATGTCGTTCTGGAATGTCAATCTCGATTCCATATCCATGATCAACCTGGTCATTTGTATAGGGTTTTCGGTAGATTTTTCTGCTCATATTTCCTATGCCTTTGTTACGAGTGGAGAGTCATCAGCCAATAAAAGGGCAATCGAAGCGCTGTCCCTGCTCGGTTACCCGGTATTACAAGGTGCAGTTTCTACTATATTAGGAGTTGTTGTCCTGGCTGCAGCAAAAACCTACATCTTTAGGACCTTTTTCAAGATCATGTTTCTTGTCATTTTGTTTGGCGCTCTTCATGGTCTTGTTTTCATTCCAGTGTTTTTAACATTTTTTGGAAAATTTGGCACATCACCCCACAATACCAAATCTGAAAAGCCAGAGCTTAGCTTAAGAAATTATAAAGATTGCTCATGACTACATTAAATGTATTCTATTTTATATATATTATATATTGATTGAAATGCAGTGACTTTCAGGGAATGTAAGAAATGAATAAAATGAAGGACAGAAAAATAAATATATCAGGGAAGGAAGGCTTCAAAAAAGCCATGCAAGAAAAACAACAGAAGAAATGAAACATTACAGAGTGCATTTGCATTTCTCATTTTTGTGTGTGCTTGATTCAACATCTTAATGTTGTTAAATATTTTTTGTGTTTACTGAATGTATTAAAATGACTCCTAAGCCTGCAGGAGACAAAGTCTGCTTAAGGCTCCTAATGCAGCACAAGAAACCGTTGGTGAAGACAAATGGACTCACATTTTCTGTTCAAAGTCTTATTGTCTTGATCTGTTTTCTAGCTAAGATTAAACATTTGGTACCTTTAAGAAGATTGTGTGTATCTTCTGTTGGCTGCAGTTTGCAAAGGGATATGCTGTAGGTTATTGAAGTTGTGTGGACCTCCTGAGTAACCACCATGGAAGATGCCCTGCCATGGCACGACAGGACAAGGATTCACTAGGGAGAATCATGTCCTGATTGAGAGCAAAGTGGAAAAACAACTCAAGTTTGAGCAGGTCAGTCCTAAAACTGTAAACCCATAAATTCCACCGTATTCATCAGTGACAGCCCATCCTTTGACATGTCAATAGAGCAGAGGAGCTCCCACTGAATAAGAGCTAAGAATATATGAGGTTGTCTTCTGACCTGTAGGGACAAGACAGTGGGTGAGAAGTCAATTCATAATTTGTTGCCAATATAAGGAGCAACCCATTGGAAATCAAATGATGGTGACTGATGTTTGTAATTTTGGAAAAACTGGTGTAGGACTTACCATTCAGTCCAAATCTGCTGCTGTGGAGGGTTTCTGCTGAGAGATCAAGCAAGTGTGACAAAGCCAGGGTCTGCCTCTGTCCCCTATGGATTTCTGGCTGGTTGTATGAGACCCAGTAAACAAGGCAGAATCCTATTTCTTTCATGATACTTCTGTTTATGGGGACCACAGGCTTGAAATCCAGTCATTCACAAACAGGACAAACAGGAAGTACTGATACTAATTTTCAGAGCAGTGAATCATAATCTACAGGTATTTCCATTTTGAGTCGCTATGAAAGCTACATAACAAAGCTGAAGATAAATCACTGACAGCCAAGAAAAAATTGTGGGACCAGTTACTCAATATTCACTAAATCTGGAATGCAACATGAAAGCATACTGGCAACTTTCTGTCCAAAACCCATTATTAACCAAGTTCCTATAGAAAAGGAAACTAAAAATCAAATACCCACCACCTCCTCAAAATTTTTTGATCCTGTGCACACCTTCTCAAATTGGAAAAAAGTGCAGAGACCACATGAAGTTTACTTGAAACTAATTTTATGTTAGTTGCTCAAATTTAGAGAGATACTGGTGAGGCCACACCTCAAATCCTGTGTTTGGTCTTGGACCCCTCACTGCAAAAAAGACATTGAAGTGCTGGAGCATGTCCAAAGAGCAATGAACCCAGTGAAGGGATTAGATCAAAAATCTTACGAGAAGCAGCTGAGGGAGCTGAGGCTGTTTAGCCTGGAGAAAAGGAGGCTCAGGGAAGACCTTATTGCTCTCTACAACTGCCTGAAAGGAGGTTGTAGGGAGGTGGGAGTCAGTCTCTTCTCCCAAGGAACAAGTGACACGACAAGAGGAAATGACCTCAAGCTGTGCCAGTGAAAGTTAGGTTGGATATTAGGAAAAATTTCTTCACTGAAAGGTGGTCAAGCATTGGAATAGGCTGCCCAAGGAAGTGGTAGAATCACCATCCCTGGAGATGTTAAAAAAAAAAAAAAAACGTGGATGTGGCACTTAGGAATGTGGGTTAGTGGTGAACATGGAGATGCCGGGTTAATGGTTGGACTTGATACTCTTGGAAGGTTTTTCCAACCTTAATAATTCTATGGTCTGAAGAGTAATGATTACACTTATCATTAAGACATGTCCTAGATCACTTTCTAAAAGCAAAAATAAATTAAGCACAAAGCAGTTTTTTGGAGGAGTACTTAACATGCATGAAACCAGAAGTGCATTTCAGCTGATGCATCTTTCCAGGTCTACCTTTATCCCTAGTGCTAGAGCTTTTTGGAGATTGATTTGGCTTTTTTGCTTTTTGGAAATTGAAACAAATAAAACCACCAATCGCCCTACCACATCTCCCCTCTACCTATGACAGCCTGAGAATTTTTATACTAAATTCTTTATAAAAGGTATCCTGAACTTTCCTGCAAATTATGTTAAGTTTCCTTCTAATTTCAGTTTTTCTGTGGTCTTCCTATCTGGAAAGATAAACCAAATTTGGGGGTGTTGTTTCATCACTATGGCAGTTGAATATTCTGCAGAAGTAGCTCTGTAATAATGAATAAATGTTTATTAAAAAAAGTTGGTCTTGCAATGCTGTGGAGCTAAAGAGGAAGTTTTGTTCCTAGAAGGAGAAACAATTCTTGAAATAGTAGTCAAAGGTTGAAAACTTGTATTAATCTTAGAAGTTAGCTGTCTAGTTCAAAGTCAAAACCCAGTGCAACTACAGCCCATATGGTACAGAATTACAGCCAGCAGCATTAAATTTCCAGGACAGGGCACTAACCACAAAGCTAGATCTGGGAAAAAACAAACCAAAACCAAATCTTAACCGCATGCACCAGAGTCCCCTCTTCTCCCATGAAATGTTTCATTGTCCATATTAGTGCTTTTATTATGGCATGCAGTACAGCCATTTCTGCACTGATGATACTGTGGAAGGAGCAGAGGATGCACTCACATTGGCCAACACCAGAGGAAGGCCTCTCAATAAACACTGGAACAGGAGTCAAGCTCTTGGAAAAAGAGAATGGAAATCTACCTCTGAGAGAAGTAGAGTGACCTATTTAAAGTTAGTACTCTCACCTCTCATCCTGTTGTTTGGCCGTGTTTTAGAACATGCTTTACAAATAGCTCTCCTTGCTTCTAGCAGAGGTTTCCAAGCAGATCAAGATCAAGCTACCAGTGCCTTGATTGCTTTAATTTCAGTTTAAGGGATCAAGATTTAGAAAACTGTTCTGACATTTCAGCTGACTCAGGTCATCACTGAGTAGGAAGCAGCCAGAAAGAGCAGGCCACATCTTTCTCTGAAAATTTGCATTTTCTTTGTATTAAGCTTGATGGAAAAATTCTGGCATGCCAGCCTCAGAAATGGAGAAAATCCAGAATCATGTCCAAGTGTGAATTTCTTATTTTATATGCCACTGTGCTTGTGACCAGTTTAAGGGTATTTAAAAAGCCAACAGTCCATCTGAGCACCTAGCTGTGCCCTGTTTTCAACAGCAGGAGGCCATGTACTTAAAGGGAACTGAGGTTATTCTCACCCTCTGACTGACATCTGGAAACTGCCTTTGTGGGTTGACTTGGACACTAGGAACACACCAAAGCTGCTCTATCACTCCCCTCCTCAGCTAGGCAGGGGAGAGAAGATACCAAAAAGACTCATAGGTTGAGATAAGGGCAGGGAGAGATCACCAGTTACTGTCATGAACAAAACAGACTTGACTTGGGGAAATTAGTTTATTGCCAATCAAATCAGAAATAGAACCAAATATTAAAAACACCTTCCCTTCCCCCCCCCCTTTTTTCCTGGTTTAAACATCACTGCCACTTTTCTTTACCTTCCCCCTACAGCGGCAAGGGGAGGGGGTGGGACAGGAAATGGGTGCAGTCAGTTCATCACACATCTCTGCCACTCTTCCTTCCTCAGGGGGAGGAGGACTCACTCCTCTTCTGCTCCAGTATGGGGTCCCTCCCATGGGAGACAGTCCTCCACAAAATTCTCCAATGTGGATTCTTCCTACAGGCAGCAGGTCTTCACAAACTGCTCCAGCATGGGTCCCTTCCACAGGGTGCAGTCCTTCAGGAACATCCTGCTCCAGCATGGGTCACAAGTCCTGCAAGCGAACCTGCTCCAGTGGGCTACTCTCCAGTGGTCCACAAGTCCTGCCAGGAGCCTGCTCCAGTGCACAGCCTCCTTTGGGCATCCACCTGCTCTGGTGTGGGGCCCTCCACAGGCTCCAGGTGGAGCTCCATGGGCTGCAAGGGGAGAGCTGCCTCACCGTGGTGTTCACTACCAGCTGCAGGGGAATCTCTGCTCCAGTGCCTGGAGCTTCTCCTCCCCCTCCTTCTTCACAGACCTTGGTGGCTGCAGAGTTGTTTTTCTCTCATGTTCTCACTTTTCTCTCCTCTGGCTGCAATTGCTCTTGCACAGTAACTTCTTCACCTTCTTAAGTGTGTTATCCCAAAGGCATTACCACTGTGGCTGATGGGCTCAGCCTTGGCCAGTCGTGGGTCCCTCTTGGAGCTTCTGGCTGTGCTCTATCAAACATAGGGAAGCTTCTGGCATCTTCTCACAGATGCCCTCCATGTAGCATCCTCACTACAAAAACCCTGCCACACAAACCCAATCCAGTGGTCTCCTACCTCTGCCCAATGATTATGTGAGGAGAAATTCCAGCTCCTAGATGCACCCAAAGAACACCAGAGGTCAAACCCAATGCCTAAACAGGTAAGTTTCTTTGAAACTCCACAGATGTCACATGCACACAACCAACCAAGAACGACAATAAACTCTGTAGTAATATCTGTGCTGTTAAGTTGGCCAGAAAGCAAAAGATCCCTTTCACACTTTATGGCTAATCTTGTAAAAATCTTTCATGATCCAATGAAATACCACTTCTCTACTTCTATGCATATAGCAAGAAGCTTTTGAATGAGAATTGGACTTAAAGGACTTAACTCTCAAACAAGATCACTGAATATAGATTTTAGTGACTTCAAAAAAAAGTTTTTTGCTTTTATTTCTAAGTGCAGATTCACATTATTTAGCAGGAAAAGTTCCCTTTCAAGTCCCACTACAGAAGTAGTAAAAAGGTCTGAATTTCTAGGGAGAACATTCCCTAGAAATCTCATTAGAGAGAGTGCAATTTTGCCATAATTCTCAAAATTTATTTACAACTTTAAATGTTATATACACCTCAATTTACATAGTAGGGAACTTGGTATTACATGTTATAGCAATTTACAATGAATAAAAAGAAAACCAATATGCATAATTAAAATTAACCTTTATTACTCCAAAAACAGATGCCAAATATGCAGTATATTTCTGTTTCTGTTGGCATATTTCTAAAATACATGTACAACTCTAACTAGTCAGCCTAGACATTTTGTATACTGTTTTATAACATTTGGAAGTTCTCCCACACGGAGTGGGATGTCACTATAGTAAGCTGACAAAAACAGGCAAAAAGAAAGTTACTCTGGTTTTGAAAGGAAAAAAAATGCATGTGCTCCTACTAAAAAACTAAGTTATAATCAAGCATTACTCAGAAAATTCTAAAATACTGTTACTTATAGTTTTAGGTGTAGCTACCAGTTTCCACTCACACTCATTGGCACCAGCCCAACTATTTTAATGTCCAAGTACAGTAACCTTCAACATTAATATGCTAAAACAGGCCCTCTCTGCAACACAAGCTTATAGTCCCACAAGGCTACAACTGATTGTGCAGAAAGATTATTATCAAGATGTGTTATTCATAAAAGCCAGTTCCATGAGATCAAAAGATTACTGGCATTTAATTGCTAGCAATCACTTCCACTTGATTGGAAACTGCTTTTGTTTTTGAAACTTTTTTCTTATTTTCTTAGAATTTCCAGAGGTTTCTGTACAGGTTGAAAGAAAAGGTTTTATTTCTTTACTTGTACTGTACAACAGAACTGGGAATGTTATTTGAAACAACACATGCTTCTGAACTACTCTTTAGTAAGCAACGTTGCCATCTTTGAAGAAATTATCTGTTGGATTATCAAACACCCATACATAGTATTAGTAGAAACTAATTCTGTAGAATCTTCAGCAGTGTAAAAGCACTGTCGCCAAAGCACTGTCATCCATTTGCTACAGTTATAAAAATTTTAAGAATCTTGTCAGCAGCACATCAGAGATCACAGGTATTTATTTCTCTTATCCCTGCCATGGTTCTGCCCCAAACATCGTCCAAAGAGGCTTAGACACATTTAGCCTGTTGGTTTTGCATTAAAATTTCTCTCCCAGCCGTACACGTGTGTATTTTAATCCCAAGAGTACTGGAAACATGACCACTGATGTTTTTGCCTAACATGGAGCTCCCACAATGTAGCTACTTCATTCGTAGAGATGTCTTGTAACATTTCTAAATAAGAAGTCTTTAATAGTGGTCTCTAGCCTCAAATAGAGTATGGGCATTAGTTACACTACACACTACTGTTTTACATCTCTGTCACTCTCCATAACACATTCCATAGCACACACTGTGAGGTATCACTTCAAATGCACACATAGCAGCATGGCCCAGGATGCTGTGCCAAGACACACCAGTGTATCTGCACACTTTTCTTCTCAGCTTCAACACATTTGATTGAACCAAAGTGCTGAATTCAACCCTGAGATTTAGCCGCCTGAATAACTTCTTGTGCGAAGAGTATAGGGAACAGAGGATGAGAAACTAGCTTTATTTTGTGTCTTTTTCTGATGAGACACAACAAATAGATGAGTTAACAGAAGCTCACAAGAGACAGACTAATATTAAGTGACACTAATGCCATACACACATCAGGAAGAGAAAAAAAGGCTACGCTGCGTAAGACTACTGCATTGCTAGATGTACATTCTTCAAATTATCAGTTACATATCCCAGAAGTTATCATCTTACTTCTAGTTTTTTCCCCTCTAGAACAATTTGGATTTCTTTGGCATCCAAAGTCTCATATTTCAATAAAGCTTCTGCTAAATTCTTGTGTTCTTTTGCATGAGTCTTCAGGATGTTCTTTGCTCGCTCATATGAGTCCTAATATTAAAAACAGGTAGAAGGAGATTTTAAGATTTTAGAGCTAAAACAACAGCAAGATTGCACTTTAAAAACTGTTTCCAGGAAATACAGCTTGAAACAAACATTTAAAGTTGTGCCTTATATTTCATAGCTAGCACAGCTCCTGACTCATGAAGATTTAAAACTTAGTTGGCATAATTTTAATGAAAAACAACCAAACACTTTATGTCACCTTTATTTTGCATAAGTAGGACTAAAAATAAAATCCTGAGACAAACCTTAGTATTTTTATATATGACTTAGAAAAGACTTACTAAATTTGAAAATTTCCTGATTTTTATAACAAGTATATTTAGTTTTGCATTATGAGTAGAGCTACAGCATTCACAGATTATTCCTTAAAGGCTAATAAAACTCCATTATTATGCATTTTTAAAAAGCTGAAAGCTACCAGCTACTGAAAGTTACCAGTTGCTGCAGTAGATGCACACTGCCAGCATTACCAGCTTCAACCTGGAGTCCTGCATCGGTACTTCTCCCATGACCAAGTCAGTTCAAAAACAACTACAGCAGAAGTTTGATCATTTAAATGTTACGATATAAGTAATTTTCCTGCCTGTACCAAACTATTTCAGACTACCACAGCCAGTGATTGCGAAGTTCAGTGATTATCAAATGTTACAGATTTCCCTAAGGATCTGACACTGATCCCTGTGAGGAACAGGATACTGAAGGCAACTCTTTGATCTGGTATGGCCGTTCCTGTGATTCTATACAAAAATATAGTTATGAAAGATGAAAGTAACATAAAACATTCACACCTGTTCTAAAACAATTTATAGCCATACTTTTTTCCCTATTAATTGAATAGGCAAAATACAAATCCTGACCAAATGTAAGAGGAAGTGTTAAAGAGTGTACTAAAGGACCCAACACCACCAACTCGATTCACACTACTTGTGCATGGCAATCACCAAGTTTTGACATGCACAGATTCAACGTTGCGGCTACCTTAAATACTTCGGAATACTTTCATCCACCTGTATCTTTTCACCAGTATACATCATAAAAATGAACAATCAAGCAAGCAGATATTCAGCACATCTCAAACTAAACGTATCAGAGTGGAGGGGGAGAGACTTACCCGTAGAAGTGTCCTTACTTCCTGTTCAATTGCAGACTGGGTTTCAGGGCTGACTTTCCCTGTATCAGTGTAGGTCATAACACCAAGCTAAACAACAACAAACACATCTTTATCTTGCCACTGTTGCAAGATCCTGATTAAGCATTTTCTTCCAGAAAAACCAAACCAAAATCCCTAGACTACTAACACTTGATGGGTAATAAACATGACTAAAGGAGCTTCTAAAGAAAATTCAATGTTGTTACCGTCCTCACCCTCCCAAACCCAAGATTACCCTCAATTCCAAAATGTTTGGCTTTATAACTATTTCCTGAAGACATTAGTAACTTTCAAGGCCATTTTGAGGTGAAAATCCTGTAAGGTAATTTTTAAACTGTCAAGTACATCAGTTTTCTAGTTGAGCTTTCTATAGCAGGTCAAAAGGTTTACTCTTTTTGTCAAAACTACTTACACTAGTTCAGTGATCACTGACACCCACATAAGCTTTAATTATAGAACAAAACTTGTCTTTGTTCCATATAAATATTAAAGGATTGATAACACTACCTTCTCACTCATTCCGAATCTAGTCACCATCAGTTTTGCAATTTTAGTAGCGTTGTCAAAATCACTGGAAGCACCTAGAGAGCAAACAGATCTAAGTCACATTACTGAAACCAACTTAAACATGCCAATTCACATCCTTGATCCAAAACCTTTTTAAATACCAATCAGCTGACCTGTCGTGATGTGATCAGTTCCAAATATGAGCTCTTCTGCTACTCTTCCTCCCATACAGACATCCATCTGTGCAAGCAACTGGGATCTAGTTTCACTCCATCTGTCATTTTCCGGGAGCAAAGACACCTGTAAGATACAGAACTGTGGTCAGGTAACAAAAAAACCTGAAGAAATACTGAAATGATCTCAAAAATATTCTTGTTTATATCCAAAGCAGATATAAAGGCTTTTACGCAACACTTTAAATGCTCTGGGCCTCCTCCATGTCTGTGCACTCATCAGGTTTGCTTGGAGGTTTTTAGTTTAACCACTGAAATAACTTCCAACAGACCACGAGCACCACATCAAACTGAGCAACTTACACTTACCACCAAAAAAACCCAGAACAATCCATTCTCCTTATTCCCTACACTGAGCACAAATCAGCTTGCCCAGAGGATTCAGGCCAATGGTTTTCATTAACTGAACACATTAACTTGGAAAAAGTTCAACAGAAATAGATACAACAGAAATATTTTTCTGTACAAATGCTTGGCAGCTAAGGGCAAAATAGAAAAACTTAGGGTTGTATGCTAGAAACAAGACAGGTAACCAGTTAAGTTTAGAAAAGCGACACTGGACAAAGAGCAACTTGATAAAGGATGTTTGTGTTAGAAGTAAAGTTCAGCTGTGCTTCTACTTACCAGTCTTTTAGACATTCTTCAAAGTTTTGCTGTTGGGTGCTATTTTAACTACAGCAGAATCAAACTTATATTTCTTTCCTTGTACATTTGAGTTGTTATACTAGTGTATGCCAATTTACTTTTAAATGAAGGAAGAAAGCTTTCTATCACACAGAAAAGATGACCAGTGGTTTTTCCAAGAAATTGCTCATAACTGAGTATTTCAACAGATTACAATATACAATAACATAAACACAACAAACAGCATTGTTGGCAAATTCCTCAACGCCACCAAACCAACAGAAAAATAAAACTAAAGAAATACTAATAAATAAAATAAATACTAATAGAACTAGATAGATTAAACACTCACGTGTCCCAGTGTTGTTCCTCGTGTCATGATTGTGGCCTTGTTGATTGGCATTGCATCCTTAGTATAATATGCAATGATGGCATGTCCAGACTCATGGTAAGCAGTGATGGTTTTGTTTTTCTCATCAATTTCTACACTTCTACGTTCGGGTCCTTAAACAGAGGAAAATTAAATTAACTTTTTTGTACAGCTCAGCCACCACAATCCACCCATTGCATATACTCAAACAGAACACAAAGCAGCTGAGGAACAGCATGCAAACAAAGGGAACTGACACTCATTAACTGCAAAATATTTACGAGTCAGATTTTAATGTCTAAAAATGGACCTGAACATACTCTACAAACAAGTTGCTTTTAAAGAAATAGATTTAAGATGCAATTTAAGTAACTGAAAAAATTCCATGTCTTTTCTCAAGCAGGAACAGATCAGACTGTTAGTGTTTATGTCTCAGATGTTTAAGCTCTGTGCTATCACAGGACAAGCTAGTTAAACAGAAGTTCCAGGTTTCTGGTCATTTATTTGCTCCTTTCCTTTACGAGTAAGTAGGGGAAGGATAAGAAATCAAGCCTGTGTCTCCCTCTGAGTTGAAGTACAAGATGCATTTTTGATTTTAAAAACAGCATCAAGTTTTAAAGAGTTTTACATATTGCTCCCTCGTCCCGAAAGTTTCTATTCAGAAGTAACTAAAAAGAGACTTATTTGTTAAAAAAACACAAAAAAACAAAAACCCAAAACAAACAAACAAAAAAACAAACAAAAACCAAAACAAAATAAAAACAAAACAAACAAAACAAACCACAAAACAAAAAACAAAACAAAAACAAGAACAAAAAACCAAAACAAAAACAACAACAAAAACAAAAAACAAAAACAAAACACAAAACAAACCAAACAAAACAAAAACCCACAAAAATACCCAACAAAAACAACAAAACAAAAAACAACAAAACAAAACCAAAACAACAAAACAAAAATCAAAACAAAAAGAAAACAAAACCGAACAAAAACCAAACCAAACAAAACCAAACCAAACAAACCAAACAAACCAAAAAGAAAACAAAGAAAAACAAAACAAAAACCAAAACCAAAACAAACAAAACAAAAACCAAAACCAAAACAAACAAAACAAAAACCAAAACCAAAACAAACAAAACAAAAACCAAAACCAAAACAAACAAAACAAAAAACCAACACAAAACCAAAACCGACACAAAACCGACACAAAAAACAAACACCAAACAAACACCAAACAAACACCAAACAAACACCAAACAAACACCAAACAAACACCAAACAAACACCAAACAAACACCAAACAAACACCAA
>NW_016690239.1:4991898-5159574 GCF_001604755.1 Lepidothrix coronata | reverse complement strand
AAACAAACACCAAACAAACACCAAACAAACACCAAACAAACACCAAACAAACACCAAACAAACACCAAACAAACACCAAACAAACACCAAACAAACACCAAACACCAAACACACACCAAACACCAAACAAACACCAAACAAACACCAAACACCAAACACCAAACACCAAACACCAAACAAACACCAAACAAACACCAAACAAACACCAAACAAACACCAAACAAACACCAAACAAACACCAAACAACACAAAAACAGCACAGGAACAACAAAAACAAAAAACAAAATTAAAACAAACAAAACCAAAACAAAAAACAAAACAAAACAAAGAAAACAAAAAAAGCCCACAAAAACCAAAACAAAAAATCAAACAAAAAAACCCAAAAAAAACCAACAAAAAAAAACCCAAAACAAAACAACCTAATGCAAAAAGAAAAAAAACCAACCAAAAAACCCCCGCAAAAAAATCAATCCAACAATCCAAAAAACAACAGCATAAAAATTTCTCTCTTTCCCTATAAAAGTCTTAATCACACAAGAAAACCTCTGTGTAGTGTAATATACATGTATGTCTTTTCTATAAATCCTACCCATTAGAATTTTGTCCTTGGAGAATTCTAGTTCCTTCATGGTTACCATATCTTTTCCATCAACAGCTGCCTTCAGGGCAGCTTGATTTACAAGATTTTCAAGCTCTGCTCCTGAAAATCCTACTGTGCCTCGTGCAATTATTTCTGGATCAACAGCTGTGGGGGAAAAAAAAAAAAAAACCAAACAAATTTGTCATTAAGAGTCCCTATTGCTCCCGCAACTGTAAGCAAGAATCATGTTCTATTAAAACATATGCATTAAACAAAGAATTTTCAGTATTAGAAGAAATGAAGCCTAATTGTCAAGACACTCTGAACTGTTAGGGACTAGAAAGAAACACTGCCTCAGAAAATCGTTACAACGCTACATATTAGGCAATTTTTGTGTTCTTTATTAAAGACACACGGTAAAGCCATAATTGCCAATGTAATAAAGGGCAAACACATGAGGGGGCTGATACAGTATAAAAACCATTACATAAAAAGATACTATAGTATTTACTTACATGGATCATACTTGATTTTATTAAGGTACCACTTCAGAATTTCTGTACGACCTCTCACATCAGGCTTGGGAACAGTAACTTGCATATCAAAGCGACCAGGACGTATTAGAGCACTAAAGGAAATGGCAATTTAGTACACTGACTGAAAAACGCTGCAGTAAACTTACTAACATATCAAGGAACAAAAATTCATTGCTATTTCTAAAAACACCTACAAAGATTATGTCTCATGCACAGATGCAAAGAATATGTTTTTCTAATCTGCTTATAAAAAGACCGATGAAGGATGTTTATTGACAACGTGTTTTAAAGGGCTTTTTGCATTTGAAAATTTTGCATTGTGAACAAGGAATTCAGCCAGTCAAATTTTAAATGCTAAGAAGCACATTACTTATTTCTTCAGTAACTCTGCAACATATTAAATACCAAAAACTGGTCATACACATCCTTTTTAAGAGGGAAAAACCCGAGCCGTAACACTGTAATACCTGAAGATTATCACAAGCAACTTTGTTGTTGTTGCAGGTGTTTTTTGTTTGCTTTTTAATATATGCTCTGTAAAAATGACCAATGCATTATACTCACTTATCTAATGCTTCAGGGAAGTTTGTTGCACCAATAATAACAACACCTTCATTCGGTTTAAATCTGTGTGGATAAAAGGTGAGAATTTTTTTTTGGACACAGAAATTACAATTTTGTCCATAAATACTTCTGTTACTTAGTTCAGTGACTTCACTGTCAAGTCAAAAACGACATTGAACCCAACAACTGTTTAAAAACATGCTCTGATCTGACTTGAACTTCATCCTTTAGATATATAATCAGGCTAAAAAAATTGCAGCTACTGTGTGACTACAACTCAGAAGCTTCTATATTCTTTACAACACGGCCATTAATGCAACTGCTGGCAGTACTAGAAAGTAGTCATAAAAGCATATTAAATTTATATCCTTAAAATCGTTACAAAAACTTACGTAAAACTTCAAAGCTGTCAAGGAGAAAAAGTTCATCCAAACGTCCAGAATACCAGTTAGTCAAACACCTTCTGTGCCCTCAGAATCCAAACACTTACCCATCCATTTCAGCGAGAAGTTGATTAATGGTCTGTCTTGAATAGGGGTGCATTGGAGATTCAATTCTCTTCCCACCAACAGAGTCCAATTCATCAATAAATATAACACAAGGTGCATTTGCTTTTGCTTCCCCTGACAAAAGGAAAATAGTAGAAGGGCGTTGAAGCACACAAAGGAGCAAACAGTGTATCATGTAATTTTAGATTCTATTATTTCTATTACTCTTGGGTTATAAAGTGTTCTATTAGAAATCACCAGAATTGTCTTGATTTTAGCTTAAAAAAAAAGGAAATGTATTTGTGAAATGGAGAGACACAAAGAGAAGCAAGGTTTTTAATCTCTTCATCAGTTATTCTTATCATGCTACAAGAAATCACCAGTAAAATAGATTAAGAAATCCTATTTTGTATGAACTCCCTACAACAGTTTCTTTCATAAGCTTGGGTAGAGAACATTTGCCTGTTAAATAAAAACAATATGATATGTGATGGTTCTCAACACTAACTTATTTTAATAGAACCTGCTTGTTATTTAACAGTGAAGGGCTCACACTCAAGTTTACAAGTATTAAAAACACAAAATAAAATTGCAGCCATAAACTTGAAAACCACTGGTTGGTACATGCATGCCAAGATGCAACTTATTCACCCAGCCAGACATATCTGTAATGCTATCAGTGTACAAGTCAGTCACCTAAACTTCTAAAGTCAACAGAAGGAAATGCATTTTTAAGGTACTACACATATTACATTTTGCATCCCTTCCACATGAAGCAAGTCATGTTTCTTCTACAAATGCAAACTACTTTGTACATTGCACATATTTGACACTACCAATTATCCATTTAAGTGAGAAGCTGGATATCCCCCTCCCTAATAATATTTGCATACTTAAAACAGAAAGCCTCTTTTGTGAAAGCTATAAATCTAATCATTAATTTTGAAAGTTTCATTATAATGCCCTTTATTTTGAGCCTGTTGATGGGTATGAGAAAGGAAATGTCAGCTTATTGCTATGCTGTGATACCATAAAGCTCTAATTCAGATTAACAAAAAATAAAAATATGAGGGAAGTAATTAAGAAGGTTAACACTATTTTTAACCTTAAATTTAAAATTGTTGTAAATTTTGAATTGATGTGTGACTAAGTTTATAATTTCAAATATTTCATTTAGTTTATAGGACACTTCATTTCTAATTAAATTACTTTTTCTTTCTTGGACTGTTACAACATCAGTTATAATCTTTGCTATAATTTCATCTGATGACTAGGAAGATTCTCCAGTTAAACGATGCTCACAGAATTCTAACATTTACCTACAGAAGTAAAGCTTTATTTATTAGCCTCGTGCACTTTTACTTTCCAGTAACCAGAACTGGAACTAATCAAACCATATAAACACCACTGAATACTTAATCTCCCACATGAAAAGATTTCAAAACCACAAATATTTAACTTACTGAACAGGCTTCGGATGCGACTCGCTCCTACACCAACAAACATCTCATCAAACTCTGATCCAGACGCATAATAAAATGGAACATCAGCTTCACCAGCTACAGCTCGTGCAAGAAGCGTTTTACCGGTACCAGGTGGTCCAACTAACAGAATACCTAAAAGACAAACAAAAAACCCAAACAACAAACCCACCAAATCCACACAGTCTTATTATATGGGTAGTTTCTTTCGTAGATTAGAAGAAATAATTTACACTTGGCTTCAAAAAGCTATTAACATCCCATTTCAGATACTGCTCATTACGTGCAGCCTGAAGGAGCTTCCTGTAACAAATCTAGATACAATCTGATGCACATTTAACTGACACAAATACAAACAGAAACAGAACTCTAAAGTATTCTACAAAATTACTACTGAGTTTAGCAGCTGAATCCCTAAGTGTTTTCTTCAAACTGACATTTTCCTGGCTGTTTCTGTGGAACTTTTTTTTTTAATTAAATCATTCCAAGTAATTGTCTTTAAACAGGATAGAGCACTAACAAGAAACAGACTTATCAGGTTTATGTGTTTCAGATTCACTTAGGACTTCCACTATGATCAATCTTAATCATCCTTTTAAATGAAAACATTTGTTTCTGAGCTGTCTAAGCAGTTAACGAGCACTAAAGGTGCTGCAAGCCATAAGGAAGAAATAAAGGCCTTTTAAGAGCTCAGTTACATAAATCCCCAGGGCACTGTTTATTAGTTTAATAAATAAAGAAGGCACAGTAAATTTTGTCTAAGTCCAAAATTTTCATTTGCATAATACATGAAAAAAACAGTAAGAAACTAGGCTGTAAATAAGTCACTCAGTATAGAACAAGCTACAGAGCCATGGCTAAATAGGTCTTTCACTTCTGCTGAGCAATGGTTCTTACCTTTTGGAAGTTTACCTCCTAATACAGTAAATTTATGTGGGTTTTTCAGAAATTCCACAACTTCTTGCAATTCCTGTTTTGCTTCTTCAACCTACACATTAAAAACATGACACAAATATAACTAAGCATTTATAAAATACTGCATGTTTTCTGTATATGGGTTTTGTAGTAGAGATTAAGTCCCTAATTGCGTATTGATCAAAAATACAAACAGAAAACAATAAAAGTGTACCACAAGATTTGCGTGGATACCAACTGTCCATGCATTTAATTCAACCTATCCTAGAACTGCTCACAGGAATAAGTAAACATTAAACTCAGTAACAATGAAGGAAAAACCCAACAGTTCAAGACCAGATCTGAACAACAACATAAATACAAAATCAAAGTTCTACATGAAGATATTAGTCTAATTAATTCATAAGATATTAATTCTATTTGTCCCAGGAGAAGGAAAGGGGAGGTCCTCATTTTGCCACTAACAGTCAAAGAACAACTGAACAGAAAAAATAAAGCTATCCCATAAGCAGTGACATGCCCACTTTTTTCTGGGATTCTCCGTATCTCCTGTCCTAATACCAGAAAGAGATGGCACTAAGAGTGAAACAATCAAATGGCCTTATCATCATCTTGTACCAATCAACTTCTGCATATAATAGATTCACATGGCTATTTATGGCCTGCCTTTTGTTATTCTAGCCTTTAAAAATGTCACTCAACAAGTAGAGAGTGCATTTTTTATAAGCTACTAAATGCCACAAAAATATAAACTAGAACAAGAGTGGTTTAAGCCTTCCTTCATCTTGGAGTGGCCAACATATACAAAGCTTCAGTTCATACAAAGAAATTTCTTGAACAGAGTAAGACATTCTTCAGACTCACAATGATTAGTTAAACAAGAACTCGTAGACATTTTACTTTTAATCTTACCCCTTTTACATGTTCGAAGGTGACATTTTTCAACTGGATTGGATCAACTGCTGCATCAAAGATACTTGATGTTCGAAAGCGTACTAAGAGCAAACAGCAGATGACGAACAACAAATTTACACATAAAGTCACTTAATTCCAAGACTGGATTTTGCACTTGAACTCATAACACTAAGACACCGACTTGACACCTGCCCTTTTAAAAGGGCACATGTCCTTTTACAAGTGTCCAGCAAGAATAAGATTAATTTTTTTAAAAATTCCTTAAAATATTGGCAATTCATTCAGTGATGTGCTTTTTAGTCATGTGTAGTACAGAAAACTCTGCATTCAGAAGCATGTACACAACCAGAGCTTCTCCCCTCAGTGTTTCTGCATATACTCTGACTTTCTTAACACCCAGGAGATACCTTAGCATCAAGCTGAATATCTCCAGTTAAATTAGCTCAGCCTTTGATCATTCCACTGTTTCCAATGGATTTCTTGAGATGACAATTTGACAATGCAAGTTCCTAGTTGCTATAAACTAGGCTGTGATTGCTAATTCAAAAATCAAACCATTTTGCCTATAGCTGATCCAGGTAACACCATCTAAACTGAAAGACAAATACATAATTGGTAAACAGGCTGACTTCTCAAGTTCCATATAACTGCTTCATCAAAAAAAATAAAGCAATTATATTAACACACAACTTTTTTGTCTTCATAAACGCTTTGTCACATTGTCATCTGAAAGGCTGTAGCCAGAAGCAATAAATAACTCTTTCATTAGTACACTGAAACATTATCCTAAAACAATCATAATGTCAAAATATATTTCATTTATGCTAAACCTGCTGGAAGAAACAACACAAGTGCAACAGCATGGAAAAAAAAGTTAACTAACCAGCATCGGAAAAGGAACCTTTCCCAGGTAAAAATGACGAGTATATAGCAAGATAAAAACAAAGAACGAAGAGAAAGAAAGAAAGCAAACGTGATCTTCTTAAGGAATCTGTAAAAGAAAAAAAAAAAAAAACCATATTTAACCTGGGCTGAAATAAACTACTTGTTGATTGCAAAGACAAAATACGAGAACTAAAACAACTTACCAAGTGTTTTTTGTAGGAATACCTGGGCTTTCAAAAAGCCTTCTGCAAAACCAGTTTTAAAAGCATCCTGGTGTGCCTCTGGGATGTTTTTTGTTTTCATTAGCGCATCTAAGTTTTCAACATCAATTCGTCGCTTTCTCAGGATAAAGCCCTGAAATATTTTCCAAAGCACTGTTAGTATACACTAAGCTTTGAGATACAGTTAACTTACCACGTAGCTAGCATGGGGGATGAGGAAAAAAATAAATCACAAAAGCAAATAATTCAGGTGCTATAGGGTTAGTTAGATGATACAGAGCAGTCGCTCAAGTGTGGAATCCCCATGGTTTGAGCAGGGGCACCCTCATTTTTGCTGAGCAAATCAGTTTCAGAGTTCTCTCAGATCCCAGTTCCAAACAGAAAACAGCCTAAGCAGATCTGTACACAACCAGATTTGTTCATTGGATTTAGTGGGAGTTATTAGCTTAAGCTTTTTGCTTTATTTCCAATTGCAAAGTATCTTTGTAAGTTTAGTTTCAATGGAGCTTTAACAAATACATTTCACGTGCCCTATCAAATTTACAAGCAGCACTGCACAGAGCTAGCTCTGGTTTCTCGTCATCCACAGCATATCTAGTCCACAGATGAAATAAGCCACATATGCCAAAAAGAAGGGAAGAGTTCAAAGATAATTTACACACGCAATAAGATCAAAGGCCTTAATTGGCCTGACTTCCGCACAACCAATCAGAAGCAAAGAGTACCTCGGTTAATTTGGTTTCATTATCTGCTGACTTGAAAACATACATTCTGGTATGTCAAACTAGCTGTACTTCTGTTCAAAGAAGTAATTAATTTGACTCAAAGCTATTTTTAACAAAGGCACAGAAACAGAATACAGAAAGTTTTACTTCTAGAGTTTAAAACCATATTTATACTCTGAAACTATTCAACTAAATATCCAAATAATCTTTGTATTGGTGATATAAGAAGCAAATATGTGTATTAATAAGAAAAAAAATAGGTTGCAATTAGCTTAAGTTTTTGAATTAAAAAATTCTTTCATACTAATGAAAGAAAACACCCCTGTAAAATTATGAAGGCTCATTCAAGAGAAAGAGGTGGTCTGAATAAGCCCAAAAGAACTTCATAATGTTACTCATATTTACCTTCAAAAGTGAAGAAAGTGAACTTTTTGTTTCTGTGAATTGTTCAGATGTTGACTGTAGGCGTCTTGCTCTTGATCTCAAAGTCTTAAAGTTCCGTGACTGTATGTACACTTTCAGTAGTAAAAATAAATAAAAGTTAAAAATTACTCATTATTATCACTATTAAAAAAATAGTCTAAGAAATTTCAGAAACTCTTATATGAAAGAATACAGAATACAATCTTCCCAACATATCCACTGTACTGTAAGTGGATACTTTGGTAACCCCAAACCATATTTGTAATCTGAACTTGTACACTAGCTGCTTACTGTTTCACATAAAATTTTATGTTAAAATGATCAGGAGCTCATGTTGTGAATTATAGATTGGCCAACTCAGGAAATAGGAGACATGCAGCTGAATTAAATTCAGGCAGGCTGATAAACATGAAGCATTCAGAAGCAAATCCAGAAGGATGAGAATAAAGCCTTATCTACAAGCCCAGCTGATAAGGTGCCCTGAGGAGATCTGGAAGGGCTTAAGTGTGCTGTTACCTTAGGAACTGACAAAAGAAACGAAACCATTTAATCACAGTGATCTTATAGCACTATACCCATCTCCTATCACATCAGAAACCTTGTGATGGAGATTTTACCACATAAATCCCAGAAGCCAAGAATATTTATCTTTTTTCACTACCTTTTAAAATAAACGCCAATGCCAGTCAATTATATAGTTTTCACTAACTTTTTTGTTATACTATAACAGCACCAGATAAAAAGAACTTCTGCAGCTGATCTTTGACCCCTGCTCAAAAAAGGTCTAACTTCAACATTTGATCAGGCAGCTCTGCAGTACTTTAAAGCAACCACCAAAGCCCTCAGAAAGCTTAACTGGATGAGTACCGGATTCAACATATTTATTGATTCAAAAATAGTCACTTCATCTATGATCTTTAAGAATATGATCCACAAATACTGACATCTTGAAACAAGATTCTATGGCAACACGATGTTTACTAACTTAATCTTGAAGCGTACTACTCAAATGCAAAAATAACTTCATGACCGAAAGTGTCAACATCACATAAAATTCCTCCTGGAGCTTACTGTATTTCCTGAGTGATGCCTTTACAACAAATGTAAAAACACCCTCCTAGGCTAGAAAAATACTATAGAGATTAAAAACAATGTAGTTTATTGCTTTATACCTGGCCAACATCGAACACCTGAACAGAAATTTTGGAGGGGACTGGGATGTTGTCTGTACAAACAAGATGAGCGTAAAACACTGAAAACATCCACAAAACCTGTAAAAAGATGCAGCAAAGTGTAAATACATCCTATTTTAAATGGCAACTCAATATTACTTCTAGCACAATTTGTTTTTTTTTTGCTTTCTTAAACAATACAGTCCTTCAGGCATCTTTAATTAAACAAATTACCAGAACATCTATCAAAGCTTTGAAGCATTTGCAACTATTTTGTTCAGGCAATTGTCTCTAGGCTATTTTTTTTAATATCTCATATCACAATGCAATTTAATACTTTTTCTCTAATAGCAGCCCTAGGGTATTACTCGTAATACTCTTTGTCCCTACTGCTATACACTGTAGGCAGTATCTCAAATGTCAGCTCTATGCTTCTTTTTCTAATACTTTCTTCAGCATATATTAGCATTCTACAATGGCCTTACTTCCTGCACTTTAGACTAATTCCAACAAAAAAATCTTTAACTGTAAGGAACCATTTTTGGTTCATTTCAGACACAAAATACTCTACATGGACTGTTAGCAGTTTACCACACGAATTCCTTTCTAATTAATGTCTTTGCATAACGTTCCTTCAAGAAAAAGGGAACAACAATGTAAACTGGAGATGTTTGTGATCGTGTTACATTAGCAGATTAGCAAAATCTAACATCTTGGTGAAACAAACTGGTGGAAAAATTCGCAGCTCAGGTTTGTCATTAAGACAAATGAACTTGTACTACCAGCTGAGTTCAGACAAGTTTAACAGCAGACAATTTCAAATCTGAAGCTGAATTTTTCTAAAATTCCCAAGTTTCAAAACCATCACTCTAGAGACAATCTATATACAATTAAAAATACATTAAATATGCTTTTTAACTATGAATTATCTACAGCACAAGAGATTAAACTAAAGAATAACTGTATTCACCTTAATAATTTAACTCTCACCAATTCTCATAAGCACTTCACTCAAACATACCATGCTTATTTTCAAAGAAGGACTGAGCAGAGACGTACGACGTGTGCCACTGTGAAGAGGTTTTGTTTTCTGCACAGTAGCCAGGAAGTAACCTGTTCACCAACTCTTTGAACTGGTTAGGTTTCAAATCAGACAATCCCAGGTCTCTTAAATTTTTAACTAAAGACTGAAAAATAGAAATAAGCGTTCAAAATTCCTTTAAGACTACCTTAGGGAAAAAAACTCCCAGTAGCACCAGAAGCAAATACGGATTCATACACAGACAAAGAAAAAAACCAAAGAAACAACAAGGGAATCACAACACAGCAATGAATAGTACAATCCATGCTGACTTCTGAAATTCTGCAGTTAATGAGAGACTCAGTGTTTTTCCTCCAAAAATTTTCTTTGTTTTAAAAATTGTTGAAAGAAATTAGTTAAAAGAGAAGTGGCAAGATCTGATACTACTTTGCACCTCCTGTGTTTTAATTTTTAATGTCGAGAACAAGGAATACCTAATAATAATAAACGACATTTTAATAGAAAAATAAAAAACCCATGCAAATATGCTATTTAGTCTATAAAAAAACCTTCAATGTATCTTAAATTACAGTCAATTTTCTCACAAGTAATAATGAAAAACCTTGCTAGAACTTAGAGTGAAAAGACAACATGTGGTTTGTTAAAAGTTACTGTTACTTTAGAGAAAAAAACTTAAGTTGAAAGTGAAAACAAATCCCCTCCTCATTTGCAAATTACTGAGACAAATACCAGCTTTGTTTCTTAATGAAATACTGCAATTTTTGTAGATTCCTGACTGATGAAGCACTGACTGACTGCAGTTCTGTCAAAAAGTTACATTCTACATGGTAACATTCTGTTTTAGCCATATTACATTATTTTATAAACCAGTTGAGTATTAAATTCACTTAAACTGGTATTATTCAGATTTAATTTAGTTCAAAGCAAAACATCACTTTTTCTAAAGCTTTTTAGTACCTCAGTCTTCTGAGCCTCGTGCTCTGGGGAGGTGTCCCTCTGGACAGGCTGTATGGATGCTTTGCTGGCAGCAGTAGTGGAACTTTTTGGTGAATGAAAGGCATTGATAAGGTGACTCAGAGGAACAGTAGCCTGGGGAAAAAAAAAATCAGATAATGACTTAACCTTGTTTAAACTATTTAAACATATTTCTATTCCAAACCCTGACTTATAATTGTGTATCTTGTACATTGCCTTTTAACTAAGGACTTCAGCTTCAACACCACAGTGTTAGCTGATACCTCTATTTAAAGGGGGGGAAAAAAAAGAAACTTTAAGTGCACACAACAGATTAGACGCTCACAAAGCTAGGAAGAGGAAAGAAAAAACAAAATGGGCTGTATTTTCATCTATAAAGTAATACTTCTATAGCTTGAAATATCTGTACTTTTCCTGCCTTATACGAGTTATTCCCAAAAGCTGCCTTTATGTTTTCTTCCTTGGGAGCTCACTTTAGCAACAGACCTAACATACACATAGACAGTCAAATCTGCAGTTCAGCAGCTTTCAGCTGACTCCACCTCATGAATCAGAACAGAAGCCCAGGTGCACCACTTATCAGGGCTCCTCCTCTAGCACATGACCACATCTCTTGTGAATATATGGTACAAATAATTCCAACGCTTCCAAAGTCTCAGCACACATCACTAAAATGAGCTGAGGTGCAACTGTGGCTGCTGGAATGATATCTGACTGAAGGATAATCAGGTATGCCTGTGAATATTCTTCTGCAAGAACTTCCATCTCTGCGTTGACTAGAGAGACAATGCTGCAAGACATGAAAACTGCCTCATAATTAATTGTCCAAAGTTATAAACAAAGTCTGGGAGCTTACGGTAAAACCATAAAGTGTCCAGAGATCAGAGCCAACATCCCAACCGCTAACTTTCCTCCTGTATTTTCCACTGTGGTGAAATTACACACTGTTAGAAACATACAAATTCTTCCACTTCACTACACTAACAAAAGCTATTAACACATTCCCCACATCTGAAAAGAACAATCAAATCCTACTGTGGAATAAGACCATCACATGCTAATCCCTCTAACACAAAACATTAAAGTAAAACCATTGGTTCAGTTCAAAGTCAACAAAACCCACCAGTCCCATCAGACTCACTGTCTAATAACAGATGCCTTCCCGACTGCATTGAGACTGTTCTATATAATAAATTATTGACGGGGTTTTTCTCCACTAACGCTTTTATGTCGTTTATCTTCGGTTTTCACAACACCTGACAATTATCAGCACCGTTTAACTTTAGCTGTTGTAACACACACCACCACCCTTCGCTTCTAGTGCAGACGCTAAAAAGCGCCATCTCCGGTTGTTTCGTCATTTCAGAAGGCTTTCACTCTTCACAAGCTTTTACTGTACCTCCTTCTCTCTCCTCCGTTTACTTTTTTCCAGGTGCGGATCCCAGGCCCCCACCCGCTCCTCTCCCCGCTGCTCCCCCCGCACCAAATGCCCCGGAACGTGGCTCCTCCAGCCGAGACCCGCAGCCCCCGGGCCTTCCGAGCGCCGCCGCCCGGACACGCAACGAGCCCCCGCCCGCCGGAGCGCGGGCCCCGCACTGGGCCGGGGCCGCCCCGCCAGCCCTTCACCTGCAGCTGCACGGTCGAGAAGGAGAACATCGTCCCGGTGGGGACGGCGGGCACCAGCGCCTCTCCCGCCGCCCAGCCGAGCCGCGGGAACCGCCACCGGGAGCAGGAGCGGCCCCGCTGCGGGAAATGTCCGCCCGCGGCCGCGCTGACCGGGCCCGCCCGCCCCGGAAGCGGCGCAGCGGGAACAGCTTCCGGGCCGCCGCTCGGAAGACGTCCCTCACGGGCCCTGCTCAGCGTGACTGCCTTCAGCACCCAAAACATTCTCTAGGGAGTTAAGGGTGTCCCGCGCGCGTAGAAAAATTTTACACATTAAAATATGTATTGTTGCCGAACAAGTTGTGTTTCTTTAAAAAGAGAGCCTGTGCAGCGGGGGGGCGAAATATTAGGGCTTAATCAACAATAAGGGAGATTTAATCCGTGAAACAGATAGCGGCTAATAATGGCTAACACATGGCTAATGTCCATGTGTTAGAAGAAAGTTAGGGCTTGACATGCTTTGATGCGCTCAGACCTGGGGGAGGAAATTAGCGTGGCTTGGGAAGAGGGATGTACCACTGATAATGAACATGAAAGAATGCGGAAGTTATGGGCAACCAGGACATCTGGCAGGACTCCTAAAATAAGGAAGAAACTAATAAAACTAACTCAGTAATTGTGCTGAAATTCAGCTCCAAGTGGGTAAAAGGTAATTCTGGTAGGGGCATCCCTGACCGCTGACCCACAGACCACTGACCCACATAAACCCCTCCCCAGACCCAAAAGAAAGAAACTGAGCATGGGGACTAATGGGCATGAGAAGTGAGAGAATCTTTAATCAATAGAAGATAAAATACTAATTAATAAGAGAACTACGTAACTTGTAACCGATGAACACTAATTCCTTTGTTTGCTAAAATGTTTAAATAGTCAAAAGTTTTGACAACTGATGTACATGTTTTGTGGAGCTATCCCCATGTGCCTTCAGCACTGATTAATGTCAACTTTCTAACCTAACAAACTGGTTAAGAGTTTGTTTCCCATTTTTTCAGTGACAACATCAGTAACCCCAATACTGTTACTTGCATTCAGTTAACATGGACCTACATGTTAGGCAGAATTTGGTCTTTAATATTTATCATTTTTCTATGCCTTGTGCATTTTTTTCCATGTGCTGTCCAATTATTTTGAGGGTTTATAACCATTTTGTTTCTTTCACCTGACCACTGTTCCTCACTGGAAGTGCTATCCCGCACCAGCTTACATTGATCTGGATGAGCACAGCCACAGTGCTGCTTCCCTCTGCCTTCCTGTACATCTGTTTTCCACTAATAATAATAATGGCCAGTCTTCGCGAGCGAAGATTTGGGAAAGGTCATTAACTCTTCGAGCCTGTGCAGTGGATTTTTTTTTAGGTGAGACACTGTGTGCGCTGAACTGAGCCCACCCTTTAATCCTGAGGTTCATCTGCCGGGGCTGAGCAAGCTTGGACAGTGGCAGTGAGGTCCCCAGGACGTAGGTTTGTTTAGAGTGACCTTCTCTTAGATGGATTGCCTTACAGGGCTAACGAGCTCCATCTGCCCGGGGGGCTGGGAATCGAACCCGGGTCGCAGCGGTGAGAGTGCAGCACCCTAACCACTAGACCACCCTTGTGATCACAATCACGTGGCTCAGCTCGCTGATTTGGCAGAAACCTCACCTGGCAACAGCAAAAAACCCTAAAAGTTGATGAACATTTATCTGGATCCACCCCATGAAGTAGTTTGTCACATAGCTGTGCAATGACTCGTGGTGCCTTGAGGGAAAGGAGAGAAGGCGTAGGCCCTCTTTCGGAGGAGCTCAGGCTGTCCCAGAATATGCGCTGCCTGATGCACTTTCACAGCTGGCGTAACCTGCTATTGGCACAGGATACCAGCACAAGGAGTAATCCCTCCTGCTCTCAGCTGGGCTTCTCTGCTGGCATCAGGGGCAGTGAGACACAGCTAAACTAACATTAAATGACAAACACAGACAATGATAGATTGTAGTTAACACCATTACAAAAAGCTAATTGAAAACATTTTCTACATTTGCTCATTAAATTGCATGTACTGCTGGAATCTGTGGGATAGCAGCTCTCCTTCACAAGTACATGGTCTCCCTGTGCAGTATCAGATTATAAGTGATGTGTCTTCAAGCAGAACAAGGGCCTGATGACTAAACTACTGTGTTAATAAAGACCCCCAGTTCTGCACTGACCTCTGCAGCAATAGCTCTTTGCTGCTGCACAGACTGCAACAGAACAATTAAGATCAGTGTGAATGAAACATGAACGGCAATGTATATGTGAAAGCAATATAAAGGCGGTAAGGCAAGAGTTAAAAAAATGACCAAGAACACAACTGAGTGCAGTAAAACTGGTAAACACCTAGGGCTGTGCTGTGTAAACAGAACAGGCGGCCTGTGCTCTGATAAAGCGCTATCACAGATGGTTTGTCAGAAGGCCTACGCTCTGGGAACAGGGGAATGGCAACAAGGTCAGAGCACACTGTAAATGCCATCCCTGCCCCTGCTGTCACAACAGGGAGGCAGAATGGTAGCCATGGAGATATCCAAAGTAAGGACTCAAATAAAACGCAGAGCAACCTTGCCTAAGATAAATAGCAGATGAAGTAATCAGGAACTAGAGGGAAGCAACAGAACACATTAATCTAACTCCTGATCACAAAAGACCTGCCCAGAGAGAAGTCTGCCACCACCAACCCAGAGAACACCAGGAGACAAGTAAGAACAGGATGGGTCGAGTTCTCTGACACACAAGCCCTCCTGGTTGTGCCATCTGGACACAGCTTTTGGAGCTATCAAGTATGCAAGTGTGAGAAAATCATAGAATCGTAGAGTATCGTGAATTGGAAGGGACCCAACAGGATTGTTGAGTTTAACTGCTGGCCCTGCGCAGGACACCCCAAGAATCACACCATGTGCCTGAGTGAATGTTGTGCGAATGCCTCTCGAACTCAGATGTGAGTGAAGCACAGGAGAAAATGAGTACGTGGGACCAAATTCAGTTGCTTCTTTCTAAATAAATATTATCTTCCAGTTCTTTAATCTCTCACCCCAAGTTCTGTTGAATTGTTACACTTTCGAGCTTCCCATGGAGAGCGGGCAGTCTACCTGCTCATGGCAAGTGGAGTTTCCAAACTGGAAACCGAGATGACAAACCGAGTAGTTATTAGCCGGATGACAGCTCCGGTCGCTGGTCGCTGTTCTAAACCCCCGGCGGGGCTGGTGCTGAGGGGCCGCTTTCAATCTCCGCGCACAACGGCGCGGGTCTCGCGAGAGCGCCCCTGGGGCCGTTGGTGACGGCGCGGGCGGGGCGGGGCGGGGCGGGGCCGGCGCCGCTTTGAATCGCAGCGGGCTTGGGGCGGGGGCGCGCTATGGGGACGGAGCGGCCCGAGGAGCCGGGGGGCGACGCCGCCACCACAGCCGCCGGTCCGAGGCGCGTCGAGGTCCCCCGGCCCCCATCCATCGAGGAGTTCACCATTGTGAAGCCCATCAGCCGCGGCGCCTTCGGGAAGGTGTACCTGGGCCGCAAGGCGGGCCGGCTCTATGCCGTGAAGGTGAGGGGTCGCCCGGGGTCGCGGCGTTGCCGGCTCCGCTCACTAGTAACCCTGTGTGGAAAGGGGGCGTCCCGGCGGGGCAGGAAGGCGCCGGGCCCTCAGCACGGGCCTCCCGCCTCTCGGGGGGAGCAGACGCCGTGGGAGCCCCCCCGGCTCTCGGGGAGCTGCTCTCGGGCACTGCCCGGTGCCTGGGTTCGTGCGGTCCACAGGGCTGTGCTCAGCCCTCATCGCGGCCCCGGGGCTTCCGTCAGGGGGGCTCTGGTAATGACAGCTGCTTTTAGAGGTACCTTAAGAGTCGAAGAAACTGCGCGAAAAGCCCCGCCAAGCGCTTTGCTTCTCCCTTGTGAACAGCTGCCGCAACTGAGCACCCTCAGCCGCAGCTGCCCGAGGGTGAGAGCACCGCCTCTGAGATGCGTGACGAGAACAAATCACGAAAAACACTGTTGCCGAGTACGCATTAAAAAAACAAACAAAAACCCTGTCGTGTTTTCTACTTTTATACACAAAGGGCTAAGATCTAAGTTTGTCAGCAGTAAAAACTTTACCAGTGATTTGTGCGAGCCTGACTTTGTGAGTAAAAGGATTATGACAAGCTGCGTAGTACACAAAGAAGAGGAAACGTAAAGCTAGTCATGCAAAAATAGATGTTGCTCTTTAGAGCTGTATGTGTCTGTTTACACTATTTTGTTATAAGCATTTTGAGATCAACGCATTTGTGTAAATTCTTTATCATTACTGCAGTGAGGTCTATGACTGGTTCACAACTACAACATTTAACACGTGCTAAATGTTTATTAAGGCCAATAGTTATTAAAAGTGTAATTTTATGCATTCCGTGGATGTCTTGGAATTTTTTTTTTATCATCTTTGATAATAGTGATGATAGCTATGGAAAATAATTTTCTGTGGTTTAGGTGCTGCATATAGAGTGGTTCAGTTGTGTTACTTTAGTATCATACTCTACTTTATTGAAAGTATTGTGACCTAAAAGCTTTTGTGGAAATCCTCTACCCCTACTGCAGAGAGACTTATGGGTTATTCAAACTACTGAATTTAATATATGCTAAATATTTTTACACCTAAGGTCAACATTTACATAGGAAGTATCAAATTTGAGCAGACTCAAGTTTTTACAGTTATGTTGCATAGAGAATGGATAAATTAAACTTGCTTTATTATCATCATATATATTTATGAAAAAGATGGTGTGCATGGGCAAACTTCTAATGTATATGCCATGCTTGCCTAAATACTTGTCAGCTGTGCTATTGTGCATCTTTTGTTCAGGGTTAATATTGGCTGAACTTATCATAGAGTGGAGTAATTCAAAGCAGGAATTGGAGCCTAAATCACAATTAAGTTTGTTATTTCTTTGTGATAAGTTGCATACCTTTGAGGTTTCTTCCCAAAGAAACAAATATTTTTTTTGTGTGACTTAATGTTTTTTTTTAATTTAAAATTTACAATTTTCTTGCTTTCTCTGCAAAGTTTAAGAATTAGAGGCTGGAATAGTTGCAGTCTTGCATTTGAGGATACCAAGATGGGATGGCTTACTGCTGCACTCTGTTTTCAGTTTCTGGTCTTATATCTCAGCTTCTGAAGAAAGACTTGGTCAGCAAGTGCCAATCTAAGTGTTGAACAGTTTCATGGTTCTGAGTTGTGTGCTGTGGATAAGAGGGTTAATTCAGTGCTGCTTAATTTCACATGCAGCCTAAACACTTATTTTCCAGTGTACACAATTGCAGTAAATCTTGGTAGTGTCATTTCCATTCAGGACTGAATTGGGAGAGCAGTGGGAATGGTTGTCTAATAACCTGTTGTTTAAAATTCTCTCCATGTATGAAGTCACAGGTCTGTTTCATATATGCAAGTTTTAAGTATATAGATAAATTAATTTGCTGAAGAACAGGTTGAGCAAATAAAAGAATGTTTGTCTACTTGATTTTGTTTTGTTTTTCAGGTGATGAAAAAAGCAGACATGATCAACAAAAACATGGTTCACCAGGTCCAGGCAGAGAGGGATGCATTGGCTCTCAGTAAAAGTCCTTTCATTGTGCACTTATACTACTCACTTCAGTCAGCTAATAACATCTACTTAGTGAGTAAAAAAATTTCTGTGGTCTTTTGTGATTGTCTTGAAAACGGAGTGTGAACTGTAGTGATATCTAGAAACATATTTTTATGGTAACAAGTGGGTATTCCTTAGTCACTTTTACTTTTTTCTTTCTCAGAATGGTTCAACAAGTAAAATATTTCTCTTCCCCGTTACCTTTGCACCCACATTCCCCTTTTTTACAGGAGAAGCTTTTCTAATAGCTAGTATGCCTTAGAAATATGTAGAAATCTTAGGGAAAACAAGAAACCATTCTGTTCAAGCAGAATCCAAATGACTGAAAGACTCTCCATGGCTCACTTAAAGGAAATCTGTTTTACGTGTTACCTGTGCTCAAAATTCATTATGGTAGTTGGCCTACATGACAAGAGGATGACTGAGTGGCAAAACCGAGTGCCAGTCTACATGGAGCACTGTGGAGCACAGTAGGACTTGTGTATAATGACCTCCACATAAGGTCCTATGGATTCAGGCTGTCTGCAAAGGGTCTGGCATAATTTGTCTCGATTGCTGTAAGCACACACAGCCAACAGTTTGATGATATTCTGAGGGGAGGTTGCTATGCACTCCTCCTACAATGCATTTGGAGTGTAAACAAAGGCTTCTTCTTCTGGAGTCTCTGAACTGCTTCATGCAGTAGAGGACTTCAGGGTGAAGGACTTGTGAAGAAAATGCTAGTCATGTCTGTGACTGTGTGTATGTATATATATAAATATATGGTAGAGTATTGTATATTGGAATCTAAGGACTGGTGAGATTTCCCAACCAAAACCCCATAAATGCATTCTTATCTTCAAAGAGTGAGTTTTTGAAGCCCTGCTGTCTTGTATCTTGAATATGACCTGGGCCATAATAATGTCTCTGTTTGCATAATGTTTTTTGGATGTGTGTGTTCTTTTTAGACACTGTCTTAAATGCACAGTAGCTATCACTGTATACATTTCTGGCAATTTGTACTTATTTTGCAAGGCTCAGGTCTGTATTTAGTATTGTGTATAAATACTTGCAAAATCAAATATTGAGATACTTTGATTTGTATAGAACAGGTTGTCAGTGGTCTTTGGCTTCAGGCCTTGAGTTTCACAGGAGTGCTCTGCATTTCATTTTCTATAATATAGAACTCTTTCTGTAGTCAACTCTCAAATAACTACTGTAGTCAGCTTTTAAATTAACTTCTGAGAGTAGCCTAGGCAAGTAAAATAAGCAAATGATCTATTAAAAAAAATGTTTCATGTTCTGTCATTTGAAGCCTTAATTATTTCATCCAAGTGAAAAGTATTGTGTGGGAAATCAAGTTTGCACAAGCCAGCTTCTATCAGCTTCTGCCCCTTAAAATAATATTTTTGTATGGGTGAAAGCTATTTTGTATTTTGATACTTGCAAATTTGAAATGTATTTTAAATTTTAAATTTAAAATGGTTGCATGGCAGGTGATGGAGTACCTTATTGGTGGAGATGTCAAATCTCTTCTCCATATTTATGGATATTTTGATGAAGAAATGGCTGTTAAGTATATTTCTGAAGCAGCATTGGCCCTTGACTATCTTCACAGGCATGGGATAATCCACAGGTAAAATTTTTTTTTTCCCCTTATAAATAAGTATTTGGTAGTTTGTGTTTTTAATTTCTTCGCTCTATCACATAACCAATCACCATTGTATTGTAACAGCTACCACAGCTGCCTCATTTGCATGTGTGTGCTGCAGCAATGTCATGAAACAACTCCTAAAATAAAATCTGTCTGTATGTGCTGAGCAGACAAATACACACTGCTCTCCCCTGCCTGCTCTTTCCCAGTCCAGAGGTGTATCAGCAGCTGTGTTAGTTCAGGGAACCTCTGGGTACTGCAAACATGTAACAAAGGGACGCTGACTACCCAAACGCTCCCCCTGTAGTGAGAGTTCTTTTTGCATTCAGCAGTGGTACGGAGAACACACCTGAAAACTGTCGCTAGAGGTTTGCTTGTCACTTGTAGGAGCTCCACATTAGTAAGTTATGATAGTGGTACTCAGGAAAAACATTTGTTAAACCTGCTGAAACACAAATGCGCAGCTCTTGGTGACATGCATAGAGGTTTTACAAAGCCTGAGATGTTCATACTGTGTTTAGTGCTAGATATGTTGTTTTGGCGTATTCCTCTAATTGGAATCTTCTGCTGGGTAAGAGATGTTACTGAGAAACAGCTATAACCAATGTTTTGTATTGAGTGTTTCTGGTCACTTGACTTTCTTAATGTTGCTTAGTGGTCTTTTTGCTGACTTCAACTATATTCATGTTTTCAGGGATCTGAAGCCAGACAACATGCTCATTTCTAATCAGGGCCATATAAAGTTGACAGACTTTGGGCTTTCCAGAGTTACTCTGAACAGAGGTAAGAGTTGTCTGCATACTTTTGGTTGTATTAGAATGTATTTTTGGGTCACATTTCTGTATTCTTGAATGTTTGCATCTCTGTAGAGGGGAGCTTTCAATAATAAGTGCAAATTTTGCACAAATATCTCATTTCTAGCAGGCAAGTACCGATAAGCTACGTGCTAGTAAAGGGTCTGCTCTATACATTGCACTTCAGAAGATAAATAATTTATTCTTTGCAACAAGGTTGTATGAAATATAATCTAGAACCATTTCTCTTGAGGGGTATGGATTTCAAATTTTTCTGAAGTTCACAGAGAGAAATCAGTGGGTAAATGAATTACTCTGGCTTTTTCTTGGTGTTTCTCTGACTACTTTTGTCCTTCAGTTCGTGTTTCTCAGTCCTTGAATTTCCAGTAAATTAGCTGAGGCATTGCAGACATTAGTGTGAGGGACAGGGGTCCATAACAGAAGATTAAATCAGTGCTTTGACATGCTCCTTTCAAGTAGCAGTAAATATAGTTGAATAGTCAAATGACTGCCTGGCACAGGTGATAGACTTCAGGTCTTTAATGTGAATAGCTGGTTTCTGAACTAGTTTGTAACTCCAACCCCTTGGCCAGATTGTCCAAACTTACGCTGCACAGCACCAGCTCTGGTTTTTTTGAGACAGTTGCTGGTGGGTACAACCTTTTTAAACATTTAAAGGAATGCCAAAATTCAGAGTTGTCTATGGTGTTTCTTCTTCATTGTTTTAAGAATATGAAGGAAAATCCTAAGTATACTGTATTTTCTATAATGTACTGCTTTAAGTGATGTTCTGATGACAGATTATTGTGTCTAATTGAACATGATATGGAATCCATAAGCCTACTTACTGCTAGTGAGCAAAAAAAAAGGTTCTAAAGTTGAATTTTAACCTATGAAAAATTCTTCTGTAGCTTTTTTGAGATGTCTTTTGGAGAGATGGCAGGCTTTGAACCAAATTTACCATCTTAATCTGTGGGCTGTAGGCTGGAACTGATGCCTAAAAACCAAAGCTGGTATCAAGTTAGAAAATGTAACACTTCCAGCATAGTCTATTGGAAAAGAATTTGGACTTTTACAATTTCTCTGTGTATAAACTATAACTTTATGGTGGATGTACAGGAAGAAACAGCTTGTGTTGAGTAAGAATGTATAGGTACATCTTCAGTTGGGTTTGGTGTCTTCTTTTGTATATTTGTTGTGCATATGACTTTTTTTTTTTTTTCCTCTTGATAAAACTTAAGGAAATGTCTGCAACTTTGCTGTTTTTTTAATAGCAAAATGAAAACCTGACCTGTTTGGGGTTGTTTTTTGTCTGTTTGTAGAGATAAATATGATAGATATCCTTACTACACCATCAATGGCAAAGCCAAAGCAGGACTATTCGCGTACTCCAGGACAATTGTTGTCTCTTATCAGTTCTCTGGGCTTTGTAAGTAATTGTCACTGTCTTTGAAGTACTTAATTCTTTTAGTTTACTTACTATCTTAAATTTAATAATAGGCATGATAAGGCTATTTTTGCATCTCTTCTGCCAGGTGGTAGAATGACTTATTATACATTTCTAGTACTTTAAAGTTCTGAAGTGATTACGTTGGTCTATATTTTGAGTTGCTGACTATCAGTTGTGCTTCAAGGTCTGGTAAATGGGCATGGCCAAGCTCCAATGCAAACATCATAATGACTGTGTGAAGTTACATTCTCAGCTCTGGATTGAGTGTTTGTTCAGACTCCATTTATTTTTAACTATGTTTCTTCCTGCTTGTTAGTATTCTCCTGTTGGAATGAAAATGCCAGCGCGCAATTCAAGTCAATCATCTGACAGTTTGCATGGAGTGGTTTCTCCCTTACCTATGGTCCAGAAGGAAAATACCCCTCTTTCAACTAAATTATTCAAAACACGTGAGTATACCAAGCCTTGTGCTGAGGGAATACTCTGGCTCTAAGGTTGTAGTCTTTTAATTTTATGTTAGTAGTTTGGACCCACTTCATAAAAGGTGTGTTACTACTAGTGTCTACCATTCCTCCAGTGTTTTTCTTCTGACATGTTTTCACCTACACTACTTATGCCATCTTTGATGGTTTTTCGTGTTTTTTTTCAAATCACAACCACTGAATTCAATACCACCACAGAAAGCGTCAGTTCTTGACATACTTTCATTGAAAATTATTTAATATTGCAATGAGTGCTTTCCTCTAAATTGTCTTTTCTTGCAGCTTTCTCATTTCTAACCTGAAATGAGAAAGAAGACAACTATGCTGGTAATATTGCTTTTTACGTTCTTGGCAAATCTCTAATTCAAAAAAGGTGTAAATTGACTATGTGGGAAAGATGACAAGAGAAATTATGTTGTCATGGAAAGCTTTCCATAACTTCCTTGGATGTGAAAGCTTGACATAGTGTGAAGCCGGTCAATTTGTATCAAATTTTGTCAACATTTGAATTTTTTTTTTTCCTTCAAGATCTTGATAATTCTCAATTAACACCTGTGATGCCAGCAAGAAGTTTGACTCCTACTCTACTTCAGTCAAGAAAGAGGTTTGGTACTTGCAGTGTTAGTAGTGAGTCCCACACACACCTGTCCAGTGTGGAATCAGAATGCTGCAGCAGCCCCAGGCAGGAGAAAGATGTAGAGGTCAGGACTGTTTCATCTTCCCACTAAAAATTAAAGTTAGTTTGTACTTGTGTATGCAAATCTCCTCTACTTACTAACACGTACTTTGAGCACAGAGAAAGGAGCAGGGGTTGTAATTCTTGTTGAGTAGGATTTTGGATCAAAGTGATACAATTTTTTCTTCAAACAAATATTAGTCCTGTGTAACATAATAGGAAAAGCAGATGTTAGAGCCTGCTGCAAAGCAGTGAAAGGGAAGGCTTCTACTGGCCATCACTGGTTTGCGCCCTGCACAGGTGGGCAATGCTGGGAGCAGTGGCTTATTTGGAAGTTGATCTTATCCCTAGAGCTTTATTTGCTCAGCATACAGACAAAATCACTTCTTTAAAACACAGAACTTGGGAAAATAAGAAAAAAATACACTTCAAACTTCTACTAGCTGTTCAAACGAAAGAGTTTAAAGTTTTTTATTCTGAAGAGTTTTGTATCAACTAACCTAACACCAGTAATTGTAGCTGATACAAAATACTTTCTCCTATTTTAAACTGTTAATGAAATTCTGTACAAATACAGACCTAAAAGAAAATGCTGCTTTGCTAGGTAGTCTTTTGCCATAATTCTTATTTAGATCATACAGAAAAACTTAGATTTAAAACAATATATAATTCTTTATCTGTCTGTTTCTCAAGGCCTTGGTTGTATTATTGTGTTATCAAAATATTAGTAATATCAGATTTTCCTTTTGTCATCTCTGAAGTGTAATATGCCACAGGGCAGTATGATGGAGTTGTTTGCTTTGGGCTTTCTTGGAAACTGAAAACTTCTGTAGCTTAACTTCTTAACATAAAATGACAAATACAACTTCAATTCCTGTATTTTTTTCATCCTTAGGCATTTAAAAATACTGCATTTTCTACTATATTCTAGCAAGTTTATTTTATGTTCTTAAGAAAAGTCCAATTATCAAGTTATCCTTAATTTGGTTTTGACTTTTTTATTTTTAAATGTTATGTCATGTTTGTCACTAGTAGTGGTTAGAATAAGTAATGCTTGCAAATCTGCATTTCGTTATGGAAGTGAAAATCAAGAATTTCAAAGACACATTTCTATAGTGCTGTAATCCTATTTTTCTTGATTCTTAAAGCTTAATATGCTCATTTGCAGCACAGTGAAGATGAACCTAGTTCTGCAACGTGCAAAACAAATAACAGTGGGTCAGCTCTCCCTTCGAACGTTGAGTTAACAAATAGCAAAAGTACTGAAGTTTTAAAGAAAAAAGAACTTGAATCTGCTGTTTCTCCCATTGTCAGAAATGATTCTGACTGTAGGCAGAAGTTGGGAAGTGAACATTCGAATATAACAGATACATTTTCTTACTGTACCTTTCACATCCAGTGTGGTTATGGGAGTATTTCTGAAAAGACTTGGGAAGAAAACGTCTGTGTAAATAAAAGAAAGATAACTGATGAAACAGCAGAAACTTCCAATCCACAACAGTCATCTTCAAGGCAGAATGAACCTTTCAAAGAGGAAGAAATTTTTGAAAAGCCAGGTGTTAAAAGAGGCTTTGAATTAGTTGATACCAGTCCTTGTCAGGAACTTAACTATGTTAAAAAAAGCAATGCAGAATATAAGCGTGGCTGTCATATCTCAGAATTTTCAGCAAACAATAGGACGGGTTTGACAACAGAAATTCAGTCCTTAGTGCTCTGTAATGATGGATGCCCACGTGACACCTGCGAAAGCAACCAGCAAACAGAAGGATCACTTACTCCAACTATAGTCAAAAATCTTATGTGTGATCTGGATACAGACTACAGAAAGGATGATGAAAAGGAGTACATGAACTCAAGTTTTTTAGACACTGACGATGAAAAACCGTCAGGAATCCTCAATGCAGACTCTGATGTATTTACCGACATGTCTGTTACAGAAAGCCATTTAGAAAAGCAGCTTTTAGATTTGGACAAAAGTGTTAAAGACCTCTCCTTTGAGGAGCCAAAACCTGAAGGTGCACTGATAACATCACCAAAGTCCCAAGATGCCTCACGAAGTGGAGAGGAAGCACATACAGTCCAGGACTGCAAGCTGTTACATCATGAGAAGGATAACGACCAGAAACACGGGGAAGGAGCTTACCTTAACACAGTATCTCCTCCTTCAGAAAAGATGATGGAAGCACTGAGTCTCTTAAAAAAAAGTGCTGTTGTTTTTCGAAGTTATAATAGTCCAATTAATATGTCCAATGTATCTGAGCCGTGTAGCATGGCTTCTTTAGATATAATGGATCTTTCACCTGCTTGTAGTGGCTCTTACCCAACGGCTATCACTCCGTCACAGAAAGGAAGGCCATATCAGACCTATCAGGTAGGTAAGGAGACATGTGGAAACTTCGTGCACGCGTTATAACATTAGCAACCTGAAATTATTTCAGTTGTAAATTTAGGGAAAACTCAAGTAGTTTGAGATAGCCTGTCAACAAAAGTCACTTTGACAGACCTTCTCTTACTGCACTTACATGGCCAAATTTATAATTTCTTGTAAGAGTTTAGTAATAACTATTCATTGGTTTGCCTGTGGCTCAAAATGCGTTGACTGTTGACCTCTTTGAGAAATCCATTGCTGTTACAGTGAACTGATAAAAAAAGCCTGTGCTATTTCTATCTCATTCTACTTTTAGTACAGTGTGGTATTTCCTTTGAGCAGTTACAGGTTTTCTGATGTAATGGGAAGTCTTTGATTATTATTTTTTTTCTTTTTTAATCCTGCACCCCTCCCAAGACAGTTTGTAAATGCTGTTCAGCTGCTAGTAGCTGCCACTCTGCCCACTATTTTCCTTTTTTTTGTCTTGGTAAAAGTGATGGTGTAATGTATACTGTCAAGTGCCAGTTACAAGCCTATTACAAAGATTGATATAAAGAGTAATAGCTGCTGTGGACTTACACTGGAGGAAGAACTTAGGGATAAGTTTCTTGAAGAATAGGCATTTTAACTTTATGCTTCAAGATTGTTGAGATAAAGCAATGGAAGCACATTTTACATGTACTTTTCAGGGAATATTTTGTGACATGTTCTTGGCTTAAACTTGAGTAACAACTACTATATCCATTACTAAACCTGGAGATGGGAGTTTCTCAGCTGGTTTTGTTTGGCATCTGAAATCTTTGTTGCATCTTTTAAGACACCTTGTCAGGGGGATGCTGGCACACCATATCGGACTCCGAAGAGTGTAAGAAGAGGAGCTGCCCCAGTAGAAGGTGAACGCATCCTAGGGACCCCAGATTACCTGGCACCGGAGCTGCTTTTGACAAAGCCTCATGGTAAGACAAACCAGCCGTTTGTCAGTACGTGAAAGGTGACATATTTACATTCCTGAGTGTCTCTAGAACTGAAAACCCTTCAAGTAATAAGATAGTGAATTTTTCAAAAATAGTTAGTGCTTAGCTTTTGCCATTACCCATTACCTTCTGTGAAGCTACGGTTTTCTGGCTTTGGAACTTCAAATTTTCCCTTACTAAACACTTCCTGTGTTGTTGAGTTGCTTGTAAATGTAGTTTTAATCCTAAATTAATCATGTTACAGAATTATTTTATTTCTGTTTCTAACTTAGATTTAACATTGCCATCTTCCTTTATTGTGGAGTTACTACCTTGAGAAAAAACCTGCATTCCAATGCTTTCAGAGAATCGTACATGATATTTGATGTTTATATTTGTTAGATTTTTTTTTTTAATAATTATAATATTCTTACTTCGTTGTCTTTTCATATGCAGGGACTGTGATCTCTGGTGAGTTTTCTATATTCTGTGCAGGAATGAAGTATTCAGCATAACTGAATAGTCAAAGTATAATTAGATCACAATTTCCAAGAACATTGTTTGGGTGAACAATGTTCTTATATAGAAAGACATGTCCAATATGCACTCCACATAAAAATGTCTGATGCTCCCACACAGATTCAGGAAACATCAGTGTCAGTGTGACTAAGCTATCAGAATTCATACATGTAAGCGTACACTTCAGAAGGAAAGTCAGCATTCTTAAAGAAATTGTGGAAATAAGCCAGAGACACTTTTCCTCGCTCTTTTAGGTTATGTAGTCAGTCTGATTTACTTTATCTATGGGTGAAGAAGGCTCAGATGCTCAAGACCTCATATTTCTACTTCTTGCTTCAAATCATAGAATATCCTGAGTTGGAAAGGACCCAAAAGGATCACCAAGTCCAACTCCTGGTCCTGCACAGGACACCCCAAGAATCACACCTTGTGCCTGAAAGCGTTGTCCAAACACTTCTTGAACTCTGTCTTGAACTTGGTGCTGTGACCACTTCCCTGGGGAGACTCTTCCAGTGCCCAGCCACCCTCTGGGTGAAAAACTTTTTCCTAATATCCCATCTAAACCTCCCCTGACATAACTTCATGCTGTTCCTTGCATCACATTTAGCAGGGATATGGTGGTAGTAAATCTAATCTTAGTTAAACTTCGTGTAGAAAAAAAATCCCTGCTGAAACCTGTGTTACTACACTGTTCAGAGTTGTGATCTTATTAGACTTTGACTGGAGCTGGGAGTGTTTTAACTGAACATCCAAGTAGTCTAACAAGTGTGAGTGTGATCTCACTGCTGCGATGTGCTTGGCTTGGTGGGCCACTCTTACTGCTGTTACAAGTTGCTAAAAGTGCATTAGATTACTAGTTAAACATTTTGCTTTTCAGCATCTCAAAACTTAACAGTAGTCCTCGTGAAATGGCTCAAACCATTTGTTTTCTGAACTTAGAGGTGTCTTAATGTTTTTTATATGCAAAAAAATCCAAGAGCAATTAGACTTACTGCCTTTCAAAGTTGATGTTTTACAGCATCTATTCTGGCATCTGTTCTTTACACAGTGGAGCGGGCATGGCTCAAAGATGCAGAAGGCTTAGAATGCATGCAGCGGTGCCTGGGATTGCTTTGCTGGGTTGTGTTTGTGTGGATTATTAAAATGGGATTGACAAAAAAACCCTCCCTGCAATGTGGAAAACCAAAACTATTTCATAACAAAGAAGAGATAGCTAGGAACTACACATTACCCTAATCAATTCAATTCAATGAAAAGCAATTCCAGCATCTTGTGTGCTGCCTCATCTCTGTAAGTTGTCTTCAAGATATTCACATAAATTTAGGCAAATAAAAACTTATGTTCAGTAGTTTGAATTCTTGGAATTTCTCAAAGAACTGAGAGGAAGATACAGGCTACAACATAGAGCCAAGTCTAGAGCAGTCATTAGGCAGCTGTTTCTTGTCACAAAACAATCTCTTGGAGAAGTCAGCTCCTGGATTCTGACAGGAGTTCATAATTAGATTGTTAATAAGAGTCCCCTAGCTTTTATCAGTAAACCCAGTGTTATCTATAATGAATTAAGAAGCAGAGTGGCTTTAAAAAAACCTTTAATGTATTTTTAATCTGCATGAATATTAAATACAACTTGTTTTGTCTTTTCCTTCATTTTCAAGAAATTTTTAGAATTTAAACACTCTTCAATCTGCCATGGCTAATCTTCAAGTCTTTGCAAATACTATTTGTGTAAGTGGGTTTCTCTTATCAGGTTCTGCTGTAGACTGGTGGGCCCTCGGAGTTTGTCTGTTTGAGTTTCTGACTGGAATTCCACCTTTTAATGATGAAACACCAGCACAGGTTTTCCAAAATATTTTGAAAAGAGGTAATCTGTTTCAGTAATCAGGGTAACTATGTTTTTCCAACATTTGTTTTATAGTTTGAGTTACCAACTCATCTGCATTTTTGTCTGTAGATATTCCCTGGCCTGAGGGTGAAGAAAAGCTGTCTGATAACGCCCAAAATGCAATAGATATTCTTCTAACAATTGACACTACTAAGAGAGCTGGACTGAAAGGTTAGTATAAAAATTGTGTTCTTTGCAACTAATTGCAAATTGCAAAGTGGTGATGTCCTCCTCCTGAAACTTAGACTAATAAACTTCAATGCCTAATTAGGTTTAGTGCATGTTTAGTGTTTGACATCTGACGTACCAAAGTTCTCTCTTATCTAACTCTAACTTGGAGTTCTTAACCTAAATGATTTTGGGAACCTTGATTAAAAGCCTGTTTTGGCTCCAGTTTGGGAGAGGATCCTCCTACAACAGTTAATTCAAAGAAGTTTTTACTTAGGAATCAGCCTGTCTTTGAATGCATAGAGGAGTTGGACAATATATACTATACAAAGTCTACATATATTTTTCTTTTTCCCCTTTTAGAAGGACTTGAATGTTTGTCGTTGTTAACAGTGACTATGTTATATAAAAAGAACTGATAACATGAAGGAAGCTTAGAGTGAGATGTTTTGGAAATAGATGAAGAAATCTTATGAGAGAACCGTGCAAGAAATCACTAGAGAAGGAAATGGCTATGGAAATTCTTACTCATAAAGAGATTAAAACGCTAGAAGCTAAAACCAGGCCAGATCAAATTAGAGGAGGCACATGAGTGTAAATGAAGGTCATGATGTCAGCAGAAAATTCTGTGGCTTTAATGTCTCCCAAAAAGCAGTTTGAAGGTGTTATAGTCAAACACAAGTTATTGCCTTTATTCCTGGATTTTGGAGTGAAATCCAATTGCTTGTCAGGGAAAGAAATTTAAACTAAGTCACATAATGGTTTCTTCCAATCTGAAATTCTTGGAAATTCATTCTTTGTCAAGCCTTATAACTGGATCTGATCTCTTTGTCCAGTTTATAGGCCACTGATGTGAAGTTGGCTGAGTAGTTTTCAGGACAACCATTAAGTTTCTCTCGTTGTACCTAAGTTTCCATTGCTGTCATCTTCTCTCCCCTCCCCAATACACATGCTCTCCCTTTTTATTGCTATAGCATGAAGCCTTACTTACTGAGAAACCCCAGTTATGTCATGTCCTACTGCTATGCTTCTATGAGTTCAATCTCTCCAGATAAGCAGCTTTAAAGTAGGTTTTGGTAGACAACACTGATATCTGGTGTTGGTTTGGTTTTTGCTCCTCTCTTCAGTCTTGTGAGCAGGAGTTGAGTGCCAGCTGTGGTACACATGAGTATCTTGGGAAGAGACAAAGAAGTTTGGTTTTACCTTCTTGGCCAAAGGCAGCTTCTGGTGCATGAGAACTTTAAGAGCAGAACTACATACAGTTCTGAGATAGTGGATCTGTGCAATGCCCTGCTGCTTGTGTGGCTGCTGAAGCCATTAGAAGGAGATAAAAGACTCACTCTGCCTTTTGTCTAAAATAAACTTTTAATGTTATGTTGTTGTATTTGTTCAGGAAATGCAGAAATAATAAATGTTAATGTCTTACTGTCTATCAGCTAAAAGCCTGTGGTATGTGCTTAGATGTACATTTGTAATGAGTGTCTTGGTCAAACGTCCACCTTGTTCAAATGTGATTATTTTTTTTTTTTAATTTTTTTCACCTGTCCTGTTTCTGCTATTTGCTTTTGATTTTTGTGGTGCAGGTGATAAAAACATGGTTTTGTATCCCAGTTAGATGAAAAGGTGTTTTATTGGATTTAATCAAAGTAGCAAAGTCATTTTGATAAGGGACTGGTATTTCCATGTTATGCAGAATTCATATCAGAACCTGCGTGCCAGAAGGTCACCTTGTGGTCAGAATGGACAGGGCAGGGGAGTTCTGCTTGAGTCAGAAAGTCCGGCAGCTTGGTTAGTTATCCCATCTTTGGGCTGGGAAAGTGAAGTCTGGTGGTCTGTGGTAACTTCACCATAAGGGCATTTAGACTTCTGTGTCTGGTGTTTGGCCAAAGGGGATTGTGCAAAGCAGAGGAGGTAATGAAATCCATGAGACAGCAAAAGAAAGAGGACCTGGAGTGGTGATGGGTGGGAGTGACTCCCACATGTTTACTCAGCACAGAACTTTGGTAAAATTATAAACAGACTTTGAAGTGATGCTTAGAAATTGTCTGGTGCCCCAGCATGAGAAATGTCTCTGGGACATCTCTGATCCGCTCTGTGTGGAACAGGTTCCCTGGACAGGGGAAGGCAGCTAGTTGGCAGGACAACAGTTTGATGCCACTGAGGTTGGGGGTAATCAAAGCCCAATTGCAATTTGCACTTATATGAATTTCTAAAAAGGAATATAGAGCAAATTTAGTGACAGTTATGCATAAGGGAACAAAGTGCCTATGGGGCTTGGCCATGAGGAAGTTTATAATGCTTATGTGAACTTCTGTTCCAGAGCTGAAACGTCACCCCCTCTTTCACAGTGTGGACTGGGATAATCTGCAGAATCAAACCATGCCGTTTATACCTCAGCCGGATGATGAAACTGATACCTCTTACTTTGAAGCAAGGAATAATGCTCAGCACCTGACTGTGTCTGGATTTAGCTTGTAGCATCAAGATAAGTGAACATTCTCCATGGTTTTGCACACTTACAGGTTATCTGGCAACACTAGTTTGGTCTTAACTAAGTTTCCTTGCCAAATTTAGTGTGTTTTACATGACCAGTCTTTTTATTATAGTCTCCTTTATTCTAAAGTGAAACTATTGTATGTAACTGGTATCAAGTGCCTTTTGTGGGCTCACTGCACCTTACTAAGAAGCCAGAACATTGAATGTCTTGGAGCTGGTAACTCCTGACAATGATGGGGCTTTTGCATAGCAATGAGTAATTCCAGTTAGGAGGTGTGATGTTATTTCCCAGCTAAACATAATATGGAAAGGACAAAAATGCATACTAACTGTATCTATTGGCAGTTTGCTGTGATGACAGGCTGGGTTGGAAGCACTCCTTAAACTCTGTTAAATAAATCCTCTGCTCAAATTGTTGCATTGTAACCACTTGGGCTGTACGAAGCTGGACTCAACATACATTTTAGCAGTTACTAGTTTTACCTAGAAAATGCCCAGTGTGTGTGTGCTCACTGCTGTCAGATGTCAGCTAACAGGTGATTTTGGTTTTTAACAAGTGAAGCAGTATTCATACTGAACCTGCTATATACTGAAGACTATTATGTACTGCAAACTCACAGATTGTTCTGCAAACTCACGAGAGCTTAGATTTTTACTAGAACGTAAGATAGAAGTGTATATTCAGTATTATAAATCTGAATTAGATTAAAGTATACTTATACCTATCTTTAAATGCAACACAAAACTTGTATCTGCTAGGTTTCAGAGGTTTATTTTTAGATAATTCTGTTTAAATAATCTTCAGTGTTTTTGTTGCATAGGTACCTTTCTCTGCTAACTGAATGAAGATTTTAATTTTTCAGGTTTGTACTTGTTAGATAAAAATCACAGATGCCAGCCAAGGGCCACGTGCCAGCTGAGCATTTTACTACTGATTTTTGCCAAGTGGTAAAAGTAGTTTCATGCACTGACCCCTTCTGTAGCAGTAGCAAGTTGTCCTTTCATTACCCTGCTTCCTGGAAGACAGGATTTATTGATGCAATTCTGAGCAAACAGTGTCTGCTAGGCTTCCTGCTGTCCCCTCAGGTTGCTGGGAAAGGAATGGGAAAGGTGAAGAAAATGGAAGTTTCCTAGAAAAACCTAAAGAGAAGCGATTCTTAAGAGCTCAAAATGACTAATCCCAGCTCTAGGTATGATAACTCAAACATGTTGTAAAACATACAGCGAGTCTCACTCCTTTTGCTAAGGATTGCAGTTTCAGAAAACTTCTAAATTGTTCAGTCTCTTACTCCTGTTACATGAAAAAGGTGCCAACAAATTAATGCACTACTGAAGCAATATCCATAAACAATGTTCTCTGAATGTGATGAGAAATTCTTTGGTTTCTGCTGTACAGTTGAAATATATAAATTGGGGTAGGAGGGATACCTTAGGTTATGTAATCACTGGTGTTTTATAAAATTTATTCTTCCATTTCTAGTAATCTGATTTAAGAAAGTGACTATGATTACATGTTGAGTAAATAATATAAACTGAACACCACACCAGCTCTTTATCTTCAGTGCTTTACAAATGGTTACACCTGTTCCCATTTTGCAGTATAACATGTTCCCATCAAGGTGGAAAAACTTGTTGCAGTGGTATGGTCTTTTAAAGAAAACCTCTAACCCCTTGAAACAGTTCTGAATCAGTCACAAAGGTCAAGTAAGCTTCTGTAAAAACCTTATTCTAAAAGAAAATTGTTAGTTTTCTACCTGTTGATTAATGCAATACAAAAACATAGATTCTGTAAAAACAGTAAAAAGACCAACAGACAAATCCAAATATTTAGTATAAAGTTACCACTACAGTGGTGTCCAAAACTTAAATTCTGCACCATCAGCACTGAAGATGTGCAATACCCCGTTCTCTTCAGTATCTTGCATTTATCTTGCTTATAGCAAACATGGAGTTGAGTGTAACATGTTGATTGTTGGGGTTTGTGGTGTGATTTTGTTTGTAGTTGGTGGTTTTTTAGCTTTGTCGTTCAACATGGAATTCCTTGTCAACTCTCAGTTTTGCCCCACTTGTTGCATCACTTGAAATACTACAGGTAAAAGTGCAAAAAGCTATAATGTGGTAGCTGGAAGAGATTTAAGGCTCGTTCTCATTAGTAATTATTTACAAATAATTAAGTAAGCTGATTAATTAATTAATTAAGTTTCTGATCCTTAGAAGCTGTGGAACATATCACTTTGCAAGTACTCCAGCTGTTACATGGTGCTTCCTGAAGGCCTAAACTTGATGTGCATGACCTACATATAAACTGTAGCTTCCAGTTTATCTTGGGAGACAGTTTACCTGCCATTAGCACAGGCCTGTCCATCTAAGAACTACTGCAGAGATCAGTGTCACACTTTGTTATACAGAAATAGCAGTCTTGGACAGTTACTCCTACCCCTTACTTGCTGTTGGGCTCCCCTGTACAGTGCAGTGTTCGGGGGCCAAGATGCTGAATGCCCTGTGTTATTGAGTCAGGAGATTCCAATTTCAGCATGATCTGGTTTACCTACGGTTACTCTTGCAATGAAATGCGTTCTTTTCCTCTCAAAAAAATTTACTTTGCACGTTTTGTGTAAATATATTAAAAAAAATGTTCTATTAAATAAAATATTGTTGTTCTTTAAACTGGTATACTTTTGACCCTGCTGGGAACATGGGAAGTGGATTTCACACAAGGAAACTCCATTTCCTACTACCTCAGCAAGGAGTGATTTTGTGTAGGGAAATAACAAATACTTTCTAGTACAGGTGTGTACGGCCTTCAGTTCATAACTTGCTGTTCATAACCTCTGTCTGCAGTCTTTACTAGAAGCTACATTTGTGTACTTAATGGCAGGAGAGCAAAGTCCTAAGCTGGCCTGTAATGCCTTCTGGGACCCTCCTCCTCCTCTGTGGTAACTAGAATGATTCAAAAAAAGATGGTCATCTCCTCAGCACTTGCTGTGCTGCCACAGGAGCAGAGGAGAAGAAACAAGGCCCTGAGCATGGAACAGCTGCACCATGCACACTTACATCTGGCTCTGCTTTGGTTCTATTATCAACATTTAGTGGGTGGAATGTCTCCAATCTGGTTTTATACAGAGCTAACCTCTGCTTTTTAAATGAAGCTTGGCTCGCTGCAGGAAACCAGCTTGACATTTGCTTCAGAAGTGCAATTTTGAGCTGGGTGAAGCTGTTTCAGTGCTGTGCAGAACTGCTTTGACTGCCAGCCCTCCTGAGGAGAGCACAGGCTTGAACAATATATACCAGTTCTGAGCTCCAGTGATCTGCTTATGCCACTTCCTCCACAGTAAAGCTGTGTCTCTTTGTACCTGGAGAGGTGATTTAAAAAAAAAAAAACACACAAGTTTTCTTAACTTTAATCTGAAATACCAGTTAACTAGGAATCTGTTCCAGTCTCAGTGAGTTTGAGATAACCCTAGAGGCTGAGGCCCAGTTCTGAGTTACAAGTAAATTGTTATAAAAGTGATGTTGTTTTGTATTACAACTTTTAAGGTTGAGACCGATTCTTCATGACACAGCCAGCAGGCTCTTCTGTACAGTCCCAGCATCCAATGTACGCCATTTAGTAAACATTAAGAAAGTTCAAGATAAAATACAAAATATTAAGGGATTGATTTATTGAAACATGAATAAATAACAAGGATAGTACAAGCCCACATTTATTTCAGTGGGAAGTTAACAATTAAGTACCTTTGGGAATGTTTGTCCCACCTCTAAGAGCTTGATATCTATGTGTAACACAGCTCTGAGCCAGGGAGGCTCTCCAGGGTGCTTTGTCCTGGCAGAAGACAGGACAGGGGGGTTATTTTTCATGTGACCTTCAAGCTAGACTATCCTTCCTGTATGATTTATATCTTTTGTGGTAAAAAGTCAATCACTCTAGAAACTTTAAGCTTGGGCACAAGGGCTTCAGGTCACAGCAGCACTTCCCTTCCAGGATAAGCTTTGTTCAAACCTGAGTTTTCAGGGTATCTCATGCCACAAACTCATCTCTGGCACACAGAACCATCTAACTGTTACAGCAGTCTTCAAAGAGATTACAACCATTTTATTTAATTTTTAATTCAGCTTTACAGTAAGAAAATCAGAAGAGGGGAAATGTAACTAAAAAAAACCCTGCGTGTAACTAAAAAGATTAAAATTTCTCTGGTAAAACAAACATTAAATTCTCTGATTACATTTTTATACAGTATAGCTTGTATGAAAAATGTTTTCCAAACTATAAAAGATTTTCAGGAAGGACAAAAAAACTTTCCTTAAAAATTATTTGTAATATGTAGTCCAGGTGGAGAATGAAAGTTCATCAATAATCATGAAGTTTCTGAAGATTCAGAGCTTAACCATGGATTATGTTGTGGTATAATTCTTATAGCAATTATTAAGTTCTCTGTCAAATCTAATTTTAGTGCATTTGCCTTTTCCAGAGATTTAGACAACTTATATATTAATTTATTTTAAAATCAAGTGTAAAGCATGCTTTAGTCAAGCAAACTTGACAGAACTGTAACTCTTATCTGTATATTGGTTAATAAATACTTTGGGGGGGAGGGGGAAATATCAGCACCAAAATTAGCTGAATAGTTTTGTTTTGAAAGTAAGTAGAAGGGTAAGAGAGAAATACCAGAATTGGTATTTTTCAAGATGTGACTTGAGAAAAGTCCACAATGGATTAAATCTTACTTCAATTTAATACAACCTGACAACAGAAAACTTAGAGTGCACTGAGCTTTTTAAAAGCTTAGAGATAGACTTACAGAGCTAGTTTTCATCTCATTTTAAAGCACCTTGTGCCTAAACTATGTATTTCAGTTAAAATAAACTGTTGTCAACAAGAGTACAATTATCAAAGTTAAAAAGATAAGGTGCAGCCTCCTCTTTACATGGATCCCTTGTACCACACACTGTTTCCAGACTTGTATTTGACAGTCACCTGTTATTAATGGCTCTAACTTTCAGAACATATACAAATTCCCAAATTGCCTTTACAATTTTACAGGATAAGTAAAGGATTCAACTTCATTTATGACCAATTTACGTGGAAATTTGCCCCACACTTGTTTAGCAGCAAAAAATAACCAGTAGATTCCTCAGAGCTATATTGTATATTTCCAACAGCTTGCAACGTATTGGATTCATACTTTATTAGAGCTTTCACCTGGTATTATGTAACCCTGTGGAAAAACAGGCAGGGAAGTTGGGATTGTAAAATTATTTTTATGTTAAAGTGATAGTTTTACATATTTTTAACTTATTCTTTTACAGAGATGTTATTCTCTTCCTCAGCTGACATCAGCAAGGCCAGTAATTACTGAAGGCCCATCCACAAGCACATTCCAAAATAATTAATGTTCGTATGGTTTTGAGGATGGAATTATTAAATTTATTTGCAACCTAGGAGCTGTGAATCATTCAAGTTTCAATAATATTAGTCCTTAAATGTTTAGCTCAAAGGTAGTACAAATTATTACTGTAACATAAGGAATATCATCCCAGATTCTGACATTCTATGAGAATTCAGAATTCCTTTGCTTTCCAGGGCCATCTTCTCCTAGAAGTCCTTATGCAAAGCCATGAATTCTCAGTTCAGTTTTCTAGAAGAGGAACCAAATAGTTTAATGTACCTTCACATAGGAGACAATTTTTCATTTGTCTAAACAAACAAATTAACTGAAGTTAAATGTAAATTATTTCTAATCAGATAAAACATTACATGGCTTCAAGTACAAAATTCACTAAGAACTCTGAACTGAAGATGGAATTCCTCAGAACAGTCCCTGACCACATCAGTCAGTGGCGTGCTGGCTCACAGCACAGCAACACTTTAGAGCTGTTTTGCCAGTGACTCCAGAAAACATACAATTAGAGGGTTCTAAAAGCATGAGCTGAATTAAAAATATATTTCTATCTGTGATCTGGTTTTCAAGCCTTCTTCAGTGAAGGCTCCAATACAAGTACCCAAATTTTCAGCATTAAGTTCCCCATAAAGGAGCAGGAGACAGGTTAAGAGGTGCTGGGAGAGAGCTGAGCTACCCCTGCCCAGGGACATGAGCTAAACACAAAGCTGTTGGTTACAGAAAGTTGTCCCTCCACCAATTCCATAGAATTTGCTCCACTGTGTGAAAGAGTTCAGGAGTTATGGCTCCACAGCTGCAGGATGAGAAAACCTCAGCTCAGACTCCCAGCTTCTGCTCCAGGACAGTTTAGGTACTTTAAAACCAAAAGTACACAGACATGATCAATACAGGCACAATACAGGTGTTGCCTAAGAGGTTGCACACCTTAACAGAGTACAAGCTGAAACTGGCAATGGGACAACAAAGAAGGACTTGTTTTTGCAATTCCATTTTCTCACTGAGTGTACTTGATCAACTTCCCACACACTGCTAAAGGAGATGGAACTCCAGATGGAGAAGTGATGAAGAAGCAGATAGTCCTTAAATTCTGGGTATGAGCAGACTGTCAGAAACAGAGAGAAAAGCTGAAGAACACAGAAAAGTCTTTAGTTTCTGTTCTTGAAGTTCATCTCAGTACAATCCATGAATGAGTAAACAAAACGTGGGGCTGTGCTATATCTGTGTCTCACACTGTGGTACACAATGTGGTACGAATCCTGAACTCAAAAAGAATGTTGAAAAACTGAAACATTTGGGTAAGGGCCACGAGAATCATCCCAAGACTGGAAAACAAACTGAGATTCCAGTTGCTCCATTTGTTTTAAGAAAGAGAACACAAGATGACTTGGTGATAGCAATAAAGTACTCATGGAAAACACACCATGGGCTCTTTGCCCCATAGATAAAGATCTAGGAAAATCCAATGAATGAAAACTGAAGCTAGACAAATCCAAACTAAAAGTAATGTACCGTTTTTTTACTCATCTAAGCTCTGAATCACTAGGACAATATATTAGAAAAATTGCTGGTAAGGGTGCTTTTCTAACAACTGATTTCTCACTGAACCTGTGAATGGATTGAGGGTGCTACAGAGGTGAGAACAGATATCAAAAAAGGTTTGCAAGAACAGCAACTGTTCAAAGAGAGAGCAAGAGAACATGGCCATGCAAGAGCAATTAGCAAAACATCATAAGAGCTTCACATAAGATACTAAAAAAACCTGTGTTGATTTAAAAAAAACAACTTTGTCCTTGCTGATGAAATGGAAATCTCCATTCAACAAGTAGAGAAAATGAGCAAAATGTGCGTAACTGCCTGAAAGCCTTAGTAGTGCAATCCCTTTCATCAGACAGAGCAGTAACACCAACACTCCCAATGACAGCTCTGAGCCAAACTCCCTGGCAGACTTGCAGCCTTTGTGGGCGGTGTATTGTTTACAGTTCCATGGGCTGGGCCCAAAGAGTGATGATCAGTGACAGGAGTCTAACTGGAGGTCAGTAATTAGCGGTGATGCCAGGGGTTTGTGCTGGGGCCAGTCCTGTGAAACACCTTTAGCAATGGTCTGGATGATGGGGCAGAGTGCACCCTCAGCAATCTCTACATTACACACAATTGGGAGTGGCTGATATGCCAGAGGGTGGTGCTGCCATCCAGAGGCACCACAATCGGCTGGAAAAACAGGCTGACAAGAACCTCATGAAGTACAACAAGGGGAAATGCCAAGTCCAGCACCTGGGGAGAAACAATCCCAGCCACCAGTACATGCTGGGACCTGCCCAGCTGGGAAGCAGCTTGGCAGAAAAGGATCTGGGCATCCAAGGGGACACCAAGTTAAACATGAGCTGGCAACCTGCCCTTGCAGCAAAGGCCAGTGGTATTGCGGGCTGCATTATCCTCCCAGCAGGTTGAGGGAGGTGATCCTTCCTCTCTACTGAGCATTGGAGAGGCCACACCTGGAGTGCTGTGTCCACTTCTGGGTACAAGAGAGTCATGGACAAACTGGAGAGAGTCCAACAAAAGGCCATGAAGATGATTAAAGGACTGGAGCACCACTGAGGAGAGATAAACACTAGTACAGGTTGCCCAGGGAGGTGGTGGTGTCTCTCTCCCTGGAGATATTAAAAAACTGCCTGTACACAGTCCTGGACAACTAGCTCCATCCAGGTGTCCCTAGTAGAGTAGGGGGGGTTGGACCAGATGGGCTGCAGAGCCCCCTTTCAACCTCAACCACTCTGTGTTTCTGTGATTTACTGTGTGAGAGAAAACTATACCATGAAAACTATCAAACATCAAAAAGCTAAACCAGTTTTAGCTAATTCTCCTATGATCTACACACATACAAACTGTCTGCAGACTGATAGAAGAAAAAAACATAAAAGGTAAGAGCATATTGAGCCAACAAAGTCAAGTGTGAGGCTGAAGTAGACAGCCACTAGAGAACACTCGATCTTCTGATGCTTGGAGAGTTGAGAGAAAAGGCAAAATGAGAGTACAACTGTCCTTCAGCTGAAGGAAATCAAAGTAGATGATATAAAAATATCACAGTAAGGTACTGGTAGATGTTAAATAAGAAATAGGTGACAGGTGGCACTCCACAAAGGTTGTGATAGGAAAAAAACTTCTCATGGCACAAGGGGACTGGAAAGTCTAGAAACAGTGAAAATGGCTCAAGAGGCTATCAGGAGTAAGGGGATCAAAGAATGTCATGGAGATGTTTCCAAGCTATCCACCCTCACCCACTTGTGTATGCTCGCTGAAATTATTTGCCCTGCATCACATTTCACAGATTTAGCCTAAGTTGCCACACGTAAAGCCTACCACATATAAAGTCAAATTAACCAATACTTTCAAGGCAGAGAATTTTATGCCCTGTCTAAGTAACACAGTATACTATATGTTGGTTTAAAACAGGTGAAACACAGTATATGGGTCCTATTGAATGCACATCTTTACCTTCGCTTTCTTTGAAGATACACATGTACCAACCACTGGGCAATAAACGGCCATACAATAGCAAAAGCTAAAATACCAGGAGAAATTTCAAAGGGCCACCATGATGGTTTCTAAGGAAAACAGAAAAAAATTCCAGTCAGCAATCTGTGTGCAAATATTGAATACCACCTGTATAATTCTAAATCACTTCAAATGCTACAGTACCAAAGCAGAAAATAATCCCAGAAGAAAAGATTTATCTATCAAGTAATTTCTTCAGACAGATTATTTTTTATTTCCTAGTCAAGGAAGAGACAATACAAAAAGCACATACCAAGAGCTAGAGATAAAATATTCAGCTCATCTTTTTTCACAGTTCACAATGCTTTTTACAAATAGTAAAAACAGTATTTTACCTTGACAGAGGAGGCGGGCTGGTAATTTGACTGTGGTGTTGCAGATTTTGCCTTTAAATACAAACAAAGGCTGATAAGTATAAAAAAGGAAACTTCAATTAAAATTTTTCTGCTTCACAAAACAAGAATATGAGGGTTTTCATCTTGTGAAGGCTTTGCAATCTGTATATATCACAGTTTAATGCACAGAACGACTCCTATGCAACACCCCTTTCACCACATACCGCTGATGTTTCCACTACTCTTTACAGCATTTTTATCACATCTCTTGTGTCTTAGAAAATGAGTCAATGCACTTACTGGACCTCTTTACAGTTTGTGAAGGCCCCCTTGTTCAACCTGTCATTGCAACTTCCTCAAATCTGGTCCAGTCCCAGTTCTGACCCAGAGCAGAAATCCCACCAGCTTAATTTGCATGATGACATGTTTCAACACTACTCTATACTGAGGTCAAAGCACTGTTTTAGTCTGCCCTGAGCTACAGCTACAGCCATGTCTAACACCATAAAGGAAAGAGAATACTCTGTTCCATATCTTCCATACAATCCTGAAAATGAAAGTACCAGAAACTTTTCAAGACTATTCCCATACACTATTGTGGTGCTTCCACAAAAACAAAGCAGCTGGTTTTCTAGGTCTTTCTTAACTTATGTAAGTGTGAAACAGAAGCTGCTGTTTCTCCTTAGGTATGGGTAGCAAGCACAGCATGAACTGCTGGAGAACAATCTTTTACTATTTCTTCATATATTGCTCAGGCAAAAAAAAAGAAAATCAATCTGTATTCAAAACATTAGATTCTGGAATAGCTGTGATGCAGCAAAATCATGGTTTTAATAAATCCTTTTCCCTAGCTGCCTTAGATTTGGAATATGTGCATCCCATAGGATACTGCTTGTACAGATCTCTCATTCTCAGGTAGATCAGAATGTATCAGCAAGTCAAACAAAACCAAACATTTCCAGGTTTCTGAATCAACTATATTCACAACATGTTCTATTCTCCTGAAGACACAGTATTTCCATTGAAACAGAAGGAAAAAGAAACACTACATCAGTAAATATCTACAATTACTTAAGACTTCCTTTGCCTGTCTTGTGTACATAATGTGAAATTCCAGGAAAGCTGGATTACTTCATGAGGAAAGACAGCTGTGAAGAATCAGTCTTGCTAACTGAAAAATGGAATCAGAAATTCTGCCTGCAAACATTCACTGGTCTGAAAGATTAAGATAATTTCTCACTTCCTTTGAAAATGCTTTGAGATCTAGTGATGAAGAAATTCTCTGGGATCATGTATTACTAACATTAACTATGGAATCTCCATATATAGCGACTGTGTAATGTGTATCAATAACTATGGCTAAGATTAGTCTGATCAGAGATCAGTAAAATAATATATGGTTAATTTCTAAGTTGAAATACATGTTCTTGCTCACATGTAAAAGAGTCCTGAATTGTGTTCCTGAGAGTAGGTACCAATAGGAAATTTTAAGTTGGACTAAACTACAGAATGTAACTGACATGTCTTCACCGTTTAAGAAAATATCATCTGAAATTTCCATCTGAAAAAGCACACAAATGTCCAAGGACATTTCATAAAAAGTAACTGAATAACTACAAAGAACAGTACCTGTGATGCTGTAACTGCCTCCAGCATATGCAGCCTCTGGAGGACATTCTGCATGTCTTCTTGCAACCGCATCAGCACCACTGCAATCTGCTCATTGAGGCTTCCCCGGGGTCCCCTGTCGGATCCCCAGCGCTCACCGTCCCCTCCACTACCCATCTGGCCACCCTGGGAACCGTCTCCTAAAGGCTGAAGTCTATGCCCTGTTTTGAGGGAGAAAAAAACCAGAAACATAAAACACAGAATGGGCTACCAACTCTCTTGAAAATGTTTAACAGTTCACCTTCCTCCCTCAGTTTCCACCCAGGAGTGTGGTACTCCTCATCAGAGGTTGTATTCAGACAGTTCAGAAGCACTGGGAGGTCACTGAAATGTCCTGAGATGTTTCCCTACAGCCTCAGTGTGACAGTATCATTCAAGTTCCTAGAACTGCAAAAATATTTAGGAAAAAACTATTAATTCACATCCAGACAAGTTCAGCAGTAAATTCTGCCCTAGTGAAAAGAAAGTAAGATCTGTCTTATTATCAAGCGTAGGTCTGTTCTAAATTTGGCAGTCTTCAGCTGGAAAACAAAGATCACTAGAATACAGTGACAAGGAAAGGTAATTATTTGAAACCTACAATACCCCCTTAAACTAGATACAACTACAACTAGAATATCATGTTTCTGCCTGCAAGTAACAAACTTCAGTAAAACAACAAAAGAGAGGAGATAGTTAAACTGTAGTATGTTCTTCATAATAGTTTTAAACTTAAATGTTCTACTTGGATTTTCTTTTGAATTTTTGCATCTGATTACATATAGGTGCCATACAAAAGGCATGCTATATACAAATAAAATACTTTTTGCCTTTTTTTGTTTTGTACAAGAAAAAATAATTTTATCCTTGACTTTACAGATCATATCACTGGAATATGGTGCTGCTCCTAGGTGACGGTATTAGAAGTATTATGGAATTAAAAAGAGCAGAGGTCCAACATAAATTGAACATCTGGGCTATTATGTGATTAAGAATCATTAAGTTTTAAGAATCATAATGGATAGTATCAGGATCACTCAAAGGTGTGGCTAACATTCCAATAATATACAAAACAATGTGTCACTCATACCTTTCCAAGCCATTCCATGGTTTCAAATAAGCCACCACAGAGGTATAAATGCATATGTATTTATCAATAAATATGTAACTTCTAAAAAAACTCTTCTTAGGCACAGGCTGGTTTTGATGATTACATTTCTAAAAAGCCAGGTGCCACAACAGCAGCTGGAACATAAGGTTACCCACTGTAATTAGCATTTTGTTATCTATTGTTACTGTGAAGGACAGAAGCACTATATAAATGACTCTCTTATTGGACAGTATTGGGAAGTTCTTGTCAGGCACCAGTAACTTATGGCAGTGAGGAGAGGGGGAACACAAACACAGTGTGCACAGTACCTCTCCCTCTTCTGACACTGTAGAAATCTGCTTTTTCTCCACCTTTTTTCTCCTTGTGAGGGCCCCCATTACCGGCTTTGCCATCTTCTCCTCCACATTTGACTTCACCTTGTTCTTCAGCTATTCCCTCTCCAGTATTTCCAGATTGGAGATTCCCGTAAGTCATGCAAGTGCGCCTTGGAAAATCCATATTTTCTAATAGAAGACTGTGATCTACATCCAAGAAATGGGATGAATGCTTTAAAGATCCTTTAGCTGATGTGATGATCTCCAAGGGCTACAAATTAACATTAGCAAGTAATTAAATTCTGTAAAATATGACAGTTTACCATCAAAAAGGAAGAAACATCATCTCTACTTTCACGTTAAGAAAATATTTTGCCCATAATTAAGACTTTTCTATTAAGGGGAACAGTTGTTTTCCCATAGAATGTACTAACTATTGTCTAAATGTCATTTTCAGATTGAAAGGGCCTTTGAAGCAAATACTCTCAGAACAGTGATACCACTGGAATTTCTTTAGATATTTCCGACATACAGTAGTACTTAGTAATCACTAAATCAGAACATTAAGATCTGAAAATGTTCAGTTTTTCCTTGTCAAATCTGCTTTGCTTCCTAGACAGTGAAACAGTCTCAACTCGAATTTGGGAGCCACACAGTCAAAAGTCACATGCCATTAGCAACCCTGAGTAGGCACTGTCTGCGCTCACGGCAAAGAGATCCCCTTGCTTATTATCAACCTGTCCAGAACAGCTTGGCTGCACCTGCACCTCTCACCAAACAAAAGGAAGGCAGAGTGTTCTATCGACTTCTCACTCAAAATCAGTGGTACCACAGGAAGACACTAAAAATGGATGACATAAAAGCTGTTCAGGCCACAATGACACATTCTGCAACAGCACGGCCTTACAGTGGCTCAAGCAACCCTTTGTTCAGGGCCAGGACAAGCACCTGCACAAGCAAATGTTGAAGCAGACTGGGGACCTCAGCTGAAAAATAACTTCATGGAAAAGCCAAAATAACCAAAAGGAGGGACACAGAAATGGAAACTGCTGCCCAAATTTGTCACACAGCAGTTCAAAAACCTGGATCACCAGAACTGAAGGGCAGAGTGCTTGCTACATCTGTTCCAAGTAAAAGCTGTATTTAATTATTTAAGTGAACCTCTTCTAGTTTGAATTGACTGATCTATAATTCTACTTTATATTTATTTACATATACCTGAACATTTGTTATTTTGTGCAGAACTAGAACTTTTCTCATGCAGGTTGGGAAACTCTGACAAATTATCCACCCACTTCAATTAATGAATCTCAAACAAGCTTGAACAATAAACAAGATGATTGGGAAATCACCTAGATAAGACAGCTTGCAGTACTTCTATCAAATTACCTTTCTCAACATTCTTCATTACCAGGTAAAATTTGTTAAAAAAAATTTTCTGCTTACTCAGGAAAGAGCTAGACAAGAGAATGATGAAATATTAGAGTGCCTACTGATCTTTCTGATCCTGTGCATCATCCACAGATTCCTCTCCAGAATCAGGAAACAAGGTGTTTGAGTACGATTTATGAAGTCCACACTTAAACTGGAACTCTGAAGGAGGTCCAAGCCAGTAAGGCAGCTAAGACTGCAGTTTACAAGAGCAGGAGCACAAATTCAGTCAAAACTATGGCAGCACAGTTGGTGCCCACCTTTTAGATGAAAGTCAGAGCTGTATATTACGACTGAAGAGAATACAAGAGAACACAGAAATCCTTGTTATCTCCCACTTCTTTAGACCTAGGCCACTTTTAGGCACTGGCCTACAGGCCACCTGCTAAGGCTTACTCTTTATTTATTCTAAGAAACAAACACAGGATTCATCAGGCCAGAAAAAGAGCAAGCAAAAAGTTCATTGTTACAAAGACACTTCCTGTTTCCTAGAAATAGCTGAATTCTGCTCCCTACATATGTTATGAGATCCTAAATTAATTTGTGGGCACAGATATTAGTTTCTTTGTACTGGTTTGTTTTGGGGTTTTTGACAATTGTTTCTTTGTACTGTTGTTTTTCATCCCTTCCCCTCAAATAAATTCTCTGAGGGCAAAAATTTCAAGGCTTTTAGATCAGCAGTAACCAAGTTGTAAAAGACTGACAATAAAAAGAACATAATCCGATATTTCAAACAGAAAGACAGCATTTACCTCTCCATGTCTATGTTCACCTTATAAAGAGGAGCCTATTTAAAAATAAGCATAGCAGTTCCAAAATACACCCAGGGACTACTAAATCCCATACCTCTTCTAGTCCAAGTTGCTCCATAGAGTCACAATAAACTTCACTGTCTGAATCACTGGTTAAGTGCTGAGTTGCTGAGATCTCTTCAGTATTGTCTTCACTTGCACCTGTAGGGAAAGGGGATAGTACACATTCTTTGTAAATGTGAGTCACTTGAGACGACCCTGGCAAAGAGTAAAGCAATGAGTTAAAATGTGAGCCTCAATTCACAGCCCTTTTATCTATGATTGTCATCCTAAACTTAAATTCTGAATAAAGAGGTCATATTAATATAGGAATTATATTTATTTTTCCATTTACTAGTGGGAAAACTATATCTCATACTGACATTTCTGTATTATAAATTTTAATTTTACCCTGTTCACTCCACTCTCCTTCCTTAGTTCAGTAAAAAGCAGTTTTGCCTGAAGTTATGTTAGTTTTAAAACTATATATTTAGACCTCAGTTTCAACAAACTGGCATTTATAACATGTTCAGCCTCTGAGAACGATAAATATGATATTAGTGATTTTTATTTTACTACAGATTCACTCTCAAAGGCCAACAGTATTCATTTCGGTAGCATAATGATATACAAGAAAACAATTCTATTTCTGTGGGTTTGGGCCCCTCTGTTTCTCAATTCATCTCTCTTTCTGTAGGAGATCCTAAGAGAAAGCCTTATTTTAAACTGGAATTAATTCTTTTTTTTTTGAGTTTTCTGTCTTCAGGTTTCTGCAACTGAGACACCACTGCTAGTCTCTGAATCCCAGGACTGAGCTTTCAAGAAAAGAGTATTTTCCATTAAAAACATGTGCAAATGAAAACATGGTCTTGTAAGGACAATACCTTGGTGAGCACTGTTATTAGCTATTTCTAGGCTTGGCTCCTCTTTATTTGTTTCTTCCTCTGGGTTCAAGCCATTCAAGGCAGATTTGGTCTGGATGCCATTCTGCATATCTGTGATAAAGCTGTCCTTGTAACAGCCATTCCTAACAATACCTTCCAAATCCTTAGCAGCTGCTGATTCGGGTTTCGCATTCTTATAGTCTGTAAAAGAACAAGAGAACTTTGCAAAGAGAAAGCTATGCACCAAATAGCTCAAAATATATTTCTTCAAGTAGCTCACTTTCTAATGGACTGTATGTATAATGTATCTGCAGAACAAAACACGTAAATGCTCCTGGATTCACATGTGTGTGGATTGTTCTGTTCCTGTAAAAACCGTAAATATAAAATTTAGTTTGCATAAAGAGCAGATGATACTTGAAACATAAGTAAGCAAATCCAAAGCAGGTCTCTATGCTAAACTAAATAATAATCCTAATGTCCTTGGAGGAAAAAATCTGTATAGAATTCTAAATATATAATTTGGTTTTCACTAGATGGTGTTTCCAGCATCAAAATTTTTATGGACCCTCTAAATGAGTCACATTGAGAGTTCTGTTTTATTTTCTCTGAAGAAAAAAAAGAAGTAATTTTCAATGCTACACTTACAGGCCATGTAGCCATTCACAGCTCTTACAAAAAGCACTGGCAACAAAACCCAAAACAATAAAGGGTATAGATGTTTATCTAACCTACAGACAGAACTTGCCACACAAGTGAAAAACTGTACAGCATAGCTCACAAATTTGTACTAGTTTTAATTCTTATAACCTAGGCTGAGAGACAGACATTGTTCACACAGGCATCCATGTGTATTTGCACCTAGTTCTCTTGAAAAACATTCATGGTTCTTTGGGATTTTTTGCCATTTAGGTGGTTAAGAATAACTTTGGCAGAGACAATGGTCCAGAAAACATACCCTTTCCATTTATCTGCAGTTCTTTTTCTTCTTCTTCACGAAGCCCCTCTTCTTCTGATTCCGCTCCACTGTCGCTACTTTCAGCTTTTCCATTTACAGCCTTTATATTTGAAGTGGAATTCATGACATTACTGAGGTCTAAGAAAAAAATCAAAGAAGAAAAAAAGATGTATTTTAAAAGAAACAAGCATGTAACCACTCCCCCCTCAAACTATCAGCCATAGTTCTACAAAACTACTTCCATATTAGAAGTTGTACCAAGTAACAGCAGCTCATTTCTGTAAACTCCTTAAGTGATTTAGAGTTTCTCTTTTGTGGCCCATTACTGAGTGCCTGGCTGCTGGTGCAAAGATTCTCAGTGACTCCGAGAAAGCCCCCTGGGAACAGACAGGAGGCCACTTTCACTACCCAGTCTCAGACCAAGACTATTACTGTATTTAGGGTACAGCTGCAGTAACATTTTAGCTGGGACTGATGTGGCCATGTTATTTGAAACCCAGATGTCAGTGTTTTAATAGAAGCTCCCTTCTGGGCTGAAATGCTTCAAAACTGTTCTCAATTCAAAGGCAAATTTCGAAACATTCTATTCAATTATGTGAACACAATTCTGAGTAAGGTAAAGATGGTGTTTCATGCATCTCTTGCTGTAATCTAGGCAGTCACAAAAAAGGGTAAGACTAAAGTTTATACAGATCTTTATCTAGCAAAAGGCATATGAAAATAAATTCTCTGATTGTAGTGCAACAGTTGACAAAATTAATATATACACTGAACATTTTTTTCATAAATATTTAAAAAAATAAATCTTGAAATAGACAAAGTAACTGCTAAATCCTTGCTTTCCACATTTTTGATCACTCCAAGGATCACAAACAATTTACTCTGACTGTATGAGGAATTGCAAGGCAACAATTCTTTAAAAATATGGAGTATATAAAGGACAATTCTACCACCTCTGGTAAAACACATATGGTCAAACACATCCTGATGATCATTTAAACCCCCTATGTTAGGACAGAGTGATTAAGGTACAAAGAGGGGGCAGTTTCTGTAAGACACTCGCACAATTTACGTGTTGACTCCAAGGTTGAAATCTGACTGTTTTAATTGTCACCACAGCATTCCATTTGCATAATTTCTACATTCCCTTGTCAGAACCTTGAGAGATTAATTCTTACATTTAGGCTTAACATTAAACAGCAAAATGATATCCAATTATACTGGAGTTGCCAAACCAGCTTCACTACTTTCTGTGCTGCATGGTAATTTAGAGCTAAGGGGTTTTTCTGCTTTAACCTCCCAGTGAAGAGCCTTCCCATATTCCTCTAGTTTCCAAGCTTATCCACAGCACTTCAAAAAAGTAAAAATGCAAAATAACTTACTGTATAGTAATAACGAATATGTTAAATATTATGTTCACCTTAGTTTTGTTGCAAGGTAATGTTTCTGTGGACACCTTGCATCACTATTTTAGATTGATGTAATCCAACTCTTATCTGAAGATTAAAAAACCCCACTTCTTTATTATAAAAACAGAATTGGAAAAGCAACTGTCCATCCTCTCAACTACAAGAATATAAGCTATCACCTGCTCATTTTCTCCTCACTGAAGAACACTTGCTTATTTGCAATGAAATGTTTCACAAAATTGAAATCCAAAATATTCCCAGTTTATTTCTCACAATCATGTTTCATTAATTGTGAATCCCAGTTGTTGAGATGTTTTTGTGAGAAGCAGCAACATGAGAAGGATAAGGCAGCAATTCTGTCCTCACAGCATGAGCATTAGGCACAGACACAGCTCCTTTGGCATGGGAGGGCACAAATCACCCTTCCCTTTGAACAACGAGGGGGTGGGGACACAATAATCTGTGTGTCCTACCCAGCCGTGGGAGTAAACAGGAAAGACAAGACTAGGAGGAACACTGGACTGTGAAGAATGGCAAATTAAAACTGCAAAGCTCCTCACCCTACCATAGATACTGTAAAAAACCACAGATATACCATAAGCTTTTTTTCTTAGATTTACTTCTTTTCGTTTTGAAGAGAATGTCTTTGAACATTCAAGCATGGTCTTTCTTCACTTACTTTCAGTAAGAATATTATTCATTTGAGGAAACTTCTGATACATCACACACATTTAAATAAAGAGGAGGAACTGAGAGAATGTATCAACAGGTTTATATCACGCCACAGAACACCTGAATAACTGAAATCCATCAGGATCGTATTTCTTCCACAGAGATATTCTTAGCAAGTGTTCCTAAAGACCATAAAAAGACACCACTTTGATGCAGGCTCTGAAGAACACATCATTGTACAGAGTTTTGGCTACTGGAAATGCCACACTTAACGGTATGCTTTTCCTCAGAACCCTTGCACTCCTATCCTCATCACATCCATCCCCAATTGCTTTTACTACATTGTAAAACCACAGTTTGCTGCCATCCTCGTTGTTGCTTTGAGTATCTGCTAAGAAACCAGATACGATGACTAATCCCAGGGGTGACAGAGTTAAAGACTAAACAGAGCCAACTAGTAGTGACTTCTACTGGCCCTGTTGGTAGGTTAATGGCTGTTCCCCGGGCAATGTATCTTCTTAACTTGAATGACACAAGTTAAGCAACCTTTTAAAACCTTACTTGGTTTGTGCTAATCCCACTCAGCCAGCCCCTTTATTCCGTTTACTCACTTCATCTGCAGGCAAAATGTTAGTAGCTTTTTCTGTTGCCCTAGTTTAGATACTATAGAATTCCTCTTGGTTTATTACTTTCATCTCACTGCCTACATCAAACTGTGAGATTTGTGACAGTTTTCTAAATCAAAGCTGTACTGCTCTGTAGCCATAGAAGGAGTTCTCTTCTGTAAAAGCCTGGAGCGTGGGGTTTGAGGTTTTTTAATCCTATATACTAAGAGCTGTATAACAGTAACAACATGAAAACAGAAGCAAGAAGGATTTAACAAAAGAAAATGGCAAGATGGAAAGGATATGAAGAACAGACATGCAGCTTCTCCACAAGCTTTCACTAGATGTTTATTTTCTTGTATCAGCTCTATTAAGAGATTTCCTATGAACCACTCTAAATATATTTCTTTAAAGGCAGCACTACAGTTCTTCTGAATAACCGGTATAATGAGGCCAAGTTTCTCAGAAATAAGTATGTGATTTCTAATTCTCCACATATTCAAAGGCAATTTTTGCTACCTAGATGGGAGTTCGGGATCTGTGGATCAGCCCCAGTTTGAAGGTCATTTTATAGAGAAAAACCTAGCCTAGCAGGTTTTTCTTAAATGCCTTGTATTTTTCTTTTTTGAACAGGCATATAATTCTTATACAAAATTAACATGCACTGCTGGAGCTGTACTGATGGTTAGCCCAGTACACCACAGTATCATCTTCACACAAGTTCTACAGCCTCTCACACACTGTGAAAACACCAGTGACCAGGAGCCACATCAGTGACAGCAGATGAAAGACATGATAAAACATTTAACTAGCTGTGTATGTCTTCAGTGTTTAATAAAAATTATGTGCTTTTGTAAAATATCACAACTTCACTATCTGCTCAATAGCAGCAAAGTCTTACCCACTGAGACTTTTTCCATGACCTATACTTACATCACCTTATACAGGGATCTCCCTGCACACCTGTGTTTAAGTAGACTCAAGCTTTGTCAAAATTTTTAAGTCTCAAAGAGACCTATGTGCTGTACAAAACTGTTTTGATAATCAGGTAACTGTAATTCTTTTCCTGCCATCACCACCTGGGGTTTCATGCCTGTTACCAACCCAAGTAGGCTCCCTGCTTCAATTCCAGGTTTGCGCAACAGTGTTCTGCCCTTTCCAATACACTTGGTTACACAAATCTCCACCTCCTTTTTGAAACTGATGTATCAAAGCAGTGCAAGGAGTGATTGCAGTGAGAGAGGAGGGGCACACGGAAGCATCTGGGAGCAATAAGCTCTTCAGCCAGAGCAAGGGTTTCTATGCTCTCATTTCCTTCCATCCTTTTTAATATAGGACACTACAAAGAAAATTTCCAGGGGCTGAGCCTGCTCTGTAACATCTGTTCTACAGTACTCGAACAAGCTGCCATCACAAATAAAAAGAGATTTTAGAAGGGTCTGCCAGAAACACAGACAGAAAAATACTGAATTCCTTTAACTACTACAGTTTTATCTCTTTTAAGTGCATTAAGTGCAAGTTCTCTGAAAAAATGTACTGCCTAAGCACACAGATCATGGCAGCCAGCTCTTCCTAAGAAAAAGAAGCCTATCCTTCTTTTTATTTTTTTTAATATACTCCAAAAGACTACAGCCTTGTTTTGTCAGCACTCCTCTCTGCTTATGTGCTTTTCAAGCTGTTACTCTCGAAGAAATGCCAGTATATTTAATAATACAATTTAATCAACAATACTCATGTCTTTATTTACCATTAATAAACACAAAACCAACAGTTTGTGGGTAAGAACAAACACAGACAACAGCAACTTCTGAGACATTTATATGAACTTGCAATTACAGTATTTAGGATTACTGACTAGTCATCCTAGACCTTGATACTTTTCAGTATCTAAGGAGTTTCTCTCCATCCAGATCACCAGTACCTTTTCCCTTGAATTTTCAGAATACATTCCATATAAACAAAGTTACCAAGTTTGGGGGTTGACTTGGATACATTTCCTTCCTCCCTGACGATCCTGAGCCTTCTGCCAGTAGAGACAACCTGCCTGGGATTTCCTGACAGAGAAGCCCAGGGAGAAGAGCAGCTGCTCCATAGGCATTCCCAGCACCAGCAGTAGTTCCACGAAGGCCACTGGCTGTCCAGAGTACAGGGCCACCAAGCACACGCAGCTCGGTTACATGGTGCATGTGCAGCAAGACCAATGGATCCAGGCTTTGCCAGCTTAGTGTCAACACCTTAGTCAGGATGTGGGAATGGACATGAAAAACAGCTGCTTCTTAGATATTTATTGTAACTTGCAAGAATAGTAAGATGATTCCAGGATCCAGGATGTCCCCAAGTCTGGTACTACTTCCCTCTGGGAGAACAAGCAGAACTCGCTAAGATCTCTTCTGTGTGGAAGAGATACAGTCACCATTTGGACCTTTCACTGTGCATGGCAAGTAGAGAGGAGCATTATTAGATTCTTCAGTTTTGTCCCAGAAAATAAAAAACCTGAGCCCAGTGAACTCGGAACCCCGTAAAGAAAACTGAATTATGCTTGAAAACAACACAAAGCCACATTGATGAGTTACATATTGTAGCCTGAATCAAAAATTGTTTTGCTCTATAAAAAAAAAAAAAAACCAAACAAAAAGGAAATAAGATTATATTCTCCTGCCATCTGCTTCAAGCCTACCGGCTGAACAGCTTTTACAAAGCCCATATCAAACCCAACCTCACAGATAACAAAAATGGCTTTTCCATACATCTTAGAGGCTATGATTAATTATTTTTGCTAAACAAAGTTACACATGAAACACCAGCCTGTTTCCACTGGGAACTTTTCTGACAGCAATCAAGATACAACTACCCACATCTGTTCTTGCCCTGCCTCCCATACCTGAAGCTACTGCTTCTTTGTAGCTTGTCTTTGTGGAATAGAGCTATGAGAAATCTGTATTTCAGTTCTCTCATCACAAGAGCTTAACTATGAGACAGCTAAAATAGGCACCAGCATTTTATAGCAAGTGGGTACACATCTTCTAGATTCTCAAAACCTGAAGAGCTTTTGACACTTATTTTCCGTTTTGCAGTGAAATCTTGTCTGGCTGGAAGGAAAAAAATCCAAGTTCAACAACCAATTACGCACCAAAACTGTTACTGCTGACTCAACTCAGCATGAAATGCAATACAGACAGGCTTTTCTTTTCATGAAAGAAATCTTCTCGTAGCTCCCTCCACTTTGAAAGAAACAATTTTTAATCTTACATTTTCACATTTGGATATTCTGCTGCTCACCCTGTGGCGATAGCTCACTGCATGAGAGAGGAGCTGTTGATATCCCCGGCTTAGAGCTATACTGATGCTCTGCCCTAATTTCGAACACAGTTAGACAGCACTGACATAAAGGCATCAGCTTGAAGTTCAGTCACAAAGTGGGCTCAGATTTGGTGTGTAAAGCCTGAATCAGACATATATTGCAACAGGACAAGCCACAGCTTGTTGAGACACTGATCCACATCTCATTGATACTCTCCACTGACTGGCACTTGCTGGCCCAGCCCTTAAATCTTATATAACCATCCCATCCTGCAGCAAACACTGAAGAGAATGTTCTAGATGCTTTTGAAGGTTACACTGCTGAGATAGTATACTAATATTTTTGTTAATAAGTTTCACTCTAGCCTTCCTGAATATAATCTGTAACTTCGATTATGCCTACTAGCTTACCATTGGAAACTAGAAGAGGAGAAAAAGTTGAAAGGATGGAATTCTAAACACCTCACGTACCCATCAGCCCTCCTGCCCCACACTTACCCTGCCTTAATGCACCTCCTGGCTGCAGTGCAGCCACTAACATAACTTACTAAACCACAGCAGTTTAAGAGCAACGGGAATTTTAGCTCTTTTTCCCGTTTTTACAAAGGACTAAGATTCACAGCCACTGAGTTCCTTAAAAATCCTACTGAAGAAAGGCAGGAGAGGGAAAGAAATCTGTTTAGCAAGTATCTTTGAAGACAAACGGCCACAAAAAAGTGAATTTATGAAGCAAAAGGAGGGTGTTTCAAGGTAAAGGCTCACACACAAGCAGGAAGAGCATGCCACTAAATGCTCCATTAGAAAGTAAAGATGCTGAAAATAACCTGAGGTGGTCCTTGAGAAAACAAAACTATTTGAAAAGATAAACTAGTCATATGCAATCAAAAGAAACACAGTTGGAAAATATACTGAATTTAAGAGTAAGAAAAGTATTTCTACCTGGAAAGTAATAATTAAGCTTTTAAAGCTGAACTATGTCCTGTACTAAGTACTGCCTTTGAAATACAAATGTTTACATGTATTTGCTTGTTCTAAAAGCACACAGACCTCAGTGAGTATTGACTTTTAAACCTAGCTCCCATATCCAATGCAAGAAGACACCAACCAAATTGTTAAACAGCTGTAACTGCCTGTAAGACAGGTCAGCTTCTGCCACTCCCACAAGCTGCTCCTGAAGCAGTGCCCTGTGTGGGCTCCTACCATGAGCAGTCTATACTGCAATCAGCACTGCCCAAAACCAGCATAAGCAGCAATACAAGTCACCTTGCTTCAACAGGCCTTCATCTGGTGCAACTGCAACACAGCTGGGAGCAAAGCTTTCAGAAGAAAAACACTCATTAGGATGACAAAATTTAGGATTATTATAATGCTGAAACTTTCCACGGCCTCTGCAGTGCGTAACTTGTCATTACTTGAGGGAACATTTAGTCTTCACAGAGGCTTACTAACATTGCTACTGCTCAGCACACAGGCAAAGGGTCATCTTTATTAAGCAGGATTTTAAAACAGATTAAATGCCTTGTCACAAAGCAGAAAGAGTACACAGAAAAATTCTACTGAAAACCTTGTGAACAATTTCCAGATATTCTGCTTAGTTGTTCATACACCTTAACTCAGTGTAGGCCTGCCAGGTACAGATTTTCTTGCCCCACTTCGGATTTACTCACATCCAGAAAAAAGAAAACATCCACAAACATTTTCAGGGAAACATTCTGAAGGGTGAGTTGGCTCTGAAACTCTTGACATTTTCACCCACTATCAGGCCACAAGGGTAACAATTCTAGCCCACCTTTGGTTTCCTCAGGTATAGCACAATAAGAAAGCTTAAATGCCCATTCTGAAGATTTCAAATTTACTGAGCAATGGTATTTTAAAGCTTCTTTGCCTTTTTAGCATTGGCTTGGACATCAGATTTCTTGTGCATTTGTTAGGAAGTGCAAAAAGTTGTAAGGTTGCTCTTCCAAAGCACCCATCCGCCTTACATGACAGTCCCTCTATTCTTCCAGCAGCTGCAATCAAAAGGGTCCCTCTGTAATACTGCAAGAGTTACCTCTTCTTTTCTGCAGTGCTGTGACAGCTAGGGGCCCATTTCTTTGATGTCCAGTATTTCATGTATCTGAAAATAATTTACCAATAATTTTCTCTTTACAGAAGTACTTCAGGCCTGTCAGAAAGAGACTACTGACACAACTTTACAGAGAACTCAAGCTCCTCATACAGCTGCAGGATGACATTTCCAAACACCACCCAAGTCACATGCTCTCAAAATAACCCTCAGATTTGTTCAGCCTATTGGAGGGAATTCTCTATTTTCCGTTCTTTACCAACTCATTCAAGTCTGGATCTGGTAAATTTGTCCTTGTTTTCTAGTAGATGTTACAAGTCGCTTTAATTCTGGCACATCAGCTTTAGTGATCTTTAATAAAGAGGCATGAGCTCTATTGATTCAGGAAGACAGCATTTCAATGGTTTCTATTTAACATTTTCAATGAAACCACAAGGAGTAGAAATGCAACTTTAAAAGGCTACATTTTTCTGTTGAGGCCACTCTGCTAGAGATGATACACATCCATAGCAGATATACACTGAACTTCAAGACAGTCTCTTTCACTAATTCAAGAAACTGTTGATTTTGAAGTAGTGGCATGCAATTCTTAAACAATGAGATAATGATCTGCATACAGATTAAAGTTTGATGGAAGAATGGAAAGCAAACTCAAAACAGAATGGACCAGAAGATGGGGGTGCAACATGAAGCAAGATAGTGAAGAGTCCCAGTTTCCAGACCATATAATTGGCTGCCTGTGAAAAAACACCTTCCACAACAGAACTTACAGAGCGCAGGGGCGTGGGAGTAGGGGAAGAAACAGGACTAAAGGAACTCACACAATCAAAACATAACCATGTGTCAATTTTTATCAGTACTGTCACCAGTGTCTACACCATCTCAAATAAAAAATTGGGTACATTGGTTCTATCTTTAGGGTCTATCTGGAAGACTGAAGGTACTCATGCTTCCATACTTCTGTGAAATATTTTTACATCTGTACTGTAAAAAATAATAATTATTTCCAGCTTCACTTTTAATCAGGGAAGTTGCAGGAGCACCAAAGAAATGCAATGGTGCAGTTATAACATAAAAAGGACTCTGTGAAAATTCTCTCAATTCATTGTGGCATCATCAGATGTTGTTGATTATACCGTTTAAAGCTCCAATGTATCACCAGACTTATTGCAACAATGACTGAACAAGGAAGAGCTGAAATTTGCTATTCTGTTTAACTTACACTGCCTTATATTTAAGCTTCTTCTTTAAAAGACAATCATGCTAGATTTGTTATGGAAATGGGTACAGTTTAACTTCCATGATTCTCTATGTGCCTAGACAAGCCACTTTTTTTAAGATGTGACTTCTGGCACTGTGCCATAGACACCAAGTCTAAGTAAATCCTTATTACACAGATCACTGACCTGAATCTACTGATACTCTTACAATCTGCCCATCAATCCAGCTGTCAGGTAAACTTATTACATCCCATACATGAAATATACACAATTTTAAATCGAGGAAAAAGTTACACCACTTTCAAAATGGCCATTTAAAAACTTCTACCATTACCTTTCCCCCAAAACAATGAAAAACTATTTCTGCTTCTCTGAGACTTGATACCAAAACTATGTTCCTTCAAGGTAGGAGGAAAAAAGCTATATACAAAAGGCAAGTTAACTAGTTGACTCCTACTTCTTAAACACATTAAAATAATTTATTTGTGCAATGGTTTGTTTTTTATAAACTGTTTCAAGTTTCACTGTGTTGCAATTCAGTTTTCAAATGTAATTTTAAGCCAGATTTAAACAACTGTAAGCCTTATATGACAACCTTATGAACACATTACCTGTAACATAATAATTATTATAATCAAAACATTCTCACAATGGTATTGCTAAATAAAAATCACCACATTGATTTGTATGCAGTTATGACACCACTAGGTTTGCCACTTGTCAGAATTTAAAATGTTTAAATATTCCCTTTATGAACTTGAGCCTCAGAAAATTTGTATATATTTGAAAAGTCATGATTAAAAAAGCATGGGTTTTGATTGTGGATTTCTTTAAATTTTAAATCAGATGACAAAACTTTATTACCAGAACCGCATTTAGTTTGATAATCCATAGCAACATCAGAATGTAGCAGTACACGTTATTTGTTTCTTTTATTAATGGAAAGGCAGAAACCAAATTTGGTTGTGTGGTGGGGGGAGTTATTTTGTTTTAAATGTTCTCCTTTTTTCAGGAAGAGGCTTCTTTCAGCAGCTCAAAAAGCCTGTAGACAAGGACTAAACATGCAGCTTCCTGGGTCTAATCACCTCAAAAGTAAAATAAAACAAAGCCCAGCCTAATGAGATGGCAAGCCCAGAAGTCACAAGTGTTAGCAGGGAGTTACTACAGCACCAAAACAATGGAAATGATGGATTTACACATAATTTATTATTCCTACCTTCCAAATACTTAGAGACTTTCTCCATTTGAACTGCCATATGGTAAAGCAAATGAACAGAAAGATGCAACATTTAGCTTTAAAATCATTTACAGAAAACAAGCCCCCAAAAACACTGAGTTATGATTATTAGTAGTACAAAGGAAGTTATTTGTCCGAACCTGAGGTTAGGTCAGATCCTCTGTTCTTTTTATCTTCTACTATTTCATAGAATGGGCCTATTACTTGAAGTAATTCTTCAACTTTTTCCGTCATTGGCATACTCTCAAGAATCTGCACAAATCCAAAATATGAAGCATCTTATGAAAAAGCATTTCAATGACTCATTGATTTCAACTGATTCTAGAAACTGCTGGTCATTGTAAAGCTCAGCAACGTTTCACTAAGTCATTAAACATGTTATTCTGATTTTTTTACCTTTTTTTTAATTAGAGGAAAACAACATAAAAGTAAATTACTAGACAAGAATCTTCTAGTTGTATTAACTTCTTTGAGGTGAAGAAGAGATGACAGAGCAAATGCAATTGCCAACACTAAAAGACAGCCTTGGCACAGTATTTATTAGTAGTAATGGGAATCCATTACTTCAGCAATTTCAAACTAAACCATCTCAAAGTTCAACAGGCTGCTGTTATCTGATATAATTATTTTATAAACAAGTCTTTCCACAGAGAAAATAAAACTTAAAGACTTGTTTTGTCTTAGAGCATTCTTCATATTGTCAAACCCGGACATCTTCAGTGGAATGCAAGGAGCAGATCAAAAGTAGGCTACTGGGTCCACCTAAACCCAAACAAAAATGGACACAATACAGCAAAACTGGGACAGGACAAAGAAACACTTAGAGGAAGAACAAACTAAAACCAAGTTCTGCTCTTGAAGTAATTTGGAGCATTTCTTCATTTTAAGTTAATAAAAAATAATACCTTTGATCATCTGATAGGAATGTAAAATCTTAAATCTAAAATAGATTAAACAGAAGAGATTCAATAATTGAATACTATTTTAAAAGCACACAATATTTTTGTCTAGTTTAAGTCCTTTCAACCAAGCTTTTTGTCAATAGCTTTGTTCATCTTTTACCCTCTACTTTTTTAGTTATTATATTTTAAAAGCTTCAATAGCTATAGGAAAAAAACTCATGTTGAAGCAAACTAACAGCTACGGGGCACCTCCTCCTCCAAAGGAGCACCAAGAAAGCAACAGATGAAGGTACAAGTTGCAACAGAACATGCTGCTCGAAAGCACCAAGCACACCACTAAGCAGCAGGAGCAAAAGCTATGGCATTATTCCACAAAGCAGGAGCACCAGGCAGGCAATCATGTAACAAGTCATCACTTGCAAACCAATCAAGAATACCAAGAGACAACAGTCCTACCAAACTGCTGTTTCATTGCCACTTCTCTGATCTATTCAGTGTATATAATTCATTTCGTGTTTGTTAGAGAGAAATACTCCAATACAGAGCTGGATATGAAGCAGAGATTGAACAGCTTTGTGATTACTTTTTTTTTACTTCAATAACATTGAGAGAAACCAGAAGCCTATTCTAGAATAAAAGACTTGTGTTTGTTATGTGTTTACTTCTAGAGCCAGCTCTCTAAACTCTTTCACACATGCATTTCTACAATGTCTGCGCATAACTGCTCTCCATCTATTCTAAACAGACCTCAATATCCTCTGTGCTACTTGGAGCAGTTCTTAGAATCTTTTCTAACTGATAGCTTTTATGTGAGTATGAAAAGAGCAAGTACTTTCACAAACAAAACCAAATGCTTGCTTATATAGCCACTAGGCATAATAAGCAATCTCAAAATTTGAAAGCGCAAAATAAGTTTTTATGTATCCTGAATTACTGTTTTCTTTCTATATCAGACAACTCATATATAAAGACTCAAGTTTTGAATTAGAAGTACCATATAGTTAATAATTCTTCATGCTAGGATATCACTTATTTCTAATATATAACAAAACAATATATGTGAAGTGTAAATAAGTTAGTTTCAGCAGTATTGCAAAATAAAATTTCAGAAATGCTACTTGAAACATAAATTAACCTTGAATCTGAGCTCAGGTGCATTTTGTTTACTTTAGCTAGAAATAAGACATTTGGTCATCTCTCACCAGCACTGCAAAACCTCATCCAGACACATTCCTGAACATCTGCAATTTTCAAGGCTACCACATTAAGTGAGGGGGGGGGAAAAAAAACAACAAACAAGTTTAGAATAAAAGCCTCTTGTGACAGGGCCATCTGATGTATGTATAGCCCAAACACAATGTTCTAATGCTAGGGACATGCCCTGGGGGCTGGGGGGAATATGGCAGTCTTATACACCCTTAAACACAGTCCTGTGACACCAGTGTACAAGTGGTTTTTTGCCCCCCTTAGACATGGATACCTATGCTGCAACAGCAGACTGCCCACAGTAAGACCACAAGGATTAGTGCAGCATGTGCTGATAGAACAACCCAGTGGATCCATTTGAAATGCACTTCCACTGACATTTCAAGTAGAATCAATTGGGTTGGAAAAGCTGAAGCTAGTATTTCAAATGTGAGAGCTGAAACAGCATCAAAGCAGGGTAAACAGACTCCCCAGTTTCAAAGCTGAGCAAGGCAAGAAGTCATTTGCTCTCCAATCCCTACATGTAAATCATAGAGGCAGAATATTTGTGCTTCATTAGGGCCAAGGAAGCAGATCTCCTCAGAGAAGGCTCACTAGAGGTTTTTTCAGAACAAACATTGCAGTTTCACTTAGTTTTAGAGTCCTGACCAAAGCAGTTACTATGCTGAAAAAAAAAAATAGGTAGTCTACTGAAGTATTACCACATTTTGAATCCAAGATCTGATATGAAGCACTAAACCTTGTGGCACACATTCAAAAAGTATTATTAAAATTTAGTAAGATCTTTTATCAAACAAACAGCATTTGGCCTTCTGTGTTTTCTGGAGTTGCTTATTTTTCATTTTAAGGCAGATACAGTAATACCAGCAGGAACTAAATTACCAAAATTACGGACAGGAAAAAGATCAGTAAATCAGACTCCAGCTCCTTGCCTAGTAAAGGTTTTTGTTGTATCAACCATTAAACAGGTTAAGAGTTTGAGGCAGACATAGTGGCACTGGAAAAAAGCAACTGTATTCAGAGTAGAACTTAGATTTTCCCCCCTTGATGCTCATGTCATTATAATAATAGATTACAATTGCACTTTTATCCAGATTGACAGCAAATAATCTTTAAATGGGAAAAGCCACCTAGAAAAGCTTCAGTGAATAGACTGCAGTGAAAATGGTTAGTTAATAAGACAAGAAACTTAAACTCTGTTTGCTTCAGTTAATGCTGCAATTCCTGCTTAATATAGTAACTATGACTGTTTACAGGTTACACCTCTATTCCAAAACAGAGCACATTACTCAATGCCGACTGTTTGACTGCAACTACAATATACAGGGAATATTTTCATGACAAGTACAGAAAATTCAGGTTCATGAATTCTTTCCATAAAATCAAAGATAATTAAGTTTATATATTTGATTATAATCATGCCTCCAGTCGTGATAGTGAGACTTTTGCTCCTGAAGACCTTCTGGAGAGTTGTTTTAATGTCTTTTTCAGGATAAGGATCTCCCAACTCTAAGAACTGAGGCAGTTTGCAGTACAGCTTTTCTTCTGCTGTACTTTAGGTTTCACTGTTTTCCCCACTGCCTCCTTAACCATAATTTACATAATTCACTTTCTTCACATCTGTCATTTAAGTTCCATATCAGCTAGAGCTCTCCTGTTTCTCTGAAAACAACACAAATTTTGTAGCTTTAGAATGAACTACATAATTTTCTTCTCCCTATGGGCCAAACAGCACTGTACTGAAATGAACAGTTCACACAGGGGATAACTCATTTGAAGCTTTGACAACAGTAGTCAGCAAGAACCACTTCACATTCCTTAATTTATTTCTGGAACATTTTAGGAGATCCCTTCTACTCATCAGTAAACTTACCTTTTTCATTTCTTCAACATAGGCTATCATGGCTTCTTCTTTGGACATGTTTCCCAAGGCACTCCAAGCATCCCTAGGAAAGAAAGTCACATACACCTTCAGTATCTTCAGGATGTACTAGATTTTTTTCAACCTGGCCTTAAGTAGGTCAGTTATGTAATGCCCAAAGTTTCTCTGATACAAATAAAATGCAAGAACAATTCAGAATTTTTTTTAAAGTACAAATATATAAGTTGCTAGGATAGTCACACAGTGGTACATCAATAAAGAAACAAACTGAACAGATTGGGGACCAAAAGAGTTCCTCAATGACTAGCTATGATCTTGTACACAGAAAGTTATCAAGCCCAGATATGAGACACACACATTTCCCTTTTGACTGAGTCTAAGACTCTGCTGTATAAAAATAACAGGCACAGACACTTCAGCCAGCATTTATAAACAGCTGTTACCAAGTTAGAACAGGCTACGGGAAAAATCTTTCCTTTCTGAGTTTAGCAATTAGGGAAAGACACATCAGCCTAGGAGGCAAAGAGTGTAACTATCACCTTCAGTTACCACAGCAGCTACTTATGACCTAAATAAAATCTTTCCCTCTCCAACTCTGCAAGACAGAAAACTGCAACCAAATTTATCAGTATTGCACAAGGAATCTGTCAGAACACAGACTGCAATAAAACATTTCCTCAGTCTTGCATGTGATTTGACATCCCAGAGTAGTTGTCCCACTTACAGAAAAACACCAAGGTTGGTGGCTTACATTCCAGCTGCAACTAGCCATGTGGGTGGAAGCTTACTACCCTAGTCCTCTGCAAAGATATCCCTGCACCCTAACCTGGGGAGCCCGAGGAGCAAGGAAGGAACAAAAAAACCAAAAAAAAGGTCAGAGGAATCATTTCACAGATCCCAAGTTCACCATGACCATAAAGACAGCAATAAGACTTGTTCTTCAGGACAAATCATCATTAAAATATAATAAACAAAACATTCACACTGGCTTTTCAAAAGAGAACTTAACAATTTGGTGAATCAGAAGTCTTCCCAGGACAAGGAGAATACAGATAGTGGGAAGCCCTGCCACTGAGCGGACAAACCAGAAAGACACATAAATGTAACCTCTCCCCAAGAGCTTGAAGCTGTATCAGTGGCTACCAATGAGCACTTATTTACTTCAGGCTCACATCATACATGAAAACTCAAGAAGGAATAACTCCAGACACTCATCCACATCACTCATTCTGCAGAGCACCTACAATTTCATTTTACACCATGAGATAAATGCTGCTGAGATACCATGGTGGTGGTTGCCCGAGAAAAACCTGTCCATCTGCAGAACCCAAGCGATTGTTTCCACCTGCAACTCCGAGAAGTTATAAATTATCTGAGCTAGAAAGTTGGAATACAACAGAAAACTAATTCAAGCATCACATGTTGTAAACGTTCTTTCTTTTAAGAAAGAAACTAACTAAACTCTTCCTCCAGGTGCCACTCATCTAAACACCTCCACTCCATGCATTAAAAAACCCAAAACAACAACTCATGAAAAGTTACCATTTATATCTACCAATGGGATCCCAAAATCCAGGTCGTGGAATGTTACAGGGTCCTTGGGTTGCTTGCTTATAAAAGCTATAGAACTTGAGCATCATTTCATTCGTTGGCTGGAATGAACCTAGTGAAAGCATTTTAAAACACAATTAAATTGCCATCAAGAATATTAACAAGTATTTTACAAGCTTAGTATTTCTGTGAGGAAACAGCCTGCAGTTTGTTACAGCCTGATTCACAGCAGTACAATTTAAGTCAACACAGAACATCTTCACCTCATCTACCATGAACCAGCACCACTGAAAATATTTACTTCACAAAGAGGGAGTTTCAGACTGAGTTTAAGGGACTATAACCTTTACTACTCCCTAGGTCAGACTCCACGATTAGAATAAAAAAATTAGATAATAAGTAACTTAAAGTAGTGTCCTTTCACTCAGTTTAAAAGGACAGTTTGCCATTACAAACTTATTGAGAAACTCCAGAACTTAAAATAAAAAATAGTAAAAAAAATAACCAAACCAAACACAATGAACCCAAAACACACCCTTCTGCAGCGTTTTTGTTTACTTTGGATATTTGACAGCACTTTCAGTAACAGTTTCCCATACCTCCTGACTTTGTTTTCTTTTCTTGTTTTCTTTTCTTCCTCTGCGAGCAAACTTTTTTAGAGGTAGAAAATGTAAATATAAAACTCTAACAGCTGGCAGGGAAAATTCTTAACCAATCCATCAAATACTTTGAGGTTCTATTCTAATCACTAGGAGAAGTTTACAGTGGCCTTTATCTTAGTACTTAAAAAAAAAATCCAGTTTTACTTACACCATAATGATGTATGCAATAACCAACTTTTTTTTTCTAATTATTATCACTACTCATAAGAAAGATATGTTATGGGTTGGGGGGGGTTGGTGTTGGTTTTGTTTGTTTGTTTGGGGTTTGTGTTTTTGCTTGTTTGTTTTTGGTTTTGTTTTTTTTTTTGCTTTTCCGTTCTGTTAACTCTTTCAGCAGAGGGAACTCACGGTAACTGCTTCGTCAAACAAGCTTCAGGATTTCGGGAGGGCTGAAATCGCGGAGAGCTGACAGACATCGTCGTCCATGCACTCAGCTGAGGAGCTCGGAAGCCCGAGCCGGCGTGTCCCCGGCAGAGGCGGAGCACGGCACTAACGCCGAGGTTTCCAGCGGTTCCCCAGTCGGCGGCTCTGGCACCGCCCAGCCCGGCGCCCCGCAGGCCGCGGGCACAGCCAGGGCCTCGCTCGCCGCCCCCCGGGCCCTGCCCGATCCCGGTGCCCGCCCGGCCCCGATGGCGCCGCTGTCGCCGGGCCCCCCCCGCCGCACTCACCATTTTTGGGCAGGCTCTGGATCACCTTCACGGCCGCCTCGAACCTGGTGGCGTGCACGGAGCTGGTCTCCGCCATGGCCCCGGCCCCCCGCCGCCTCCTGCTCGGCTGCCGGGCCGCGTCCAGCGGGGCGGGCTCAGCTCAGCTCCTTCGCCGCAGCCGCCTGCACGGGAGCGGTGCCGGGAGCCGCCAGGTCGTGGCCACCCGGCCCTGGCTCCGATCCCCGCCCCCTCCCCTCCGGCGGGGCCGGCACAGCCCGCCCAGCACCTCGGACCGGCCTCACCTCGCCCCGCACCCCCGTCCGGCACAACCCGCCCTACGCCCGCCCCGACCTCAGGCGCCCATGTTATGTCTCCCACAGCGGCTCCCTGCCCTGCCCTCTTCTCGCACCGCCCCGGGGCCGCGGAGGTACGCCGGGAAACGTAGTTTCTTTGTCTCTACCTCTTCTTCCTCTTCCTCCCCGTTCTCCCTTGTGCTTCTGTAGCCACAAGACATGAGAATTTCAATTCATGCCATATCCCAGCCGTTTTACGGACCTCAGTTATCCTCGGGAGATCCACTGCCCACCACCCTGTCAGTTTGCTATGCTGCTGCCTCCCCTCTTCACAGCCATCCTCATACCCACACCTATTCACACAATTCACCTAAATTACCGCTATTTTTTAAATCGTTTTAATGACTCCCATTTAAATTACAATTTTAGGCATGAGAGCTTAAAAGCCTAGAACCCAGGGAGCACCTATTTCCATGGTATCCAGAGAAGGGGGTGAATACCAGCTCAGTACCACCAGCTAGCTCGGCAGCTAAATAAATGAATGGCCTTATTCAAAAGTGCTGCCCATCCAGCACTCTGCAAAGTCAAACAAAAGTATGCTAAACCAACTGCTTTTGTAGCAAGTGGAATAATTTACCCAGTGAGCAACACGATGAATTAATAGCCCCATTGAATGGAATCGAGTACAAAATCTTGGCATTCAAGTCAGTTCATTTATCTAGTACACAATATATATTTTAAATTCCTCTGCAGGCATTTGTGTGCTCACAGGGTATGCCCTCTGGTGGGACAGAAAAGCTCCAGAGAGAGGGAATTAGAGCAGATCAGCCCTGGCTCTGCTGAGCTAGTACATTCCATAAGGTCAGCAGCCAGCTGGCCTGGGGAGAGCTTTGCTGGAGAGAAGCTGATGCTTCCATAGGTGTTCAAGTAGAATTCCCCACACTGGGCAAATGATGAACGCACGTTATGAGCACAGCTCAACTCATGAATGTTACAGAATCATTTATTTGCATTTTTTGATTCGAGTGCTAGATTTCTAAAGTTCTTGTGAGCTTCATACTAAGATCTATCATTTTTTTTATCCATGAAGGTAGGAATGACAGAAACCCAGATCAAAGGGAAGTGGGCTTTTTGAAGATAAATGGGTAACTGTATTCTTTGAGTAATACAAAGCTTAGGGGCCTTTTGTGAGCCTAGCTGATGTGTAAATTCTATTTACCTGAGATAATCTATAATGATGTTTGCCCTTTTACTTGATTTAAGAGAAATGCAGTCTGCATTTTTATAATGAATGTTCCCAGACTTTCACTGGAAGTAGGCTTTAAAAGAGATGCAAATGGGAACCTATTTAATGGCTGTGTGCAGAAACAGAAGCTGCCCTTTGAACTGAAGATGTGTGAGAGTATAAGATCTGCAGGTCCGGATTGAGGCACTTGAAGTAACCCAAAATAATCAGTACCATCATGCTCTGAGACAAGGATGAAATACTAAATGAGAGGCAAATTTTCACCACTGGTGAACATATTATGAGAACGTATCACAAATGACTAGTTGATTTTAATATGGCCAGTCTTCGCGAGCGAAGATTTGGGAAAGGTCATTAACCCTTCGAGCCTGCGCAGTGGATTTTTTAGGTGAGACCCAGTGTGCGCTGAACTGAGCCCACCCTTTAATCCTGAGGTTCATCTGCCGGGGCCGAGCAAGCTTGGACAGTGGCAGTGAGGTCCTCAGAACGTAGGTTTGTTTAGAGTGACCTTCTCTTAGATGGATGGCCTTACAAGGCTGACGAGCTCCATCTGCCCGGGGGGCCGGGAATCGACCCCGGGTCGCAGCGGTGAGAGTCCTGCACCCTAATCACTAGACCACCAGGGGCCCCAGTTGATTTTAATGCTCGTATATAATACTAATTTGTATTGTTATTAGATGTCCTTATGCATGTTTTGCATTCTCATTGCAGTGACTTCTATGAAGAGTTAACAATAACCAAATGTTGAGAACAGGTAATAAAGGAGACCTTCTCATCTCTTGCAGACAGCCAGGAGTGGATCTGCAGCTTTATCTCAAGGAGGACTCCATTCTTTGGGGAACAAAATATGACGTTTCACTATTGTCTGTTGAGTACCTATTGAGAATAACCATATGCTTGTAAAATCTAATTATAATCTATGTGTTAACTGGGCTGTGTTTCCATTGTTCCACAAGAGCAATCTCCAAAACAACCATATGACTTGCTCTTATTCTTTTTTGTGATCCAGCGTATAAGGAGCCAAACTTTGGGAACGGTGATACAAAGACCAGTGACGCCCATCAGCTGACATGTGAGAGAGGACAGACCATGAAACTCTGCTACCAGTGAGATTTGGCAGTGAGCGTGACGTGTGACATTTCATATGTCTGAGTGATTTGCTGTCCTCACACTTCCCTTCACTCTGTGTTTCACAAACTACTTATGGAGAGCCTGCAAATCACTGAAATGAGGCATTCCTGGCAGCATTGAGACAAAAACCTTGTATGGATTTGCTGTTGTAGTTGCTGAAGAAGTATACTTAGGGTATGTCTGAGGAAAAGGCATGATCCTGAGTGTAACCTTGGACCTATCCTTCACAGATGGATTAGGGATTGTTATTGAGTTCAGTGGTATTACAGCGCAGGATAGTTTATCAAAGTCTGATGTGTGGAGCTACTTTACAATCCTCATTTTGTGCTGTGTGTAAGCTGCCACAGTCCATGCAAATTGTTCTCATTTGTATCCCAGGTCTGCCTTAGTTTTCTAGCAGTTGCTTCCAGTACCGAGCTACTCCCCAGCCCAGCTTGAAGAGCACCTTCATTTTACTTGAGGGACAAAGGAGTCAGTTAAATTATGCAAGTGAAAAGCTGAAACTGGAACAAATTATGCCTAATGCTCCCTTAAGGGTCTAAAGCATGGCGATATATTTTACAGAATATTTTTAAACGGTTCTTAAGAAAGTGGACCATAGTCTCATATGCATTATGAGCAAGTTCTGTAAGCTACCAGATCCAAGAGCATGTAATTTTAGCAAAGCTTACTTTTTGAAGTATATAATCCAACGGGGAGGAAGAATGAATTATTTAAAACCTAATAGTCATAATTGTGAAGAACTAAATTAGCATTAAAATTTCTAAGTCAAATCTACATACTGATGAAGAATGAAAAGATGCTGCCTAAGAACGGAGGAACTTTTTATAAGGAGCAGCTTTCTAAATTGTTTACAGTAGAAAGGCTGATGTATCAAATAACATTTACTTAGAGAATTTTTTAATGAAATCATTAAGGATATTCGTGTCAAAACCAACAGCTCTGAAGAAAGAGAACTATTTGCCTACCATGAATATGGCAAAAACATCAGCTGAAATTTGCTCACTTATATAGGCCAATCCCTGTTCCTCAGGAAAAGCCCTTTGGGCAAAGGACGAGTTTGACACAAACAAGAATGCTTTTGGGGATGGAAGTTTTCTCGCGAGGTTCAGATACACCCCTTAATAACTCGACTAGACATACCAATTCATTTCACAGTTGGGGATTAAGTAATGGAATTATTTTTAACTATTTTAACCATTATTAATGGCAGCTTCTTTGCTTAAGGATTAGCCTCCTTGTTGTCAAAGGCATTAAAGGTAATAGATCCCATTTCAAATCTCTTTTGAGATATTCAGTTCGGGGTCTTTCAGTGATCAATATTTCAACCCGCGTTTTTGTTTTCCCCCATTTCTCACATATTTCACGAAAGTAGATGCAGTAACAATGTATAAGCCAAGATCCGTTTCATAAAATGCTCTTTGAAGAACAAAGTATGACCATACTTCCGAAGACATTCAGCACATTTGACTTTGCATTGAACCATACATCACTTATGAAGTCAAAACCCTTTACAGGTTTATATCTTTGTAGGTCTAAGGTATAATGCAGTGCCATACTGTGTCTTAAGCCCCTCTTTTTTTCTCCAAGCCTACTATTCATTTCTTTGATGAAATTTTTAATAAAGTTCAGTTTTCCTTACTGCCTCAAGGTATTATTCTTGTAGAGCCAGCAGATAGTTATAAGAGAGTTGTTCAGATTTTGCATATTGTAGAAAGAACATTTTAAAAATCCTGTTCCATTACAGAGCCATGAACTAAGCTTTGAAAAGTATGTAGTTTCATCATTCAGCAGCAATGACAAACTGTGTCTTATAATAAACAACACCAGCTCATAATAAATACTTATTCCTTTCCCTTCAGTAAAATATACAATATCTGGGGGTCAATTTGTGCTGTCATTTACAGTGGTATAAATTTGGAATTACTTGATCGATTTGGAAATATTTATGGTATTACACATTTTCATAATGCAAATGAGTAAGAATTTGACTCTGAAAAACCTGGCATATTATTTCTGTTTTGACATTTGTGCTTCTTGTCTTCACAGCTACTGTTGCTAAAGTTTTAGAAGCCTATCCTTGTGTAATTTGCCTCTTGGGAATAGCAAACAAAATACTGTGACTGTATCATATTAATGTGCTTATGCAATGGCATATTTATAGCCAGACAGCTCTTGTGACATTTTTTTTTTCAGTATCTGGAAGGGAAAAAAATGAAACACCCTTAGTTTATGCATGTTCTTTAAAAATTCTAACAAATGAATTTTATTATTCTTTCTAGCAAATCTCAAATGACTTTGTGAAAATGTATTCATCACACACGTTTACCAGTGTGCAAAGCCTGGGATATAACTGGCAACTCAACTGAAAACTCAGGCATTTTCAGGCCTATGTTTATCATTTTGGATATTTACCCAGGCAGAAAACATACCACTATGGTTTTGGTCAATGGGTTTCAACAACCTAATCTAACAGATTGGGATTGAATTACTGGAGTGAGTCCTCCAACAAGCTCTCAGAAGGATTTAAGACTGAGTTTAATTGGATGTCTCAGCACAGGACCACCACTTCAATGCAATCTCCATAAGCACTCAGTTCTGTTGCTGTAGGAGTCATAGTAAAAAATCAGACTTCCATAGAAATCAGTGCCAGCTAGACTCTTTTTCCAGTTATAAACCACAGATTTTTCATTCTCATTCAGATATAGGACATTATTCAGCAAAGTTTATCTAGGAAGCTTTATTTGGAAAGAAGTTTGAATTCAGGAACTGTTAAAATTTATACTATTAGATAATTTCTGCTCAACTGAAATAAAAAAGTAATCTCTGCTTAAGTTTTGGGGTGACAAGGCCTATCCACTTCACTGAGGTGGGGAAGACAGGTGAACTACAGCAACATACAGCGTCTCAAGATGAGAACCTGATGGGTTTTGCCATTTAAAACAGAGAGTTAATTCTCAGACTGAGTATTCTTAAGTAGAAAAATATTGTATGAATAAATTGGATGGATGAAAAGTTGGAAAATCAAGTATCTTAAGTGGGTTTTTACTTTTCTTTGTGCTAAAATATTCTGGTTATTATAACATATGTTCAGCATGAGAAGCTTAATATCAAAGCTTCTGTAAATGAAGGAAAGGTTAATGAGGAAAGATAGCTGTCAGTTCTTGTTCCCCCAAAAGTAGAAAAAAATAATCAAAGAACCTACTGAACAGATTTCTGAGTAAATTACTGTTGATTTCTAAAAAACCCCAAGAAATTGAGCTGCAAAAAATAAAAATTTTCTTTGAATCCACAGTAAGTCTTTGAATGCACCTAGCAGAGGTATTTAAAGGTCTGCTTCAGATAAAGACAGAAATGCAGCCCTAAAGTAAGTGGGAAGCTGGGCAGCCACGTCACTGTGACAACAGTTACATTGGAATCTGTCACACTGAGTTATCTAACCGAGGGCAGAGAGCAGTTTCAGGAGGCATTATAAGTCTTTAACCAAAGATGTACCTATTAAAGAGCCCAAGCCTTCAGTGTCATACAGATCACTTGAACACATCCTGAAATCAAACGTTAGTACTACATTTTGCCAAGCAAAAGGAACAGAACAGCAAAGTATGCCCTATTTCTTCTATTTGTTTGCCTAGCTTTTATTATCAGTTTTTAATCCTTCTGTAGCTGCGTCTCCTAGTCTACAGAGCTCACTATTATCTTCCTGAAGGGTTCTCCAACAATCCTACAAATCTTTGTAGAAATTAAGCAACTCTTGGATTTCTTTTATTTAGAATTTAATTCACTGATGTTTTCACTCCAGTGAATTCATTCTTTCATTGTTATGTCTTTCCAATATTTTAACATCTTTTGTGAATCACTGATACTACTGCTAGGTACAATGCTTCAGGAATACTTGTATTAATGTCAGAGGCAAGAGAAGACTGAGGTACTGCCTTCCCCAAACTTAGTATTCTCATTCATATGTCCAGAATTCATTGACTCTTTTGGATGTACAAGTGGGTGAAGGCCTCAAAGGACAGGATCCTCTTGCCCTACTTGTAGCTCAGGACCCACATTATCAGTGTGTATTCTTAACACTTCTGTTTGGAGTGATGGGAACAATATTTGGTTGCATTCAGTTATGCTGTTTTTGAAACTTACTTATCAGATTGTTTTATCAATCTGTTATTTTAATTATTTGTCACTCTCCTAACCACTGCACTCTCTGCAAATTTTATCAGCAGTGATTATAATGTTTTCTTGTAAGCTATTCAAAATAAGTTAACCAACAAGGAGTCAAGATCGATATACTTTTTATGGTGACATTTGAAGTCTGTCAGCCATTATTTTATTTAATATGCACCCTAATGATTTTCTATTACAATAATTATTTATTTTAAAAATTTTTATTCTAGTTTCTCAAAGTTTTATTAAGTTAGATACTTTACAGAAGTATCAGTACATTTCTACAACACAGTTACGTTCTCACAGAAAAGCATATTGAGTTATTCTGAAAAGATGTATATTTCTCCAGACATTCCTATAGATTTGCATTAACTAAATTATCTTTCTTTAGTTCTTTCTTAATGGAATCTCCTATTAGTCATTCTGTCATATACTCGGGATCGATATTAAGTTGATAAGACTACAATACTTACATATCTTTCTTCAATATTGGCACAACCTTTGCTTTCTTTTGGTGCTCTGGAACTTCTCCAATGTTCGAAAACTGACTGGGAATGAATATTAACAGTCCATAATGCTCTTTTCTGGCTGATTTAAAACTCTTGGATGTGATTAATCTGCGCATGCTGATTTAAGAAATCTAAATTTAGAAGCTTCAGATAACTAGATCTCCCTCTTTTTTTCCTTTTAATGTAAATCAAAAATATGTGTTTTAAACAGTGTGATTAAAGATCTCTGTTGATCTGTTCAGTCTCCTGGTATTATACTGTCTGTTTGAAAATTTGTGGGTGGACGGATCTCTGAAATTCTAAAGATTTTCTTTTAAAAGGGAGCTGCACATTTCTTTGCAGATTACCTTTGACTTACTATGAACCCTTCTGATAAATGTCTGTCAGTTACTTTAGCAATTCATGCCTTATAAGCAGCTCAGTCCTTTTTCTAACCTTCACAGGAGGTGGTTCTTGTTTGTTTTTCACCTAATAACTTTCTGTGTGCTTTCTCATTCATTTGCAAGCTATTTCTGAAAAAAAAAGTCTTAAAAACTAAACCTTTTGATTAGTAAGGTTCTCTATTCCAGAGTCTATATCATGATAAATGTACTGCAGACACTATTTACTGACTCCCTTTTTCAAAAAGTTTTTAAGATATTTAAATATTTGGAGAAAGTACAGGAAAGAATTTCTGTTTTATAGTGGAGGAAACAATGCAATGACCAACTACATATATGTATATTTGTACATACGTAATGTATAAAATAGTGACAAAATCATAGAATATTTTGTGTTGGAAAGGGACTATTAAAGGTCATCTAGTCCAAACCCACTGCAATGAGCAGAGACATCTGATTTAAACCTGTGATTATGCACATGTTCAAGCTCAACATCCTGAGCATCCCACTGATTTTGCAATAATAAAACTCAGTCTTCGAACATTTACAAGGTGGAGCCCTCGGCTTCCAGGAATTCTGGCCTTGTGGTTTTCTCCTCTACCACCTGCCATTCACCTTATTTCTTGACTCAGATTTGCATTCACAGTAGGAGTCATAGATGGGTATTTCCTAAATCATTGTGAATGAGCTTCATAGTTGCTGTCATCTGCATCACTAAAGCATCATTGTAATACATTTCATTAAAGAATCTCTGTGGCATAACTGGTATAGGAAATCAATGATAACAGAATAAATATGCACAGAAATTATAAAATGACTACATTTTTGACCTGAGATATTTAAAATATGAAGTCTTACATGTCTTGAAATGGGAAATTTGAAGGTACAGAGAAGCAAGTTAAGCCCCCAAATCAATGGATCTGGATATTTCACATTATTTAAAAGAGGTATAGAAAAGGGATTGGGAATGACTTGAGAAAACACATTTAAAATAGTTGTATTAAAAGCGAATGAAGGCTCATGCTCATCCTAGAATACAGCTCTGTGGTGCCTGTTCAGTCATTCCAAATGGACCTTCTTTACTTCCTCAGGTCTGCATCTCCTTCTCATGTGCCTCGAATTTTGTGCTTCCTGGTGAGACCCACCATACTCAGAGCAGTTTGTCAGCACACTGAAGCTCTTTAAAATGCATGCCATGTGTGCACAAAATATCTTCATTTATCAGATTAGCTCACAGATCAGGCACTATTCAAAAGAGCAGAATGGTGCCAGAAAAAGGATGTCACCTCACCCTGTAGTGTAACTGAATTCCCCATTCAATCAAATACTGGGAATTAAAACCAAAATAGACACAAATTACTAATTTTCAACTTTTACCCCCTTTTAACTGACAGAGTCAAATTACATTTTAATAAAGTAAGTGCTTTTTAAAACCTCTTTCCACACATTCAGGCTATATTCACACATTCCCTGCCAGCTACTTCCAAGACGGCTGAGAGGTGACCATCTCCTGCACATCCACAGCTGCTGATTGCTGCCCCTCTAATCTGCCTCTGGAACTGCTCTTGTAAATGCTCCTCTACTCATTCCAGCCAGAGCAAACCAGGTTCAGTTAAACAGTTTAAAGGTGCTGACCAAGTCCTTGCTACAGATTTGTCCTGATGGGGCTGTGTGACGATGGCCAAGCCTTGCCTACAAAACCATTCCAAGCACAAGTCTCTTGCAGGGATGCAGATGTTTTAGCAAACATCCATGGTCATGGCATACTTGGTATTGTGCCTGGGGTTAGTTACACACTCCTGAAGAACCAGGTTCCCACGGCTGAGCTGAAGCACTTTGGGAATATAGTGACATGTATTTCTATCCTACTGGAGCAGGACAGAAAGAATAAAACTTTTGCTTTGTTGGTGCTTTTGTATTTATGAGGTAGAGACACTTATCCATTCACTCTTGCACAAAAGTCGAGTGTGTCCTAAACATCTGTATTAAGTAGGTAGATAGGATCAGTTCTTTTATCGTGTAGTGTGGCCCTCCCTGTATAACAAATGTAGCAGTATACTTTATAGCAATCAAATTTTTCTCCTTTCCTTTCTACAAGTATGATGTTGAGAAATGGTGGAGCAAAGGCAAATAACTTAATTGGTAGGAGATGTGCTAAATTATCTTGGATTAATTATTGAGTAATATAATCAAATATCAAACCTGATTTCTAAAAGTCAGGAATAGCAAGAAGGAAGAAATGCTATTGATACGAACCATCCAATTAAAATCAGAGACTTATGCTTTTGTGTCCTGAATTTAGTTTTCAGATTATAGATTTATATGAAAACACACCCTCTTGTGACTAAATCTCTTCCTACTAACCAACAGAGAAGGATAAGAAATATGAGCTATATCAAATACAGTTTGCACTATCATGTAAAACAACTGGTGTATTGCTTTCACATATAAATGCACGTCAGCTGAGGGCAAAATATGTTCTTTCATTATTTTGAAGTTTCCCTACACAAATACAGAAGACAAATGATAGGAGAAATCTACTTGGTGGGGGGGAGGGTAGAAGAACACACAAAACCCCACCTGCTATTGTGAGATTTCTGACATAAATTAAAGCATGAATTTGAAATTGATATAATAGTTTTGGTATTACTCTGCATATGAATAAAAAATACTTAGAATCCTAGAATCATCAAGGGTGGAAAAGACCTCTAATATGATCAAGTCCAACTGTTAACCCAGCACCATCATGTTTTCTCAACACTTCTAGGGATGGTGACTCTACCACTTCCCTGGGCAGCCTGTTTCAAAGCTCAACCTTTCAGTGAAGATATTTTTTCCTAATAACCAATCTACACCTCCCCTGGTGCAACCTGAGGCCGTTTCCTCTCACCCTGTCACTTGTTACTTGGGAGAAGAGACCAACCCCCACCTTGCTACAACCTCCTTTGGTAGTTGTAGAAAGCAATAAGGTCTCTCCTCAGCCTCCTTTTCTCCAGGCTAAACAACCTCATCTCCCTCAGCTGCTCCTTATAAGACTTGTTCTCTAGTCCTTTCATTAGCTTCATTGTCTTTCTCTGGACAATTCCTCTTATTTGATTAAAAATTTTCATACAAAAATGGTTATGCATTAGACAGCATAATTTATACAACCTGTTTCATGAATAAGCGCTAGCAATGGATTCTACATGACTTGTTAGATTGTTGCTCTGACCCTTATTTCTAGGCACTTATAAATAAATATATTGCCCTGTGGCTTCACTAAACCTTTGAAAAATACATTTCTATGCAAATCTGTGAAAAGTTATATAGTAGTGTCACCCTTAGCATTGCACAAGATGTACAGTACCTTAGCGGACTGTGGAACAGACTGACAGCTGATATATTTGAAGCTACAGGCCCTTTTCAATAGGGACATTAAAATTAGAGGGCATAAAAAGCTGGACTATGAAGTACAGAGGACAATTTTGCCATATTCAAGAGATGGACTGGATGACCTGCTAGCTCCTCCTATTGATATCTTAGTTATGTACTGATAATACACAATATTCACATAATCATTTGGTAACTCTTACTAATATTGCTTAAGGGGTCAAATAAGTGATACTCTGATCCAGAAAATGCACCAAGGGAATGCTTGGCAGCTACCAGCCTCCAGGCTAATGCTGGTGTGTAATGGCCAGCAGTGACCATGCTGGAAGGTGGCAAGGCTGTGACTGACTCACCGCTTCTTTAACCAACACCACCCAGCTTTCAGGTGAACCATAGCAACAGAATAAGTTAAGCTATAGGCTTATGTTACGGGGTGATGTAGTGTATATCCATCACAGGACTGTAATGAAGAATCACTTTATAGCAATTTTATTGTCCTAATAGACTATTAGAGCAGGAGGTTATTGTAAATAACAGTTAAAGAGGTTACTGAAATGAGGCTTTTTCAGTTATGAAGACATAATATCTTCAAACGAGGTACTGTATGTCAGATTTGCTGCTCTTTTGCTAATGCAGAACAAGAAAGCATTTGAATACTGAATTTTTTAATCTGAAATGAGATAAGGAACCTTTCAGGCCCCACAATACAAATAATTAAAAATTGAGTGTATTAGCCACTTGAGAAAAGATGTTCAACCCATTTTTTTTACAAAACCTTTTTTCTTTAACTGGAAACCAAAGAGTTTTCAAAAGAGAGCCTGTTTCAGCAAAATTCTTGGATAAAAAGGACCTGCCCCCTTTATTAGCCTGTATGATGACACCCAGACAAGTATCACGTTGTCTGTGAGATCATAAGATGATGGTACTCCCTAGGGAATTAACTGGTCAATATATTGTTTAAACTTTCTAAGGGTTTGGTTTGTGGTCAACATAAGTATCAACATCAAGATTTGATTTTTCAGATCTACAGCAAATGACCTTTACATAGCAGGAGTAATTGGCAATGATTGTAGTCCACAGATTCCTGGTTTTGGCTATTGTGAGAAAACAAGAGAAAATAAGTCCAAATCTATCATGTGTGGAAAGTGTCTGTAGTTTTTTAGTGCTCTCCTCAGCCCACCTGTTCTCCGTCATGATGGACCCATCCAGTTACACCACCTACCTAAACAATCTGCATCTCAACATAGTTCCTCTTGACATTTTCTTCTACTCTTCCTCTTTCACATCTGCAGATGCCCCTTCTTTCTGGGCCCTGCAAACTTCTCCACCATCTCTCATCCCAGAATTCATCCTACTGTTACATTCCAGGTGCCAGGGGATACAATCCCTTTATGCTATTATCCAGCACAGTGATATTGTATGAACAACAACAACCAAAAAAAAAAAAAAAAAAAGCAGAGAAAATACCTTGGCCCTTGCAGGGCACACTGAAACATTATCAGCATAGCCCAGTTCCTCAGTGTATAAATCTTAACTCTTATAAACTCTACTGAGAGTATAAAAATATATTGCTTTTAGAAATTTAGGAATTAACCAAATGTTATCAGGTTTTTCAGGAAGAACAGGAGGTATGGCCCTGAAACTACCTTCTGCTAAATTTGAAAGTCCTCATTCAAATTACAGAGCTGCTGGGCGTGTAACCTTTTGGCTGAAATATTTGTAATGATGCTATAGAAAGCATTTCTTCTTGTTTCTGTCTCACAAATTCCTTGAAGGGGAAAAATAAAGTCTGAAATAGAAGTATGTGCTCCTAGGGCTAAATTAAGATTGACAAAGGTATAAGCAACTGAGAACAAGGCATAACAAGGGGAGACAACTACAAATTTCACATACAGTACAGTGAGGGGTCTATTATACATCTTCCATGTAAAACAATATCTTGATCCCCTTTTTAGTCAGAACAGTATTAAATTAGTCTTTTCTTAGCATATAAGGAAAGATACCTAGTTACAAGACATCTTTCAGTTGATGTAAAAACCTAGATAGGCTCCACCTTATACACTGAAGACATTTTGAGAATACAAACATGTCAGATACAGAATGAAGAGTCACACATTTAAAGGGAAATGATGGCAAGCATAATTACCCAATTCAAATTCAGAATTATTTTAAAGAACGTTAGACATATTTTTAATACTGAGTAAGTATGTATTTATTACATGACACTGTTTAAAAGTCCCCAACCCTTTAGGAACACACTGGCCAGAAAGATACTGTGGGATTATTATGGTTATGACCAAATAAATTGAAACATTCATAGCTAATGGTGGCAGCAAATAGCTGAGCATTGCAGGAAGCTGCCATTGGTAATTTACATATTCACTACTAATTGTGCCTGCGCATCATAGAGATTGTTCATATTTGCATTTGCTGCCCTCTGAACCAAGTTATTTTCCAGTGGCATATATTCACTTTCACTGCAGGTAACTTTCATTAGTGGTAATTAAAGGACAATTTTTACCGCATTATGCTACAGGAAACAAGAAGTGGTTGCTAAGATTGATTAATATCTAAACTAAGTTCGAGACATGTAATCAATCTCATAGGCACAAGAGATTGTTCCTGTTATATAATGAAAAGTAACAGGAAAGAAAAATCCTATTTATTCTGAATAGCCAATGCTTATCCTTTAAATTCTGTTGGATTGCACTAAATGGCCTGATTTATTTTTAAATGTTGCCAACAGAGAATAGCCTCAGTCTATGTGTAATGACTTTTTACCCTCATTATCTGCACAGTCTGTGTCTGGGCTCTGACTGGGACAATACCAAGAAGGATGTCAATGTTATCTTAGTGTGGAAGTGATTTTCTAGTAGGCGACTGCATCTGAGGGTTGCTGTGCATCCAATCCCATTCCTTTTGCCCTCGGTGCTATTGAGGATAGTCCTTTTCAAACACTGCTCAACCACACTCGGTATCGCTTCCAGTGGAAGCTTTACTGTTTCACTGGGAGCTGGAACAGACCCAAGAACTGTAATGTGTTTTTACTTGCTGAAAAAAATACTATTATGTTGTGCCTTATTTTGCCATCCAAATATTGTGCTGGGTAATACTATCACTGCTGAATTGCTGTCAAATATTTATTTTTTATTGGGGAAATAGCACTCCTTCTGTAGTAGCATGATGTTATCATTTAATTATTTTTTCTTTCCTGCTTTGTGATGGAAAGCTGCAATTCAATGAAGTATATATTTAAATGCAAAAGAGGCACACCAATTAATCAGCACAGAATACGAATGCTTTTAATCTGCATCAAAAAAACTGGCGGTGCTTAGAAAAACACCAATCTTTTAAATAGAAAGTACATAAAAGTAATTCCTATCCATGCTCAGATTTCCTCAAATACAATGAAAAATTGCAATTGTGTGATTAAATATCTTCACAATAATGTATTCTTTTAAAGCTTCGCATTATGCTAAGCACATTTTGATGAGTCTTTAATTTCTTTTTATTAAGAATAAAAATGGGCTTATATAAATAATTTTAACTGTTAAAAAAGTAAAAAATCCACAGAGATAGCTCAGATAGTGGCTCTGAAACACATATGTTTATTGCTTTCTGGGTTTTATTCATCCACTGTACCAAATACAGAAACTTAGTACTGAAGATAGGAATAAATTAGTCTAGGTATATATAGGCTTGGTTAGGTACAGCCATCAGCGTGAAGTAATCAATTTTGAGGTGTGTATAAATTAGATGACTATTATTACAATCAACTCTGCATTATCTGGGATCATAGGAGACTGGGAATTGAAGGAGAGCAGAAAAACCTGGACACTGGAGATGCTCCCAGGAGCACCAGAGACACTTCAGTTCTGTGTATAGTAAATGTAGTCCAAAAGAGTTCATTAATTCTGTGTTCAGCACTACTAAGCGGTCTCAAGGCAGTGTTTGCAGTGTTGCATGAATTTGCAAAGCCATCGTAGGCTCTGCTTCTCAAGGAAGCAGTTATAGCTCTGCAAACAGTGCTTGAGCCAATAAGTCCCACTAAGCCTGGGGTGGCTCTATATGCATTCACTCTGGAACACTTTTGTTTGTGCTATTCTCATACCTTTATCAAGCTGTGCAAAACAGAACAGAAATTGTGTTAAGGTGTTTTCCGACTTCAAAACATTTCTCAAGACTTTAAGCAGTATTTTTTTTCCTGCTAGGGATGCTCACTCCATAGAGCTGAGTGAGTAGGACACTGCTGATGTGGGCCATCCACCCTTTCAAATCAGGGACACAGGAGACTTGTCTTTGGGTCTGCTATATTCCCTTTCACTGCTAATTGTGCAAATATTACTTTTTCCTGAGCAAGATGTCTCTCTGTCTGCTTTAGACCAGGAGCTCTATGCAAGGTGAAAAACCTTTCCCAGGGAAACTTTTATTTCATATATACACATCAAAGAAAGCCTTCCATTTTAAAGGATTGTCATCCTCCAACAAACAGCTATTAAATCAGAAAATCCCAACCTACTCTCTAGTGAGTGGGCCAAACCTGCATGGGTCTATTCAGAAAGCTGACTTTACTCCATGCCTACCTCTTGCAATAGAATGACTCTTTTCATATTTAAATTACCCTTCCAAAGCCATAAAATAAAGGAAGGAAAAAACCTCATTTGCTAATATAAAGGATTACTCCCAAAAATCCACCTTCTGCTTTAAGTGGTTTCTTTAAAGTCAGCCCTTCCTCAAAATGTTTTTCTAACAAAATAGTTTAGCCTCATTTGTTACTGGTGTAAGAGGCAAATCTTGTCAATTGTCACAAATAGCCATCTTCCCTGGTGTAGGTCTAGGAAGAAAGAAATAGACTTTCTTGATGTTCTGAATAAGTATGGTTGCATCACCAGGGTCTAGATCTTCCACTTTTCCCATGCTTCCCAGTGGATGCCTTCTCTGCCTTGGCAGTATTTTGAGGGATTAAGAAGATAAGCCTACCTTGTGATGGGCAGCTGGAATCGACAACAGCACGATGGACCCAGATTGGGATCTGCGAATGGAAGATATGGGAGGAATTCTTTGATGCAGTGAAAGTGGAAAGAAAAAGTCAGGAGGCAACCTGATGGCAAGAGGCTGAGCTGAGAAAGACGAAAGAATGGAGACCAAAATTAAATACGCTAAAGGAACAGGAGATCCAGTGGAATATGGGAAGAGAACAACAGAGATGACAGATGGAGAAAAAGGTAGTGGACGTGACAGAAAAGGAGGACAGTCGACACCAGAGCACTGCTGAGGAGCAAAGATAAGCATGCAAGAGGGATGAAGAGGAGAGAGTTTTGTGAAAAATGAGGTTGAGACGGAAGGCAAATCCCGCAAGTGAAAATATATTGGAGGAGAAAGGTCATGTCAAAATACAGTAAAACTATTTATTTTTTATGACACTCTTATCTTATGCATTCCTGAAGCCACAATTTTGAATCTTATTATTTGTGTGCTCCCAGCAGCTTGGGCTGCCTAGCAATGCCTGGCTGGCTGTGCTGGCTCTGCCGCACAGAGCTCGCCGGCTGCCTAGCAACTGGCATGAGGGTGCACTGGGGTCCCCGGACCAGGCTCAGGGATGCAGTCCTGCCCTAAACACCCCTGCTCCTGTGGCAAGGATTGAGGGAGCATCTCTGGTTGTTAACGGCTGTGACGAAAACCTTAAAAATATTAATTGGAAAAAAGGGCATGTGGAGGTGACCATAAGAGCGCAGAAAGCATGACAAATTGTCACCAAGAAGCAGGAACAGCCCCATTCATCTCTGCAATACTGAGACACCCTGTGATGATAACTGAAATATCAATATGGGTAATTATTCTCGTTCTTCAGTAAGGCTCTGTGGGCTGGATCTAAAGCACAGGAAAGCAAACTAACACAGCTATGCAGCTTCTTGGGCAGCTACTTCCAATTTGGTGTAGGAAATACCAAAAAGGCAAAATTTGGTTCCAGGAAAAAAAAGTTACAGCATTAAGTAGTCATACAGCATTGCCCCAGTACAGCCATACTTACATAACTACATCACCATAATCAACAAAAATTTTCTTACAAGAACATGAGACTTGGCATTTGGCAGCAGAGCTGATATGGCTGAACGAGCCGTGTCCTCTGTGCTTCCAGCTGCCCCCTCAAATCCCTCATCTCCCTTTCCATTGCACTGTCAGAAGTGCTCATGCAGCTAAACAACTGAATCAGGAATCGATCCAGCTGAGAAACAGTCCAACAAAAAATAAAGGGTTATTTTCCAATCAACACTACTGAGGCAAGTACTGTTTGTTCCCAAGGGAAAAACAAAGACACATGCCAATCTATGGCCTAGAAAGGGGAATAGACAGTTACAGAGCTACACAAATTACAGTGCAGGAGAAGTTGCTTTGATGCTCCTACTTTGATGCTGTTCTAAACAGGTGCATTTAGAATAGAGTCTCATTTTTCTCTCCCAGTCAAAAATGGGTTATGTCCCAGAAAGACAGCATTGCCCCTGGAGATCATCATGCCCCACTGAGGAGGAGCAAATCTCAGATGGAAAGCTGAGACACTGAGGGGTATATAAGCATATTTTACTCTGGATAGGATCTCGTTCGGGTGATTATTTATGTGGAGTTTGATGAACGTAATTTTTTCCTCTACCAGTCCAGCCACCCCAGCCAGGAAAATTTTAATTCCTAGCTCTCTTACTCATTCGAAGTATCTTGAGTAAGTTAGGTAACTTCTCCTTCTAATCAGCAGTTTATTGTCTGGTGCAATCAGAAAGTGTGATAGCTCAAAAAAAACCCAAACCGAACCAAAACAACAAACTAAACCAAAGCAAAAAATCCAACAGAATAAAACAGTTTCTAAAGAAAATACCAGCAAATGCAGTTCAGTTGCACACTACTGTCTTCAGCAAATACCAGCTCAAGTTCAAGATTTATTGGCTGCGGCTCAGTGCTAGATTTGTGGTTCTGCTAGATTTGCCAAGCACTTCTGTAGCTACTCGAATGTCTCTCTGTGCTTTCAGGTGCTTTGGAGTTGCTCAATGTACACGCCATGCACAGTCATGGAGCCAGCTTGGATCCATTCCATCTGTGTCAATGAACCCTCCAAGAACCTCAGACACGAGGAACACACTGCTAAGACACTCAAGTGAGCCTGCAGAGAGTCATTTTGAAAGCAGGAGGGCCTGCATGGGACAGAAGTTAATAAGGCCTGCTGATCGAATCGTTTGAGCATGCCCACATCAGAATTCCCAGTACCTCTTATATTGGATGGCCCTCACAGCAGTACTGTCATGGTTGTATGGCACTCAGTTAAAAAGTCCTGCTGGAGTTGACCTGGAGCCAGTTTGGGTGTTTCTGTATCTACCCCAGGTGTATCCCCCAGCTGTGGGGATAACACCCATGTGTGCCCCGGAGGCTGCAGAAAAGCCACAACGCAGCTGTCACAAGGTGGCGATCTTTGATGTGCTCTTCCAAGGTCTTCTTGAGTTGAGAACACATTTTGACATGGAGTTGGTAGGGGGTTTTTTGTTTATGCAAGGCCTTATGGGTTGAGATTCACTGGAGGGAATGAGGCTGAAAGCCCTCCTGGAGCCTCTGCTCTACTGCTTGATGGGGATGCATTTCTTGGGAGCCACCACTGCCCTGCTCAGCAACTGTCTTGCCATCTGCTTGTAAGACAAGGTTGCCCACCAAAGTGAAGCACAACATATATGGCAAAACACACACCATTGATTTCTCTCATATTGAAGGAAGTTAATGTGCAAGGCCCCAAACATCTGCCGTTTTTTGGTACAGGGGCAGCCATAACATATTAAGAAGCGCCAACAACAGTTGTGCTACATTTGAGGATGTTAACAGCTTCCACAAAGCCAGTCTGTGATCTGTAGGCAATTACAGATCCAAGGCAATGTATGTTAAGCAGTTTGCAGCCAGCCTGAACAGAGAATTCAAATTTGTCACTGTATTATGCTAGCTGAAAACAAGGAGAAGCCAGTGCCCAAGGCAGCACAGTTGCCCTGGGACACATTTAAAGCTTGTCTATATCTCAATACAGTTTCAGAACACTATTTTACATTACAAGGATACCTGAAATCCAAAATAAAATGTTTTGTTGGAAATTACATGCTGTCCTAAAGAGAGTTATTGAAGCCACTTTGGAAACAATTTTGCTAAGCTGCCAAATAAATTTCCAGAAGATAGCTATGTAGATGAATATCTATCCCACAGAAAGTGCTACAAATGTACCAGCTCCTTCCTCTCCCCAAAGAGCCCTTTCTTGGCACCTGTCTAGCTGTTCCCAGGTAGGGGCTGTTTTTTTGTAACTCCAGCTGCAAAACCTTCCCAGGCCCACTGGTCCTTCCCAGGCTCCCTACTCTTCATCCTTACCTCCACAGTTCTAGGTTGAGGTGCTGGACTTTGCTGACCTCAGAGGGGAACGGAGATCTATGTTTTCTTCTTTCCAATTTGATTTAGAGACAGCAGCAGCTATACCAACCAGAACAGTTTTCAGGACTGCAAACAGAAGACAGACTCTAGAAGACATGTAAAATACCACATGACTATCCAGTGACCATAATCTGGTCTTACTATAATGTGCTTGAGAGTATTTTTTTCTGGTACATTCTAAGCATGCTGACTTTTCACTGCTGTGTGGATTTCTCTGGGACAACTTCTAAAATGCAAGGACTAACACCGGTTGCATTAGTAACTGTGGGCACACAGCACATGGCATGAACAGTGGGCCGTGGAGATGGCTTCCTCTGCCCCTGTTACTCATTGCAAAGGCAGGCTTGGCCATCCCAGCAGAGCGGTCACCTGCTGTTATTGGCTTTTCTTCCGGCAGATTCAGGATTTTGGTTACAAAAAACACATACGCAAGAAAGATTGTGCTAAATAATGACCAGACCCTCGTCTTCCGTACCTTTGCAACAGCCAGAGGAGGACCTGAACAATGATTAACAACTGAGGTAAATGAGTTGCAGGATTAATGTATTTACTCCAGTCAAATATTTACACTCTTCTTATAAAACTAGATCCAGGAAATGGCTAATTGTCAGTAGTTATTCTGGGCAGGTCTTCGCAAAGATCTACACAAGCTGGATTCATTATTTCTCCCATCCCCTTGGGGAATAATAACCGCCGGAAGGGACTAGTTGCCTCAAATCATGAGCCCTGCATCTTTTTTACCAATTTTGTTGTCATCTCTGGAATGGGCTGCGCAGGGAGGGGGTGGAGTCACCCTTCCCTGGAGATGTTCAAGGAAAGACTGGACATGGCACTCAGTGCCATGGTCTAGTTGACATAGTGGTGTTAGGACATAGGTTGGACTGGATTATCTCAAAGGTCTTTTCCAACCTAAATGATTCAACGACCTTTCAAATTCCTAGCTTGTCAGGTGTCCAGATAACCACTCTTTTGGTCTCTCCTGCAGAGAGATGCTTGGGGCTCGGGCTTTTCTGACAGGGTTGAGGGAAGGACACCAGAGTCTCTGCTCGTCTCTGGGCAACCAGAGGGACACCACGGTCTCCCCTGGTCTCTGGGTACCCAGAGGAACGGCCTGCCAGCCCCGCTGCCGCCCTCCCACCCCAAGGGCCAGGCTGGCCAGTGAATTCCGAGCGGCTCCGCCATCTCCGCGGGCGGTGGCCATGAGCGATGCCCGCGCATGCGGTCGGCTCTGCCTACAGCTCCCGACTGCCTCTGCACAGCGGGGGCGGGTTTTTCCCTCTTCCTTTTTTTTTTCTTTCCACTCCCCTCGGAGGGGGAAGGATGGGTGGGGAAAGCGAGCGTTCACGAAAGCGAGGCGAGGAGGAATCCCACAATACCAGGCGGGTTGCGAGCCCGGCGCTGCCGCTGTCTCTTTAATGCAAGAGGAAGCGATGCGGAGGGGTGGAAAATGGCAGAGTTGCAGATGTTGCTAGAGGAGGAAATCCCTTCTGGCAAGCGGGCTCTGCTCGAGAGCTACCAGAACCTCACTCGAGTCGCCGACTACTGCGAAAACAACTACATCCAGGTGAGGGGCGGCGGGGCAGCGCACCGGGGGCCGCCGGCAGGGCTCGGCTGGGCTCGGCTCTCCGGAGCGGGCGGCGGGGCCGGAGCCGCCCGAGGGGCAGCGGCGCTTGGCTGCTCCCGCCCCGCAGCCGGTCCCCAGCGTTTGCCTTTTCTTTCAACTTTCCCAGTGAAGGGCCAGGCTTCCCTCCCCCCGCTCCAGAGGGGAAGGGAGGGGGTTATTATGTCAGTCCGGCTCCGAGGGTGTGTCTTTCCCCCCCCTCCTTTTTTTTTTTCTTCCTTCCCCCTCTGTATTTGTTTATCATGAGTCACATCCCGGAGACCTCCCAGGGCTGGGGTGGGGAGTGAGTGAGGCGCGGGGGCCCCCGAGCCTCTCTGTCTAGGCGGCTCAGACCCGGTATCCCGGGTTTCCCCCCGGCTTCCCGGCGGCGGGGCTCCCTCCTGGGGAGCCGGCGGGCCCCGGGGCGGCGGCCGGGGCGGGTGCGCCGCACGTGGGGCGCGGGTGCCGGGCGGCCCCGCACCGCGCTCCGCCGGGGCCGCGCCGGCAGCGCGGGGCCGCCACCGCAGCGGCGCGGGGGCGCGGAAGGGGCCCCGCACACGGGTGACATCACGGAGCTCGGCCGCGGGGCGATCCGCGGTGGGAGCCGTGCCGGGTCCTCCTCGGCGTGCGGGTCCCGGCGGGGCCGAGGGAGCCGCGGTGCTGCGGGTCCGCATCGCGGCCGGCAGCGGCGTGCGGGGGCAGGAGGCTGCCCGTGCGCTGGCACTGCCGTGTGAGCGTGAGGCGGTGTTTCAAAATGGCAATCTGTGCCTCTCGCAGGCAGCCCGACTCAAACACCCTTCAACAGTGATTGCAGACCGGGGCTCTGGTGCTGGAAGAGGCTCTATTGGTTGTAGCGTCTCTCAACCGGTCGGTGTGGATTTTTTTTCCCTCCCCTAGATTGCCAGTGGTTCTTGGCCTTGCTTTGAGTCTATTTTTATGAAGCTACTTTCAGCACAATTTACTATTATTATTTTTTCAGGATTTACATCACATGACTCTGTAAGTCTGCATATTTGGTCATACTGATGTGGATACAGACACATCCAGAGAGGCTGAAATGCAACTTTTTTTTTTTTTTTCAGTAAAAAAATTGAAGACGAAAGGCAAATAAACACGACTTGACTTACTAGACAGCTTGTAAAGTGAAGTTTTTGAATCTAATACTAGATCACCTATGATGAGTATTCAGTATAGGTTATTAAAGTCTCTGTTATCCATCATTGCTGGTAAACTATTTTACTGTTAAATGGACCAGCAAAAATGGAAATGCAGTTTTAATAATATGAAGTTATTTTTTTTAAAAAAAGAGATATTTGGATTAAAACTGTTCTAACAAGCCGTATTTTCAAATTTTGGGGTTTTTTTTTGCGGTATATGAGGTAGTATGAGTTAATGTCTATTTATGCTTCCGAGTTGTTTGCTCCACCCAAAGAAAGCTGCTGATATAAATGCTTCTTAGAGGCGAGGTTCATTTGGTTTTACTCATGGGAAATATGACAAATACATGGCTATGGTAATTGCGGCACAAGTTTTGACCTGTCTCCTGCTCCTGACTTTTTCCCTGTGTCAGAAAGTTATGGAGAATCTTCAGTTACATCATTTTCTTCAGTCATAAACTTTTCTTTCTTCCAGAAAATAAACCAAAATACCCCACCACTTGAGCAAGTTCCCATCCGGTCATTTGGGGAGGCTTTTCTTTTTCCCTTTTTTTTTTTTTTTTTTAATTTGGTAGCTCATTTTCACCTCAAGTATCAAGGTCAGCTGGATGTGGGATTGATGTGGTCTGTTTTATCTGTGTACAGCTGTGTTTACCCCTCTTGAAAGGAAGCTGGAATTCTAAAATTCCTAATGAAGACTTGCGCAGTGGCTTTGCAAAATGCATACCTCACTTGTATTTTACACGTATTGTACATTTGCTCGGTTAAAACGGTAAATATATTGATAAAATTACATATTTTTTGATGTTTGATGGAGGTGGGTTTTTTAATCAGCACTTGATGCAAAGCCATCTGCTGTCCAGTTGGACTACTGAACAGATTATACTGCCAGTGCCTGTGGTGGGGCCACTGCCGGATTAGGCAGTATGACACAGGGCACTGGGTTATGAGATCTGGGAGTATGTGTATTGTGGGATGGCAAGGGAGAAAGGGAGAGGAAGAGGCTTAACATGCACATAATATAAAATGTATGTGTTTAATGTAATTCAGCATTTTATAAAAAAGACAGATCAGAACAAAGAACCTGGCCCTGAAGTGAATGTTAAAATACTTCACAAGTGGCTACATATTGTAACTTATCTAGTAGCGTTTAACTGAATCACTTCAGCCTCTTTGAAATTGGGTAGCTTGGAATTTAGAGCGCTTTCTCTTTCTGTGGGTAAGGCTATGTGCTCCCTAGTAGGAAAAATTACTGTGTGCTGTCACTCACTCTGCATTGTGCCATTGAGGTGGAACAGGTTTGTCTGACTATTCTGAGTGCTGGCACTAACAATTTGTAGTAATTGTAATAGCAGACAGAACGATGTTCTCAGCCTTATGGTTTATATTCTTTGCTGACTTAAGGAGGAAAGTAATTTACCACCCCAAATATTGCTGTATTCAAGCTATAGCTGTATTTTTTTAATTTAAAAATATAGGAATTTTATCTCTTTTACTCAATCTGAGAATTATTCTGGTAAAATTCCAGTCATGCTGATTTTTTGAAGGAAGTTTACCTTCAATGTCTTTAAAGATTCCTCAAAAAAAAAAAAAAAAAAAAAGAGGAAGAATGGGGGGGAAACTCACCTGGTGGGAACTTGGCTCCCAAATGGTGAATGTAGATTTAGGGACAGTAAGCATCTCTTTACTGAAGCATTTAGGAAAGATGACAGCATTTGGGACTCTCAAGCGGAAAACTGCTGTTCTTAGAAAAGCAGGAAGCAGTTTCTTGCTAAGGCACATTGGGACAATATCGGAATGCCAGCCAGTAACACAGTTTGCCATTCAAATCCTGTGTATTTTGGTTATCTAGAATGTTTATCTGTTAGGAAGGGAAAACAATTTGGGAGAAACAGAGCAAATAAGTTTCTAAGGAAGAGCTGCAGTGCTAAAAGTACAGTACAGGATGGTGACAGTCTGGGGGGGATGGGAGAGAGAGAGAGGAGAAAAAAAGGAAAGGAAACCAAATATAGAAGTAGTAATTGAAGTACGTTGTGATGGTTTTTTTTGGTGGTGATTTTGGCTTTGAATAGAAGGAAAAAGGCATTAAGTATCTAATCTGTGACAAGGTTTAAAATCTACAATGTTTCTGGTTGGAAGCTTCAGTAACAATCAGATAGAAAATTAGATTCCTATTTTCTTTTAGATCAGAGATTTAAACTCTGAACAGTTTTAAGAGGAAGTTTTGAACCTTGAATCTTTAACTGGAAGCATTTTGTCTCCTGAAGTAATTTTCCTTAAATATAGATATAATAAATTTTTTTAATATTTTCAAAATGTAAGTTCCCGTAGCTAATGCCTTCCCCAGATCCTTGAACTAGTCCCTTTTGGTGTGCTTGTAACTGAAAGGTTATCTGAAAATCTGTAACATAAAGTTGAAGGTACTAGTGTGGAGTTTCATCAGTATCCTAGACTGAATGAACTAGATCAGAACTAATACAGGAATAACAAGAAGTTAAAACGCTTGCAGTTCTAGCTATGATCAGCTGAAAGGTATTAACTTCCATACAGATTCTCCAGTCAGTTTTCTAGCTATATTGAATTATTTTTATGTTTTAACAAACTTATTTACAATAATTAGCTTGTGAAGCATTAGAATGATGCAGGAAACCAGCATCTGCAATGTTATTGCACTGATGACTTTCTTTGGAATAACTGCAGTTGACTGGTATAGCCCAGAGAGGCCTCTCTGTTGAAAAAATGCTGCTTACGACTCTCTCCTACTGTCTAAATTAGGTGTTTCTTTATCCTTGTTTATGCATATGCAGATATATGATTTTCGTCAGTCTCTTTGCTTCTAGACCACTTGAAGATCCATTTGGAATTTTTTGGTTTTAAGATCAAGTATAATTTTAATATGATTGTGAGAACCTTTAAGTGAATAGCTTACACTACTTGTGTAAATTCTGAGCTTGATGGTCTCAAGTGGGTACATTTAGCAGCTTTATGAAAATACATAAATAAAAGACCTTTTAAGGAAGTAAGTGCTGTGTTGCCTAAATGTGTGGTTTTTTGTTGTCACGGTATTTCCTTCTGTAGCTTCTGACTGATATGTGGAAACTGAAGGGTGAATTAACAAGCTGTTCTGGGTAAAATAGACAAATCCAGAGACAGATTTGTTTGACTGCTATTGCAAAAAATTTGAAGTATCTTTCCAGTCAGTAGAGAAATAAATGTAGGGGGTTGAGCAGAAGTGTTGCATTCAAGAAGTTTCATAAATAACTTATATTTCAAGACGCATGGAGGAATTCTTTGTTTGAAAAATCGAATATCCCACACTTCCTTTACAGTAGATAGCATGTATTCACCAAGAAATACCTTTTTCTGTGGCATTTCTTCAAATGTTGGTAACTGGTCGGACACTTGATTTCATTGCCTGGTGCCTGGAAAGTGGCTTAGATTAGTTCAGTACAAAGAAGTTCACTCAGAATGTCTAATTCAGGAAATGACCTGCTCTAAAAGGATAAACTTCTTAAATTGTCACTAATACAAATCCTTTATGTGCTGTGAGAACTTGCATGCTTTTATGTTCATAGGTTAATTAGTTTGTATTGAGAGTAAATACAGTGATTTTTTTCTCTTCCCCTGGTTTTGTTGCTCAATTTGGAACATTTTACAAAAAAAGCAAATGAAGCTAGTTCACTTGCTGTAACACCAAATATAGTTCAAAATTAGAGAACTTCAGAGTGATGACATAAAATATGAGCATGTCATCCATTATGCTTTGCAGGTTTAAATAATATTCTTTAAGAAAAGATGTTAGGCTATACTTTCAAATGCTGTTCTTTTTTGAGGTAGTTTAAACAAATTTTTGCCAGCAGTATAAAAGGCACTGGCTGTTTTATGTGTAGCTTTTTCTAAAAATGATAGTACAGGTACAGGGTTAGGCTGGTGGGTTAGGCTTGTAGCTTTTCTGTGCCTTGTGTAGGTCTTCTATGCCCATGCAAGTGTAGGCATTGTCTGTATTTTGGAAAATACAGCTTTATATTTAGCTCAAAAGGAGCAATAAGGCAATAGTGCAACTTCACTGAATCAGCGAGTGATTACCCTGCATATGCAGGAAATGGATCCTAGAGTGTTGTATGTCGGGTTTGTGTCCAAAGGAGGTAGATGACATGAGATGAGCTTTTCCGAATTTGAAATGTTTCCATTATTTTTGTTACATTTGGTTTAAGAAGCCAGCAAGATGTTGGCTACTATTTCTGTTCCATTTTTCACTAGTATTACAGCAGATTGTTATGTCAGCACTGTGTTGCCTTAATCAGGCGGAGTAAAGTGGATTGGGATAAGCTTTTACAGGTGTGTATTCTTTCTTCCACAAGGGAAGCACTGTCTGCTCTGTTCTGTTTGTGCACATGTCGGAAGGAAGAAGCTTGCAGGTTGTCTGTGGTCAATGTATGCTAAGTGTGATCTTTGTTCCCTGTGCTGCACTTGCTGTGCCCAGCCCTGTGGAATTGTTGGGAGGAAGAAAGAAGCATGAATAAGAGAGGCAACAGTCTAATACTTACTTCCCTCTGATTCTCTGGGAGTTGATGCAGTAAGTAGCTCTTATGGTAAAGAGAAAACAGATTGGCCTTGGGAAGATCTCATAAAGTGGATCCCATTGTAATGAAGGTAAGAGTACAGGAACAGGCTGAGTACAAGTAGAAAGTGTTGTACCTCTGAGGGCAAAGTTCCAGTAACTATCTGATCTAAGTTTAACAGGAAAAAAACCCCAAACCCTAACTCTGGAACAAAAGAACTGATGCAACTTCCCAATATCTTTGCTTAGCATTTTGAACTGGCTTTGTCTTGTAGAAGCATAAATGGAGTAATGGAATTTATAACTGACTCGGAAGGTCATATAGGGACATGCTGTCAGATTTGGGAACAGAACCTGATTGTGTGGACTTCAGTGCTGTTCACAAGGGTTCCCTATGCCACCCCACCCCTCTCCAAATTGCCTCTGTTATGCTACAACAGAGCAAGAAGTGCGTATCCACAGAAACATGGAGACAGTGTCCACAGAGGCAGTGCAATGAATCCTTTGGGAAAATATGCACCTGAAACCATCACTGAACTCATTAGCAGCAATTGCTTTTCAAGAATTTTATGTATCTCCTCTCATAAGAACCTTGAGTTTCTAATTTTTGGCTTTGCAAACTTCTGGAGTTACATAATGCTCACAGTACTGTTTGTCTGTGTGTTGGTGGGTCTTGGCAGAGGCACTAGAAGATGCTGCTCTATTTCTCATTATTGAAAGCAGTCTGTGTTTGACATTTCTGATGACTGAAATCTTGCTTATCTACAGAACAGTGGGGTGGCATCCGTGTGGACAGTGTCAGTTCTGGTATAGCAAGGCGTCCTTAAGGGTTAAGAGGGTATCTTGCTCTCTTCCGTGCTTGTGTTCAGTTCCTTTTTAGTGACTTGGAGTCTAAGGAGGCATAGTGTGGTTTTTATTTGTTGTTGCGTGGTAGGAAATGACTCGTGGGCTGTCAGTTACTCGGTGTCCAGGCTTGTTCATAATTACCCAAGCGTTCTTGCTCTCTTTAGTATTTGTGTTACCTGGAGCGGGCTTCCTCTCATGCTATTCCTTCCACCCCATCCTGATTCTGAGCACTGGTGATAGAAGGGGTGGGCTTGGTCACAGAGATCTTCCCTTTCCTCCACCCCTAAGTAAAGGGAAGTAACTGCTGAATTTGTAATAGTAGATACTGTGCCTCAGCGTGGTTCCTCCCTTTTCCTGACCTTCCTGGTGAGGCGAAGGCTTCAGGTCTCCTGTGGGTTGCAGAAATAGCCCTTTGCAGCTTTGTACAGAGCTGTCAAGGGCCAAGTCCAGGGTGCTGCAAAGAACAGGTCATGATGTGCTCCTGAACAGAGCAAGATGGTATCTGCAAGTGCCTTTCCTCCTGCGCCTTTAGCCTGTCAGTGTGTCCTTCTGACAGCACTGGAGGTGCTCAGTCAAGTGTTTCATAGATTTAGTGCCAGATATTGAAATAGAAGATAGAGCATTTCTAACAGGTGGGCTCTTTGAGGAATCAGTTTATTGTACAGCAGATGAAAGCAGAACTAAACTCCCCTTCTTGGTATTAGAGGGAATGTGTTATTTTCCTTGGGTTAATTAACAGGAGTGTAGGTGCCACCTTTGCTTGAGACTATGCAAATAGCGTTGCTCATTACTTATGCAAGCCCTTAATGCTGTTAACAGGAGCCATGCATGCTTTGCAGAGCATATATTTGTTACTGTGATGCTGATATTTTAGAAAAGGGGGGATGGGGAACCCTGCATGAGAATTTCAGCTTGGAGTGAAATATGGGTGTAGCGTTTTCAGGTACAACTTGTAAAAATCAGCAGCCTGTATTAAGGCTACCTGTATTGGTAGGTAACCTCCCTGCTAAACTGACAAAGCAAGTTAGTTTAATTCTGAAAAAGACTGACTGCTTACCAGGAGACTTTATTTTTAATAATAGTCTTGTTGAAGATTCCAGATCTAATATGTTTTGTAGGTGCTGAGTTTGGCAAACTGAAAAAGTATCTGAAAATCAAAACTTCTCTTGTACTAGGCCTCTCCTATGGTAAGGTCTCTTCATAACCTCCACAGGTAATGTGCGCCATACTTTATCTTTCGACATCACGGAATATTCTAAAAGAACACTAAAGTTGTCTCTTGTGCGATGAAATACATCTTTCTTATGTTCCTAATGTTTCTTATGTTAAGATAGCAGATATATTTATGATAGGTCATCCCTCCCTCTTTCTTTTTCCTCCTCTCTTTGAAGAGCCCAAAGTAATTTATTTTGTGTATTCTTTATATGGCAAAAGTTAAAGTGCAAGCATTCTGCTCCATGTGTGAGGAAGCTCAGATACTGCAGTGATGTACAGTTAAAGAACTCATGGGGAAGATATTCTGCCTCACTATCCTAATTTTATTGTAGCGTCCAAGAGAAATAGGAGTAAAATGTGGTACTGTTCTTAGTTTTGTTAAGAAAGCAGGAACGCCTCTCAGAACTCGTGCAGAGGAGTCTTGCTAAAACAAATGTTGGTTTGACATCCTTAGAGTTGAGTGTAATGTTTTTACTGGGTGGTCTTAAGGCTATAAATAGTTCAAGAAAAAACATTGTTTGTTTACCGCTTGAAGCATAACAATCCTTGGAAAAGAATTGAAGTGTAGACTCTGCTGGCTACTCTCACAGAAGTGTTTCACATGATTATACTTTTTCAGAGCTATACTTTATCAGCCAAGCGTGGAGTTTTTTGTTGGCTTTTTTTTCCCCAGCTAATCTTTCACCAGATGCGTATCTTTACTTTCATTCTCTGATCTCCATGTTGTACTTTGTGATCAGTTAATCCACCAACCAGTATTTGTCCCGCGGCAATCATTGTCAGCTGAGCATCTTATTTGACTTTATTGTAGCAGGTGTGCTACAAGTTAATACTTGAGTTGTGGTCCCTATGCAGTGATTGTGTGTTTTCTGGAGCCTATGATAAGAAAAGGTCTGTATAGAACAAAGAGACAAGAGAAGAACAAGGTGTCCAGGCAGGTGCATCAGATGAATGCATGAACATCTAAGTAGCTGCAGAATGCTATGCCATGGCTTGTCTTTTCACATTCATATACCTAGTAATGTTAGTCACTCTGATGTCACTAAATGTTTCTAGTGACATTTCTCTCTTTCCATGAGCTTCTCTTAGCCTGTGATCTTAATGTGAATTTGCTGATTTCCCTCTCACAGCTCAAGTCTCCTTTCTGCTTGCTGAGATTACTTGTTAGACCTGTTGTCTCATTTACTCCTCTCCTGCTGCCAAATACTGTGGACTTTTGGTTCTGCTGCTGTTGACGCAAGAGTGTTCTCATCACGGCTTCTGCCTCTGAAACTCTCACCTGCTTTCTCTCTACATTGTTTACTTTCAGTCTCATTTCAGATCTCCTCTGAAAACCTATTGTCCCCTGCCTGTTTCTTTTAATTAATATCTTTCTATTATTTAGCTGCATGTTTTACTGCCTTGCAGCTTAAATTATGCAGCTGTTTTTCGTGATGTCTTTCAGACAAACAGCTTCTACTAGCATGGGTTTGAATAATTTGAAACTTGCTGCTACTGGAAACGTTTATATGCATTTCTTTTTTAGATTATCTTTATTGGCACAGAGTTGAGACTAAAGCCTTGGCTCTATCGTGGTCTGTAACTACCTGAGAAAGCCAGGATGAGCAGGATACAGAGGAAATAGAAGGCAGCTGGGAAGACGTGATGTGGAATGGGACTGACATGATTCTCCCTAATAGTAAAACTCTTAGGAGGCCTCTGATATATGCAACCAGGCCTTTCCTTTATAAGAAATTTGTCTTGTTCGGGAAGCTGGTCCTTTTGTTGCTCTGAGACCAAGGAGTGGAAAGGGCTTAATAAAACTTCTCTACTTGAAGGTCTTTGGTTCTCTTAACAGTGAGGGAAAGTGTATGTGTCGGGAGGAAGGGAGGAATGGTGTTCTCTTAACATACCTGTGAAGACACAGCTATGCATTAACGAAGTAGAGCTGGACCTGATCTTGGAAGATTTTTATAAAATATGATTGTAGCCTCCAGGGTTCCCACTAGAAGCCTCATGTCAGGTGGCCTGGATGATGTTTTAGTCAAGATCTAAAGAGTATTAGACTAACAAGTAAAGAAATGATGGATCAGTGCACTTAACATGGGCAAGATCTTCGGAGATCTGACTGGGGATTGTTCAGCTTTTGATTTGCTGGCTGACTTGCAGGATTTCTAAATCTCTGGGAGCTATTGTTTCTATGATTCAAACTCCTGGCTTTAGCTGCCTTAGATAAAATGTGCATCTGGTTTGGAAGTGCTTGGCTCTACAAGGGCTCTCTTCAAATACTGTGGGTGTGTTTCCTGCTGCAGCATACCATATGTTCACCCAGCATTGAAATGGTCTGGTCGCTGCAGTAGTCCTGAGATTTGTCTTAATTGGCTACAGGTCTTGAATCTAATTTATAAGGTATCCTTAGCTTTGAATGTTAGAGAAAATTGTTGTTGCCATAGATGTAATTGAAGCTTGAGCTCATACAACTGCTGCTTACTGTGGAAGAAGTCTTGTATCACTTCAGTAGTGGGTGTGTCATTTCATTCCTCTTTAGCAGTCTGTCCTTTAACTAGTGGAGAAGGGTAACAGCCAGTGGAAAACTTTCTAGCATACATTCCCTCTTTGAAAGCCTACTGTCCAGGAACAAGAACTGTAAAATCAGCTCCTGTCAGTACTCTGCGGTGAATGAATATTGACTGTTTGGAGGGAGGTATTTTTGTAATTATGAGAGAAGATTGTTTACTGGGGATAGAAGCCAAGTATGCAGGGATACAGTACCTGTTGGTTTTCTGCTTCTCTGTTGAGGGGAGAAATGTTGCTGGTTTTGGTCCTGAATGTGAGATGTGTGGGGGATTTGAGCGTGTTCCTTGGGCGTGGAAGGGGCTTAAGAGCAGATAAAGCATTATCTATGTTGAATAACTTTCTGCCTTCCTGACAGAAAATTGAAATGTTTTGAAGGATGATTGGAAAGCAATTTGGGGGTCTTGAGAAACTCCCAGGTTTCTGGTAGGAGTAAAAGCACAGGTGGAGTGTGAGAGGACTTTGTAACCCTCCTTCACTGTCTTCAGCCACTCTCTTGATACCTCTGGTGCCAAGAAGGACAGCATTAAAAGCAAATACTTTTACTGTTTGTTTCTTACCTACAGCAGAGAGCTGGAGAGGTACCTTTAGTTTTTTTCCCAGATTGCTGTAAGGGGTTACTGCAGCAGCAGTGAGTGGGGGAGTATGAACTGGAACAGGTACTTACTGGCTGAATAACATCCCACGATGCCTGGGGGAATGAACGTGGGGAATACTGTGAGTCATACTTGTCAGTCTCATAAAGCAGGAGGCTTTTTAAAATTGGCCTTGGAGGGGAAGAGGTGTTTAATGGAGCAGTTGTGAAGGAGTTATGCAAATGGAGAACATAAATAATGAGCAAAGACACTCATTTAAGCTTCTTGCCTTCTCAGAAAATTACTGAATGCAAACAACTACTGTGAAAGTTAAGAAAAATACATCATCATTAAGTGGAATGGGTGTAAAAATGTGGCCATCCTTGATGATAAGAAAATTCGCCTTTTGTGACTAGCAAAATTAATTTTTGTAGTTGCTGAACTGGAAACATATTTGCTGTTGGTTTGTTTGGGTTTTTTGCTTTCCAATTTCCTTTGAAAAACAACAAGGCAGGAAAGTAAAAAGCAGTATCCTAACCTAACCTAAGAGCTGGTTAGGAAGGGAAGTGGCAAAAAGACCGATATTCAGTTTTGCTTTGAATATATCTTCAGTGTTTAGACTGGATTTGTATAAAAAGTTTTTCCATTTCTATCCCCCTATTCATGCAGGAGTTAATTTACATGTAAATACTGTGTATTCTTTGGTAAAACTGAGAGCATGTTTTTAGGATATAGCCGCTTTTTTTTTTTTTCTCCCCTGACACAGCCACTTTTTGCTGTTTTAAATTAAAGAGTTTTCAACAGAGCTTATGAAATATAATTGTTCCAGTCCTGGACTTGCTTGCAGATGCTCACATTGTAGTAGGAATCTTATCTCTGGTAGCTAAGCCTTGCCAGCAGACTTAATGGGCTTAAAATTTGCTTGGACTACTACTTGTGCGTCTTGCAGTCTAGGGAGGCCATCCCAAGCTTTGAAGCAGTTGAATATGACAGATACACTGTCCCACATGCTGCTACATGATTGTAGGTGTCCTCCCTTGGCCTCCCCTGTGTTTTAACCCAGCTCCTCCTGGGCGTGCAGATGCGGAGGCAGTGTGGGTATGGGTGAGGACACAGCTGTGGCTGATGTGTTCCTCTTGTGGAAGGACTGTTTCTCCAAACACAGCTCCTCCGTAGCTGTAATAAGGCCATCATCTGTCAAGCTGATTACAGACGAGATAGCAAGCTGTCCTGGTGGCTCTATGACAAGTGCTGAAATGGAATAGTTCAGGTGTTTTACTACTGGAGGGGGAGACAGGGAGTGATGTGGATATGACTATTCTTATGCATCTGGTTGCATGGAAATGCAAGCTCTGCTGTCATCTGTACGACTCTTTACACTTCCTGCATTTGCCTAAATCTACCCTCTTCTACACTGTACCTGAAGGGGAAGCAGTCTTTAAAATCATGGGAAAGGGCATCATAAAAACAGCAGTGGAACTTCAACACTGATTAGAACTTAGCTGTAATTGTGTCTGCCAGAGGCATTGCAGCTGTATTTCTAGGAAAAGTTACTCACTTGAAGTACTGCTGTACTAACACCACAACAGTTGTCTCACCAAGGACTTTGGTGAGACAAAGTCTCACCAAAACAAAGCAATTCCCTCACTCCTGAACTTGGTCTTCTATTGAAGAACTTTCTTGCTTTCTTCTGTTGGTTTCTGTAAGTTAAGTTTTACCTGTTGCTGGATGTGGAAATAACCAGAACTAAATGATTTTAAAACACTGTGATATTATGGTAATCTACTCTTCTGTTCATTTTTTTTTGGGGGGGGGAGTTGAAGAAACAATGAGGTATTATTGACTACCATCCCTACTCTGTCTCCTTCTCTTCTCCATTCTCCTGAACCATCTGTTTGTTCTGTTGTGTGTAGTTTTTAGAGAAGCTAACTTCCTACTTGTTGCAATTGAAATAACCCAGTATTCAAATAAGCTTCTGCATATAAGGTTTTGGAAAGTTGTTGCTAACCATAAGATCAAATTTTAACATAATAAAAAGTAATTATTCAAAAATAAGCTGAATGTAGTGTGCTTACAGCCACTATCAGATAAAAATTGTAGTCAGGTCCAGGAGCATATAAAAGTCTGAGCAATATTAGCAGCTGTTTATGGGATCAGATAGAAACAGAAACTAGGTTGATTTTTCTCCACTTACATGCAAGTTCTTGTAAAAACAATCACTCCTTGTATTGCAGTCCATTGCTTTATTACCATGAGATCACTGTATAGCCTGTGTGCTATGTGAGAGTATGTCTTGTGCTGGCAAACAAGCCGCTACAAAACTGTGGAGATCCACTGGTTTCTGGTCTTAACTACGTTGCACCAGTGTTGTGAGATGTGTGATGGTTTCCTGCTGGAGTGAGTGTATTCATCTTTGAGACACTAAATAGTCAGCTGTGTGGAGAATTTGACCCTATAATGGCCATTGTTTTCTTCTTTGTTTTAAGAATACTGTGATGTTTGGGAACCGCCTGAACTGTAAAATCTGGGTAGCAGCTGTGTGTCGAAAGTGACTTTCTTAAATGTGAGTACTCTTCCTGAATTAGGAACACTTGCAGTCCAGACATTTGCTGGATGTCAGAAGGCCTGTGTAACTCTTGGCTCTGCATTTTAGTGTCTTGAGATTCTTTTGGAGCTGGACATGCCTGTTAATGACATTCTATGCTCTCTTTCCCCACTTGCCTCCCTGCTTTGTTGTCCTGGTCCTGTCATATCTCTGACATCTCCATGTGGAGAAACCTGTTGCTGTGCAGAGTGTACCTTTGAGCTTGCTTACTTTTGGACGAACCCCTTTTTGGATGCTGAGGTTCACCATGTGGCTGTTTTGCACAGAGCAGTTGAGGTTACCCTATTGTCTGTGGTCAGAGCACTGTTGACACGGATTCATAAAATACCAGGTTGGAAGGGGACCTTAAGGACCATCTCCTCCACCCTTTCTTAGCAAAAGCATTATCTAGGCAAGATGGTCTAGCACTTCCCTGAGGAGATAATTCCAGAGACTGACTGTGCTCATTGTGAAAAATGTTCCTATTGTGTCTAATCAGAATCTACCCAGAAATAACTTATAAAAAGGGAGTCTCCATCTTCTTTGTATCCACCCTTTAAATACTAAAACATCTGTGGTGATAACCTGTGATACCAGGACATGCTGAGATGACACTGTAATTTGATCCTTTATGCTGTCTTGTCTTAACCTTGCTTGCTCAGTGCTGTCTGATATGATTTCAGGCCTGCCTAGAGGGTAGGGAGGACTAGAGTGAGGATCTGAAAAGAAAAAGGTAATCTTGGAAACTTGCTTATGAAAGGTTATTGAATTTTAGCATGTTGCTTGTCTTCACGAATAGATTTGTTTTAGAATTCTGGGCTTAGACCTTCTGTTTGATTTGCCAAAACAGAAATAAAAAACTTATATGTGAGCAGTCATGAGTCCTTGAGAGTAAACTGAAGAGGTAAACAAAATCCATAGGTATCAACTATGTTATGTTGATAACCATTGTTATCAACATAATGAAATTAAAGTTTTTCACACAGTATGAGCTGAAAAGCTTTGCTCCAAAGCAGGTTACTCTGAGCTGCCTTGATTCAAAGGTTTGTATGACATGAAAATCTGCCCAGTTCCAATTTTTTTCTCCACTTAGAGAAACTCAAGTTTGGTTCTGTATTGCTGTCACTATATTACAAGGAGGATATTAAGGTAACTAATATATGCTAAAGGGACTCCTTCCTACTCCCACCAAAAAAGAAGTGAAAAATAACTCTGACGTATCAGGGAACATGTCTTGCTAGATGAGCTAAAATTTGTGTGTGGTGCTGTCACTTAAGAAAGTAAACAGAAAGCCATTTTAATTTCAAGCCCTATTACAAACAGAAAACAAAAAATCAATATTTGAGAGACAGTGTATAAAGAAACTAATAGGGAGTTAGAGAACTTACATTCTATTATCTGCTGTATAGCGTGCCAAAATAATCATATGCTCCAAAGCCTTGGGTGGCTTTCTTAGTGTTGAAGAAGGAAGGCTGCTATGGAAGTGCCCAGGTTTTCTTTTTCTATCTGACAGTCTGAGGGTGGCATTAGAACCACAGACTCACAGAATTGTTTAGGTTGGAGAAGACTTTTAAGATCATCAAGTCCAACCATTACCCCAGCAGTGCCAAGTTCACCACTAAATCATGTGTTAAGTGCCACATCCATCATGGCTAGGCTTCGTGAACAAAGATTTGGGAAGGCTCTATCTACATTTGTTACAGGCACGCTGGTGGCTTACGAGGCCAATACGAGACAGACATATCCGATTGCAAAAGGCACAGCAGAAGGACTCCTTAGATGGTGTGTTCTGCAATTTACGGTTCTTTCTGCGTTGCCTTTTTTCCTCGAGAGTGATCCTGTGTGTGTTCTCGAAGGAGACAGCTGCGTTATAGATGGCGCGTCTCCAGGCCTCCCGATTTGAGGCCAGAGTAGACCAGTTATGGTGATCAATATGGCCAAGGCTGAGATGTTGTTTCAGGGAGTCCTTGTATCTTTTCTTCGGGGCTCCTCTCATGCGGCAGCCAGTGGCAAGTTCACCATAGAGGAGGATCTTAGGGAGGCGGTGGTCCTTCATCCTGGAGACGTGCCCTGCCCATCGCAGCTGTGTTCTCAGTAACAAGTGCCACATCCAACACGTCTTTTAAATACCTCCAGGGATGGTGACTCCACTACTTTGGAGCTCTGGTTGGTATCTCTGATGTCAGAGCCTGCTTTTTGTCAGCTCTGAAGAAATTTATGTTTGATGTCATAAGGCATACTGTCATTACTTTACAGTAAGAAGGTTTCTGTCCTGAAGCTTGTATTGTCTACATCATGTAAAACACAGCAAATAAGACTTGGACCAAATTTCTTACGCTTGCTGCATCTATGGTCTTGTGTGTACAAGATTGTGTGAAAATGGCACATGGACGTGTCTGTTTCTGTCATTTGAGTTCAGTGTGGCATGCCAATATGATTGTATGCACAGACTAAAACAACAGGCAGTAACAATGTATTGTGCCAACATATATGTTTATTGTGACATCTCCTTTATTTGATTTGGCAAAAGAACTGGAAATTGTGTTTTCAACAATATATATGTAAATTTCTTGGGTTTTTTTAATAAGGAGAGTGGTTTAGTCCAAAGGCAACACAAACACTGTTTGCTGCATTGGGCAGAAAATGCTCCTAACAGAGCAGCTGGCGTGTACCTTCCCAGGCTCCATCTGTCAGAGTCTGCATTGCTTTGGAAATCACATTCCTATTGGATAGATTTGTTTCTTCCTATACTGTTTGCAGCCTGGATTAAAATGGAATTCCTAAGTTGATTTTTTTTTTTTTTAAAGCTAGTTATTGTTTAAAGCACATATATTTATGTGTGTGTGTGTGTGTGTGTGTGTATATATATATTTATGTATGTGTATATATATAGGATGTATATGTGTCGCTTAAACTATCCTTGGGAATAAACTTCCCTCCTTAATGAAAAAGCTTTTCTCCCTCTACCTTCCCCAAAAGAGATAATGATTAAAAAATTGAGACTCTTCTGTTTACAGTTACTCAACAGAATGAAAAGCAACTTTCAAGTAAAAGAAAATCTGCAAGGACACAGTGAGGTTGACTAAATTGGTCTCGGCCCATAGAAATGCTAATTTGCTATCAGGGCTATTTAGGACTGGTCAGGGGAATATTATTGATGGAAATGAAGGATTTGCTTCTAGCTGATTGTCTGGCATGTACAGGATTTGGGGGAAGGGCCTGTCTGAAACAGAGTTTGCGAATTACAGGCAGTGCTGGTTGCACTGCCCTGTGTGTTTGTTGAACTACAATAATTCGGTATGTGTCTTGACCCTTGAGATAAAGAAGCTGACTAGTCAATGATTTTTGTCAAGATAGTGTTTCTGAAAAGAAACAGGCTGAAATCTTGCTTGTGGGCTGCGGTGTAGTAATGGTGGTGATCACCTCATCTTCTGGTGCCTTGAATGAATGCCAGCTTTATTGTGTACGGTCTTTACCTCGGGAGAAGAGATTTCAAGTTCTACCAGTTCCTCTGCGTTTTGTATAGCTGAGTTACAGCATCTTATCTTGGAGAAACTCAACAGACATGGTATTATTTCATACCAGTGGGGTTTTTGTTGTGGATGCTGGAAGGAAATTTACTTGAGTTGAGTTGTAAATGCTAGCCTGGCTGTGTTTATTGAGGATTTCTGCCTTAGTAGATGGGAAGAATTACTGTTTACTGAATGAACTTGAAAGAATTTAATCATCCTCATTTTAATTTGGGGGTTACTGTAGTGAGAGGGATCTTGTGGTTAAGAACTGCTCTGAATGGTTAGGCATCCTTCTATGCCTCCTCTGTCTTTAAATTCCTTCATGCTCCTGCAACAATGTTATTTAAGTGGTTGAGAGGTTTGATATTTCTATTTGACACTACCTATCACTATGTGTAGAGAGGTGTGTTGAATAGTGTGTTCTATTTCTTGTTTTCACTGTCAGTGAGGGATTGACTGCCAGGCCCCTGGAGAGAAGGCCTTGGACAGGAGGTGGTCATGTTCAGTGACTGCAATATGTTGCTATTAACAGCTTGCAAGCTATTGGGTAATTAAAGTCTTGAGCTTTCACTCACAAATTCAGGAATGGTAGAAAAGTACAACAAAATGACAAATTATGGCAAAAATCACTTCAGTAAAATGCTGGAGCATTTTGCTACTGCACATATTGTAGCACTGATCTTTGTGATGCAGAATTTTAGTTGAGATTTGCCAGTGATCTGGAACATGTGGGTTTTTGGCTTTAGTTCCCTTTCATATGGAGGCTTGGTTGGTCGTGTCATTTTATCAGGCTGTACTTGGACTAAGTCCCTTCCTGTTCTTTGCCCCCACATAAATGCTTGCTTTTTAAATTTCCCACAGTTGTGTTTATTGATAATAATAAGGATGATATGAACGGCAGAGCAGGTGGCTCCAGTAACATGAATAGGGATAGTGGCCGATCTGCTGATGTTGAAGAAAGACAGTAGATGAAGTGTCTGGTGGCCCTCTGAAGTCTTATCTGTTGTGCTGTGGGAGGATGTCTCTTGTCCTAGTATGTTGGGCAAAGGTTGAGTTTAAACTTCTGAGCTAACTCTCCTGATGGCTTACTTCACTTTCCAACAGGGGAATTGAGGTACTGATCAGCGAGGAACAGTCTATAACTTGTAGGCAGGTAAATTCCAGGCCAAATATAGCTCTGTGGATGTTGGGAAGTACTCAGTGCATCATCCCCTTGAAGTAAATGTTAGTCTAATGCATTGCAGAGAGAATTTCTTCAACGGGATGAGCACAGTAAACCTGTTCCAGGAGACAATTGACACATCTGATTGATGCTCTCTTTGTAGCTGCGTGGCATATGTAGTGTAAGCAACCCCTATTTGTAAATTTTGAAGCCTTAGTTTCCCTTACCACTTTGGAATGATACATCCCTTAAGGCTCTATCTGTGATGAGAGAAATCCTGAACGCTCCGTGCTGAGCACCTGCTAGTAATAACCACAGTCTGTTTAGATCTACTTGGATGACTTCCAGGTAGATAGTTTGCTCCTTAAAGTTCTTCAGAATATAGAAACTTGTGGCACTTGCTGCTGTGACTTGCCAGTGTGATTCTCTTCTTTCGTTTATAACTGATACTCTGATGTAATAACTATTGGTAACAGGCAAAAAGTCTACCATGGTGCAGTGTGTTTACAAAGCAGTCTAACAAGCTGTATGAACTACAGATATGGGGGAACCTGTGTCCGTGGGCTACCCACTTATTTCTGTACATAGCTCCTTGGTTATTTACAGTGATCTCTGGATTTACAGGTCATGATATTCAACCTAAATTAACTTTGCCTACTGAGCTAAAAGTCTAATCTAGCGTGTATGGCATATTTAAGCCTTTGAAACACATTAATGCAGCTTGGATGTGGAATACTTGGTCTAAGCTGAACATACATTGTGAATAGTATAGAAATGCCCAAGCCTTTTGCTGCTAGGAGTCAGAACTAACAAATAAACCCTTAAGACTAACTAGGAGTTATTAAAAGCCTTATCAGATCAGTGAAGCAGTGTCTTCAAACTCATAGATGCATCTGGAAGTTCCACATAATGTTATAAGCTCTTTCTTAAGGGAAGTTAGCTCCTGTTTTCTGAGCGGGGAAACCACTTTTCAGAAATCCATTCCTTCTACCTTGGAGTGTCCCCAGTTAGTTCTCAGGGAGATTAAAATACTTGTCTAGGAGTCTCCAAGCCGCTGCCTGAATGTATGTCTTCACCTATAGAAGTTCTATAGAAGTATTTCCAATTGACTTGAAAATGAGGTGCTGTAGATTGTAGCTAATGTAAGCCCATAAGCTAAAAATTTTGGCTGCATGGCTTGATTTGGATATCTGAGCTAAAATGGCAAGACTTTAGTGAAGGAAGCAGAACTTTGAAACCTTAGCTGTAGTATTTGTCTTATCAGGAAGTATACATTCTATAAATGACAGAAGAGAATACTGATGAAAGTATGGATGACTTTTGCATAGTTGCATTCTGTGAATGCTGATACATGACAGAGATTGCTAAATCTGCAACTGATTGTAGTAATCCTGATTTTCTCTTTAATCAGTTAATGATAGGTGGAATTCTTTTTTTAAAAAGAGAACCAAGATGTAAAACTGAACAATTATCTTGTGTTTACTTGTGAAGCAAACACAGATGCACTGCACTGTTGGATTTGTTAAATGTGCATGAGCAAAGGCATATAAAACTGAGTGTAAAGCTGTCCCTGTAGCTTGATTGCTGCACATCTGAAGAGGTATACTTAACAGCTCTGTTTAGCTTAGGGATTTTTAGGCTGCTTTAGGGCAGTTCTCTGTTAGTAGTTCAACCTGGATGAGTTTTTCTGTGCTTGAATTTGTACACATTCCAACAGCTGAAGAAGAAAAATGTAGAACAACACATGCCACATATTAAAGAGACATTATTTTTATTTGTTTCTGCTGTGGCAGCCAGCCTTGGTGTGACCTGATGAGCTACTTTTTCACCTTTATCAAATGGGGTCAGTTTTTCTGGTGGGGAATTTGTCTTAAAGGGAGTTTCAAGCACAGTGAATTGAACTGAAAGTTCAAAAAGGGAAGACAGAGGTTGGACAACAGGAATGAGGGTATGGGCTGGTCCATTTGCAGTAGAAAGTTTGACTTCTGAAGATGATTTGCAGTGTGAGCTGATGAAGTTTTTGGAGGAAGCCTGTATGAACTGGAAGGTGGTGGGAATTAGCTGAGAGAGAAAGCTGGGAGGAGAGATGGCTTGAACACTGCACAGACAATGTTGTGGGAATGTGCCTGTGTGGGTGGTAGTTTAGAGAGGGGAAGAAAATGCGACTTGTAAAGATCAGCTGCAGATGAACAGGTTCCTTGATGATTTGACCTTGACATGTCACTGAACTGAAGACTCAGTAAAAGAACTTCTTCACTCCTTTTGCTGTGGCAGTTGCTTGGGTGCAGAACTTTTTAAGGAAGCTTTATAATTGAAGTTTGAATTTGACAAAAATACGTGATATGCAGTGTGGAATGCCATGCAAGTTTAACTGTCTCTTTATGTATCCGCTTGAATTATGGGAGAGGTTTTCTTTTTTTTTTCTCAGTATTAAACCTAGTTATGTGAAAGCAATTTCAAACAGCAATTTTGCCATAGTAACATGACTGTTAGAGGTCAACTGAGGATACAGGTGAGAACTTTCAGGAGGGAAACTTGAAAAGCTGTGATCTGTATTTAAAGAACATAAGAACATCCACTTTGCTACTATAGACATTTAAACTTCCATTTATATCAAGGACAACCAGAGAAAAAACAGTATATTTGAAACTTCTAGTATGAGATCTTAAAGTAATTCTGAACCATCAGGAAAACAAGTCAGTTGACAGTCTTTGTATCACACTCTCTTAAAATTTGAATAGCTGACTGGTGCTTATGTATGACAGCTAAAGTATCTAAGGGAATGTAAACATCTGCATTTTCTTCTATACTGCTCTTAGTTTTTACTTTAAAAGGGAGGTGAAAGTAACAATTTAAGAACACTGGAACTCCCATCTTCTTTCTGTTGCTATCACATAGTTTTTGGCTTCTCCCTCTACCTTCTCCCCTTTGCTCTCTGTGAAGCTTTTAGCTTATATCTTGTGGATGCCTGCAGTTCTAAATAAAAAATGTAAAAGACTATATGTCAATATAGTCTTTAGATTAGAACTATATGTCTGTAGTTCTAATCTAAACAGTTAATCTGCAAACTGAAATCGCCTGAATTATCTGCAAGGTTTGAAAATGTTTCTAAACTAGTTCTTTATGGGATGTGAAATACATTCCACATCACAACTATGTTAATTTAATCCTGCTGCCAAACTAGTACTTTGAGCAAATAACTAAACCATTTGGTGCTTAGGCAAATGAGGACAAGGCACTTGATCAACGAATCATTAAAGACTAAAAGAAACCTGTTGAAGTCTTGTCATTTGACAACACTCATTAATTGGGTGCTGTGACTTTGTCACCTGTTAGTGTTTAGTCTAACAGTATTTAATTGAAACTTTGTAATAAGAAAACTGCTTACTTGAGCTACACTTGAGTTTATGTGAAGTTACACTCGTGTTGACTGCTGCTTTATTGGCTGTGTCTTGTTCAGTAAACGTTTTATTTCAGGTACCACTGAGGCTGCTACCTGCATTTTCACCATTGTCCATAGTGACGGAACTATAAATTATCAGTTGTTTTCTTTAGTCTGTAGTTCAGTAGGACAGCATTTTTGAGAAGTCATTGCTAGTGGTGATTTGAAGTTTAAAATGCCGCTTTGGAAAGGTGCTTTTGGAAATTTGTTTGTTGAACCTGTAGTAGTAGTTGTCTTGCAGATTCTTCACCAGCAAAATTTTTTTTCTAGAAAAGCAAAATGACTTTTACTAATGTTTTCTGGCAGCTAGAAATACCAATACTCTTTTTTAGGTGAAAGATATTTGCTCGCATTTGGAAATACTAAAAAATAGAGTTTTATGTACTATGTTCTTAGTACATGCAATAGCTGTTCTGCCTTTTGACAACAGATTGCATTGAACTGTTCTTGCTGCTTCACATTGTAGGAAGGCATCTGTGTATGAATCCGTTTGAAGGGTGGCATTAACCAAGTGTTCTAATAAGTGTCAGAACATTGCTAGGAATGTTAGTCATGAATATGAACAAAATTCCATGACTGGGGAGGAATTCACCCATGTTTTAAAAACTCTGTAATTAAAAGGTAGCCTAGCACAGCATGTGTTGCAGTATTTAGGTCACAATGCAACTTTTATAATGTATATGAACAGCTTGCCTTCTGGTTTTCTTCTTAAAAATGAGAGGCAGGATTTAAAAATGAATGAGTGCCTGGAAAGTGGAAAACATAGGGCTCGCTTGAATGCTAATGGAATGTCTTTGTTTCCTTACTTTGTACTTAAGATTGTAACTCTTGCATACAATGTGTGTAGAGTGTTATTCAGAGAAATCAACAATAAAAATAGAAGTCTAGTTGGAAGGGGCTATTATTATGAAGTCTAGTTGGAAGGGGCTATTATTATGAACGTTTTCTTTTGGTTGCTAAGATCAACTGTCTATTCCACAAATAAATAAAATTGGGATGAAACTATGCTAGCATTGAGTCATTACATACTGCAAATTCTTCTTTGTGCGGTGTACCTCTCCTACAAATGGAAGAAAAGAGAATTCTGGATAGCTGCAGTTTGCAGGTTAGGTAGCAGATAAAGAGCTGGCCTCCACTGCCAGCTCCCCAGGTGTGATACAGGGAGCACTTCAGAGTGTGTTCTGTGTGTATGTGTGTTTTCCTCGTGGAGGTGGTGTTGGTATCTCCCATCCTGCCAGAGAGAAGGGACTTGCTTGGGCCATGCAATTCAAGTTATGTAAGCAGTTGCTGATCTTGGACAGTAAGCTGTCCTCTGACTAGAGAGCAATGCCTCAGGACAAATTGAGGACTTTACCTTAACAAGGCGTGATTTCAGTGGGAAAGTGATTCTTTCCATATATTTTTGCCCTTTAGGGAGAAGCTTATGCTCCTTTCTGATACCTCAAAATATGTGTGTCTTTGCAGTCAATGATGAATCTTCTCAGCTGTCAAGGAAAGTTTTTATTAAGGTTTTGTGTGAGGAGGGATAATTTCACAAATATTCCAGCATGCAGGGGGCCTCTGTCCATGCTATCCTGATGCTCTACGTGCCTTCTCTTGGATTGTAGGAGTAGTAGCCAGCATAGCTGGCAGGTTTGCTTTGTAGATGACATGTGTAGTAGGGGCACCCAACTGTGGGAAAATATTTTTTGGACTCAATTGGCCTGGGCTGCATGACTTCATAAGAGAAGGCAAAAGGTGCATTTTAGTGCATTTTCATTGGGAATTGGAGGCTTTTTGAGAAATGGAGGATTGGACAGGCTGTAGAAACTCAACTCCAACAAATCACAGTAGTGTTGTTTTTCCTACTGAATGAATTGTTTCTTGGTATGTAATTTTATTATGGTTCAATATTTTTCAAATTTGTTATCTTCTCCGTATGACTGAGAATTTTTAAAATGTACATGCAGATTAAATACTTTGACTGCACAGTCAGATCTTCTTGATTACAGATTCTTCTAAATATAGGTTGTATTTTTTGTTCCTGTCCTTTGCCCCCACCCTTTTCCTGACCTGAACCAGATGTCTTGTTCTTTTGCTTTACAGGCTCCAGATAAAAGGAAAGCATTAGAAGAGACCAAAGCCTACACAACTCAGTCTCTAGCTAGTGTTGCTTATCAGATCAATGCACTGGCCAACAATGTATTACAACTGCTGGACATCCAAGCATCCCAGCTACGGAGGATGGAGTCCTCCATCAACCATATCTCCCAGGTAATCTTTTTTTTTTTTTTTAATAGAAGGCTGACAGTGTTGGAGGAGGCGTTATTGTGTCTCTTGTATTATTGAGCTGGATAGTTTATGTTGATTTCTTTGAATTCTCTGAGTATTAAGATAGAAAATGGTAAGGCTCTTTTCTTCCAATATTTATGAAAGCCACTTTGTGATGAAGGTCATGTCCAAAATAAAATAGCTCCTGTATCAAGAAATTCTGGAGTCATATTTGGTTTAAAGCAGGAATTAATTTTTAAGATTCCAAAATCTGAAGCCGCAGTTGAGGGAGGATTAGAGGGAAGGATTCTATTTCTGAAGTAAATCCAGTTAGAAGAGCCATGTGAGTGGTGGTATTTTATTTAACATTGCAACATATGCGGTAAGTTCATTTGTTTTCATACCCTTGCAGGATGTAATTTCATGTGCTCTGTTGAGGGGCAGAAGGATTCACATGCTGCCCATTACCTGCTCAAGCCAAACTCCTTCCCTGCCAAGCATGAGTGAGCAGACCTAACTTGTACTGTGACTGCAGTATTGCTGGAGTTGTTGGAGTGAGAACATGGAAATAGATGACAGGGAAGAATAGGCCTATCCCTGTCAGTGCCAGCCTGTATCCCCGTGGCTGAAGCTTCTCCCTGGCTGTCTGCTTCTGGGGGGGAACGAGTTGCTGCTACTGCTTGCCTTGTACCTGATCATTTGTCTGATTGCATGCTAACTCAGCCAAAAAATGTCTGCTGTGTTTAATCTAGAAGTGGCTTGTTGCATAACCAGGTGTGTGTCATACTAGTGCCAGTGAAGGCAGGGACGAGAGTCGATTATTTCACCCTTAGGGTGCTGTTTTCTTCCTTCCCGAAGCCTAGCCATGATGATGATGATGACAGTGCTGTTCTGAAATGGGCTTGAGTGAGTTGTTAAAAGCCCAGTGTCGTTCTGTCATATGCTCTTCTTGAAATTCAGTCAGATCATTGTTGGACTTTGATAGTCCTATGTCTATGTAAGATGTTTCATAAACAAGTCTCAGAGCATTCAACCTAGCATGTTCTTCAGTGCAGCCAGTGAACTAAAAACCTTAGTTGGTCAACCAGTATCCTGTTAGTGGTACATCTTAGACCAAATACTTGAAAGAAAATGCTGCTCATGGTCCCTGCTGTCTGCCTCCCCAAAGGCCCTGCTAACCTCTCCTTACTGTTCTTTTGGAGTTGTGGTTTCTAAACCTCTTTCTTTGAAATGGGAGCACAGTGGTTTGCTGAAACATGTCAGCAGAGAGAAGATTCCAGTGCACATGAAAGGGCCCTCCTATTAATAAACCTGTCGAAAAGGCTTGTCAAGTTAATATGTGCTGAGAACTAGACTGTTAAAAGCTGTGTGAAGTATTTTAAAAAAGTACCTGCCACTGAAAAAGGAAAGTAAGAGGAAATGCAATTGCTGTAGATAAGTTTCTTGTTCTGTTAAATATTCAGAGTTCTTGATGCTGGGATTATGATTAACTCTGAAGAAAGGACTGGATACAGGACTGAATGTACAGATTTTCCCAAGCACTGGATGCCCCTTTATACTAAGCACATCTTTTTTACGTGTTTCAGAGCTGCAGTGTGTGTGAAGCAATTATTGTTAAATTCTCATTGGCCCACTAATATGACTAACCATGGAAAAAGCCAAAATGTTTGATACAAAAGGTGTTAACCCTCCGTACTATTTGCTGCTTGAATTGAAGGCGCTATGCTGGAAGCTGTTGAGTCACCTGATACATGAACTGTTTGCTAAAGACTGTGAACAATCAGTGCTTTGTAGAGCTTTTGAGGAGTGTTTAGCAAGGTCACTTGCTTGTAGTTTCTGTCTTGGTTGGCCTTTCCTGAAACTAATCCTTGCTTATAAATGAACCTCTGCAGACTAATTTTGTAGAATTAAACTGGATACAGATAATGCACACATACCAGCTCAACTATTTGCTTTGAAATGTTTCTGCTCAAATGCTTCAACTGCGTTTCTTAAATCTGCTCTGCACTTGCTGTGATAGACTGTTTTTAAATGTTTCAAGATCTCCAGAGTGTCTTTCCCTGTGCCTGTATCAATTGTGAATATTTTCATGTCACTAAAGCATGGGGATGAACAAATTCTCAAAATGGCATTCTTTTCCAAGAAGAAAGTATTGCCTAGAAACACAAATCTGAATCAATCACTCAATTCTGGAGTTTGCAAAAAAGAGCATCTATCTGTGAAATAAGATACAATTTGATAGCTCTTCTTTCTAAGGAAGAAAATCATGTGGCTCTTCCGACCTACAGGTAGTTTCTGTGCTCATGATGTTTTTCAGTTCCCTATGCATGTTTTCCAGAATGACTCTTGACTAAATGACTGGGTAGTTAATCCTGATTAGTTGCCACTCAGTATTTTTTCTGGGTGTGTATCTTCACTGGAAAAAGCACTCATGAGTGAGGTGATAAATTAGTGTGTTATGTTCTTACTGGAGCCTAATTTTACAGGTGGAAAGTGTGCCTGGTTCTATAGCAAATAAATTACTCAGCTTTGGTTTCTTGTTGAGCACAAACACAGAGAGGCTTCTCATGAGTAATCACAGTGTGGTGAGGGAGTGCTGTTCTGAGCACACAGAGGCAGTGAACAGCTCCAGGAGTGGCTTTCACATAGCAGCCAGAGCAACAGCAAAAGCCTGCCCAGCTGTATCTGTATTTTTCTGCCTAGATGTCTTTCAGCAGGTTGTGGAGTGACCTGCCATGTAACGATTTACTACATCCAGTGTATAAAGCTATGCACACACAGCTCAGCTAACCTATGAAGGTTTAAATCCTTCATATTGGCTTTGAGCATTGCCAAGCTGACTTGACCTTTCCAAGTTGCTTTAATACGGCAGAGCAGAGACTTCACTGTTCTGAAGAAAGTTCGCAAACCCTTCTAGTGTAAGGGATCCTACTCATCCTGTTAGGCGACATTTGGGGGGAAAAGATAGTAAGTGTATACTTTGGACCAATATGAGAATCAAGACTTCATTAAAGGTATTAAGTTCAGCAAATGTGACATCAACCTACAAGAAGGGCTGGAAGGAGAATCCAGGGAACTACAAACCTGTCAACCTGACTTCGGTACCAGGGAAGGTCATGGAACAGATATTCTTGAGTGCCATCGTGCGACACGTGCAACTGGGGGATCAGGCCCAGCCAGCTCGGGTTTGTGAAAGGACCAACCTGATCTCCTTCTGTGACAAGGGGACTTGCTTACTTACATGGAGGAAAGGCTGTGGATGTGTCTGCCTGGACTTTAGTAAAGCCTTTGACACAGTTTCCCACAACATTCTCCTGGAGAAACTGGCTGCTCATGGCTTGGCCAGGAGTGCTCTTTGCTGAGTAGAAAACTGTCTGGATGGCCAAGCCCAGAGAGTGTTGGTGAATGGAGTTACATCCAGCTGGCAGCTGGTCACCAGTGGTGTTCCCTGGGGCTCAGTTGGGGCCAGTTCTGTTTAATATCTTTATCAGTGATATGGACAAGGGGATCAAGGGCACCCTCAGTTTGCAGACACACCAGGTGGAACATGAGTGTTGATGTGCTGGAGGGTAGGAAAGCTCTGCAGTGGGATCAAGACAGGCTGGATTGATGGGCTGAGACCAATGGTATGAGGTTCAACCAGGTGAAGTGCTTGCTCTTGCAGTTGGGTCACAACAACCCCATGCGGCACTACAGGCTTGGAGAAGTGTCTGGAAAGCTGCTTGGCAAAAAAGGACCTGGGGGTACTGTTAGAGAGTGACTGAACATTACCCATCAGTGTTCTCAGGGGGCCAAGAAGGCCAGTGGCCTCCTGGTTTGTATCAGAAATAGTGTGGCCAGCAGGACTAGGGAAGGCATCATCTCCCCTGTACTTGGCACTGTTTCTTGGGTGTACTCCCCTCTTCCCCACCTCCTCTTGGAAATGAGAGCTGACTTAAACACGTACTTTAAGATAAATTTTTTTGCTGCTTCATTTCCACAAAGTTCAAGAGAATGAAGATGGGACAGCCAAATTCGTCAGAGGAGAGAGGTTGACAGGGACATCCTTGTTTACTTTGTCAAAACTGAAAAATGTAACAGATCAGCGCTCACATTTATGTCAGAGCAGCAGCAGTACTGGGTGTAGCAACTATTCCTTTTTTTTTTTGTCTACATAAACAGTTTTTAAATAGCTCAGTATTTAAATCCAAGCATGAAGAAAGCAATAGACTCCTTTTTAAGAAATGATAATTTTCACTAGGGAAACACTGCCTCCCTCAAACATTCAGTGTTAAGATTTTCTTCTGCATCTGAAGCTCTCCTCTAATGCAAAATAGGGCCTATTGAAAAACAATATGTTCTGAAAGCTTAACTCTCAGCAAAAAAAAATGGAGAGACACATGCACATCTTTTGTTACTATTAAAAGTTAGAAGCTTTTAGAATAATAAAAAAAAAAAACCACCAAAAACGCTGAATTAGTTCAGAAGAATCTTGCCTGTTACAATCCATGTCTAATTAATTGCACGCGTAATTCAAGTGTTGCATGCAAGCAGAAAGCCAAATGTTTCTGTTGTGTGGTTGTCTAGCTAAAGTCAGGGCAACAGTGCAGGTATGCAGATGTCTTCTTGTAGGCCTTCTGAAACTTACAGCTGCAGCCTGTGTTGAACCACACATAGACACCACCCCCAAATACTAAGACCTTTTCCATTGAGTGAGCAACCAGTCAGGACTGGTGTGGATGAGGTTTCAGAGAAGCTCTGCTGAAGATGTTCTGGGGTTTGAAGGAGTGAGCTCCTAAGTGGTAGCAAGTTGGTATCTGATGACAGGGAAGGGGAGCGCAAGAGCTGTTAAACTCTCAGCGGGTCTCTGATGCTTGAAGAGGCATAAGGCAATGCATGTGCAGTGGGGATTCTTGATGTTTGAGTTTGTGGGAAAGAACTTTCAGAGTGTTCATGTACTTTGGATTAATGTGATACTGCATTTACAGATTGTGGTGTATGATCACAACACAGTTTAACTTCATGTTTGAAAGCTAAGAAGTAGAAAGAGGATAGAAAATGTAACAAATCGTGCTAACGAATGTGGGTGGTCATGCCTAGGAACAAGCAATTATGTGAAGTACTTTAGTACACTTACAGATGGGAACAAAAGACCTTTCCAGATCGTCTTAGTGGTGACTGTGCTTCCAAAGTACAGCTGTCCAGTTACTTTTACCCTGAAGTTGCCTCTTTAAAAAGAAAATGTTTAAAACCCTGACCTTTCTCTCTCACCTGAAGAACATATGGACTGGATGAAAAAAAATTGTTAGCTGGAAAGCAAATTAACCAGAACTAGCAAATGGTTGATTGCTGCTAACAAGCAGGGTCAGTACTGGAGCCCACACTGTTCAGAACATTCTTTGGAGACCATTCAGAACATAAAACATGTCCTCGACAAATTGGGGAATAACTCTAAATTAGGAAAGGTGATTCATATGCTGAATGGCAGAGCTTCAGTACAGAGGAGTGTTATTGAACCAGCAAAATCCTTGGGAAACTGGGTAAGGTGCAAGGCCCTCCACCTTACGTGGAATAACCCTGGTGGGAGGTGACTCTGAGTAGCCATGTGCTGGAAAGAAGCTGGTGTGCTGATGGGTGCTGTGCTGGGCATGAGCCAACAAGACGAGGCCATCTGAATAAGTGAAGCAGTGTGGCAGGGCTGCCTTGGGAAGAGTGTGGCTGGCAGATGAAAAGCAGTGATTATTATCTGCTCTGCAGTGATGAGACTTCATCTGGAGCACTGTGTCCCTGGGGTTTTTTTTGGTTGTTTGGTTGGTTTTTTTTTTGTCACCCCTGCCTTGCTCAGGAGTGATTTAGGAAAGTGGAGATAGTTCAGGAGAGAGGGATGCTGAGATGGTCAGGGGCATGGAGCATGCAGCCTACAAGGAGAGGTTGAAGGAGTTGTGTTTGTTTGGTCTGACAAAGAGAAAGCAGTAGCTTATGAATATGTGAGCCTGTCTGTCTTTGCAGTTAGTCTTTTACTTGGTAGTGACAGTGTGATGTTGAACAGTTAGCCACAAGTTGAAGCTCAGCAGGTTAGTACATGGAGTTGGGAAAATCGTTTTTATCTTGGAGCACTGGAACAGGTTACCCTCTACCTTGACTCTTTTCAGTGTTACACTGCACTAGCTAGGTATATCCTAGAAGTTGACCTTGTATCCTTGCAAGGCACATTCTAAGTTATAGGAAGTAATTGGTCAGTGGGGCAGACAATTATGAAGTTGGGGGGGAAACTGCCACCACATGGCTACAAATTCTTAAAAGCTCCACTTCCACCCGTCCAAAAGTACATGAAGAGACTAGAGACATGAAGGAACTAGAGCATCATCTTATGTTGTATACAGTAGAAAGAAAGGGTCTTCTATCTGGTTCCCTTGAATTGCTTGTGCTTGTCACAGACACAAATATTCTAAATATGGCAAATAAACTTGTACCTTTTGTTTAGATTAACCTTGCCTTGGGTGAAGTTCCCTCTCCTAATAAAGTACTGACAGTTATCTCTGTGGCCTTTGCTTCACATCCTGTTCTTCCTGTTCTCTCTGTGATAGAGGCCAAGGCTTGAGAAGTTGCACTGTGCTTGCTCTAGTTATCTGTCTGCTTATGAAAATTGTTGTTAACTTTGTGCATATCAGCTTCTACATGATATATATAAATTGCTCAGAATGTAGTATAATGTGTAAGGGTTGCCTTGTCAGCTGTTCTGTTGAGAAATTCCCTTCATGTCCACGAATGAATTCACACAGGATCTGATTTCTGTGCAGTTCAGCTGATGCAGTCAAAAAAATCCCCAGCACATGACCAACAAAAAAATCAAAACAAACCTGCCCATGATAGTTACATACACCTATGAGGGCCTTTCTGTGATGGGGGAAGAGCAGCTGTTTTGAAGAAGAAAACTGGAATGCAGGGTTTTGAACATATTTTTGGGGAATGGGAGAAATTGCTAACTTTAATAGCCATTGACTGTAATGAATTCCTTCATATGCTTATTCCCGTTCCAAAGTCTGGTGAAAGGACAGTCCGAATGCATAGTTTTCAATGTGTTTTAGACCATTAAAGCCTCCTTACTGCTCAGTGAGTATTTCGCTGTAAGCTCTAGATACCTCATTAAGTACTAAATTAAGTAGCCCGATGCAGCCTCTTGTTTTCTGAAATCAAAGCAAAAAATCCCGAGACTGTGAACATTACTCTGAAAGGCCTTTTTGATAATTTTGTGCATCAAAGGAGTCGTTGGTGTTTGTGCAGTCTTTTTAATGAAAACCCCTCATATCTAGAAGTTATACCACATAGATGAATCACGTCACTAACCTGCTACTAAGTCACATATTGGACTTTTCAAGGAGTCTTGGGGTTTTTTTCTTCAGATGCTTCTGGTTAGGTTGTTACCTGAAATTAATTTTCCTCCTATTTCAAGTCTTGGTAAACCAGCATTCTTCACATGTGAATAGCTCCTGGTTTACATTGAATGAAGGTTTTGTTATGTCTGACAGTGTTTTTTAGTTGCAGAAATGCAGAGTATGAGGTGATGATAAGAACATTGTGCTAACACAGCAGAAGGCAATCAGCTACCGAAGCATTTAGTCAGTTGCTGTGCCCATACCATCCAACACAGCCATTTGGGGCTTTGGTTTTCATGGCAGCTGTACAGTGTTATGCTTGAGCTGACTGTATTTGGGGGAAAGGAGAGGAAAAGCAAGTACAAGACACTTATTGAGGAACAGATGAGTCTTGGTTGTACTGCATCGTTGAAGCTGCCCCTCTTCATAGTCTGCCACTCAAGCAAATGAACACAACCTGCTGGGTGCTTGTGGCTGGACTTCTTGTGCCTTTCAGAAGGGAATTGGGGAATTGCTTGGTGCCTTCTGCTGGGGCACGTAAGTGCTTAGTTAATGTTGATCTGCAGATGGAAAACCAAGTAACGATTTACATGAGTGTTTTACAAGTCGGTACAAATGCTCTGCCACTTTTTATGATGCTGCTGGGTTTGACTTTATTCTCTTTATTGGCAGGGTCCTCTTTTGGGACCTACTGATACCTGTAGTGCATGTCTTGTAAAAGCTTACAGGTCATATACATGCAGAGAACACTTATATTATAATTTCCATTTGGAGTACTCACTATAGATGTAGAAATGACCACCATAAAATAGGTCTGCCTCTTCCTTAATTTCAAAAAATAGATTACTAAAGCTGTCATTGTCCTTTCTAGCATTACTTTCTGGTTCCAACAAATAATTACATTATTTAATGATTTTGCCTAATAGTGTGCCTAATTATATCCTCTGGGCACAAAAACATAAGTAGTATCTGACCATAGAATCATAGGTCTTGTATGTTGTTTGCCTCCTCTTTGAGAATCTGCTGAATAGCTATGACTTTTTGCTGAATGTATCCTGGTGTGAGTGCTAATGTGCTGTGGTTTTGTAGCTTTAGTTGTTCATGCCTAAAAGCACTTGCTTTTTCCCCTCGCATGTTGTCCTAGGGTGATTATTTACAGTGGGTCCATCAGTACAATTCAGTGTGATCTCACACCAGGATCGAAGCATACCTTGCTATTTCTCTGACCGGCTTCTCTGTCTTTGCTTGCAAGAGAGAAATAATGTCTTGTCAACCTGATCTTGTAATGCTATCTCAAATTCCTGTATATGGCAAAACCAGGAGTAACAAGGTGTGTTTAAAAGCTATTAGGCTTCTATACAAAGTAAGAACAAGTAGGATGGGGACCTTAGAGTTAACTGGGATTGTGATGGAAATAGTAAACCAAATCATTGCTTCAGGAAAGGTCAGTTGGGCCATCGTTTGAAAATACAAGAACAAGGAAATTGAATAACAACTGAAAGGCTTGATTTGCATGTAGGAAATTCTGCTTCCTTGTTGAACTCAGTGTTTTATAGGATTGGTTTTTTCTTCATTTTAAGTTATAGTTTTGAACTATGTTCAAAACTAGTTATAGTTTTGAACTATGTTCAAAACTAGGCTGTATAAGGTTGCAGGATAAGCCTTCAAACCACAAATCAACCTTTATCTGACTGGAAAGGAGATAAACGTCATCTTTGGGAAGCTGATCCTTCTTTGTCCATTTATAGGATTTTCTTATGTGTGTTGTTAAGTCAAGTATTGAGGAAGTTACAGCAATGGCCAGATGTACAACAGGACTAAAAGACATGAGTTGTACAGTGGATAAGGCTTGTTTCCTAAGCTAGGCTGAAAAAGGTGTTAACTGAAGTTTTTGAGCAGTGTACATATTTTTCTCTCTAACAGTTCATAAGGCAGTGTGTGGTAAGCTAATAACATGTCAGCTTGTGTGGACTAGCAATTTGTTTATTTTTCTAAATAGTTCTTGAGCTTCTAATTAAAACTTAGATTAAAAAAAAAGAAACTTAACTTGAAATTATGCAGTTGATCTGTGTGTATGTGTGTGTGTGTTGGCAAATGAAACATGGCATTTGAGAGTGGAAGGATAGTAGAAATATTTGTTATTCCAGTGTTCCATCTCCAGGCACTTTTTGCCTGCTGTGGTGATGAGTGAGATGTGGAAGTAATTGAGAACAATCTCCATTTGGGAAATGGAGAAACCTCTAAGTCGTAACAAAAATGTGCTAACTTCACATCATTATGGATCATTAAGATAAAGAGACGGGTCCAGTCAAAAGGCCTGAAACAAGTTAGACTTTTGTAACTATCTAATCTCTTACCTATGTCACTGAATTTTGGTTTAGTTTCTTCAGACAGCCTAAATCTCATGGTAAGAGACAGCACTGTCAGAGTTATAAGCCTGTAAGCTGATAGGAACTAGAAATCCTTTATTTTATTAGTTCCACTCTGCACACTGAGGATGGTCTGCTCGCCACTCATGTATTACTGTTTTAGCCTCCTCCTAAACTGATGTATTATTAAGCATATCGCAACATTAACATGCTGTGTTATGAATGGTGTTCATCCTTGTGACCTGTAGACATGTCCATTAGTGCCTTATTTTGACTGTAGGATGACAGCTGACAACAGAAGTGCTCAGTATATTACAACTTTGAAACACTCCCGATGTAGTGGTAGCATTTGACAGTACTCTTGGCATCTGGATGCTAAAACTGGAGGAGAGAACTTCTGGGGGTGTCCATGGTGCTTTGGTTTATATAATGAGTTTTTCCCTCTTCTGAATACAGGCTGTGGCACATTAACAAATAACAAAAAGCTCAGGAAGCGGGGGATGGTTTCCGTAAGCTCTCACTGAGAGAAATTCAAGTTCGGTCACTGGGGATTTTGCTGCTTGAAGCATTCCTTCTGCAGTGCAGTGTGCTGTGCCCCTGGACTGGCAGAGAATATCAAGCTTCAATCCCAGTTAGCTTGCTTCTTATTTCGAGACCTCTAGACAGGGGAGCAAAAGGAGATTGAGGGGACCACAACTCTAAGTTGCTGGCATTTTATTTTCAACTCAGCATCTCTATGAGACTGTATTTCCTTGGGCTGCATTAAATGTGTAGACCTTTAGTCAATGCAGAAATTCTTCAGAGGTTCTCCATACTAAAGCTGGCTGAATTGCTTGGAATAAGTGTATGTAACATATTTAGTATTTTGGAAACTATTTGAAAAACTTTTTAAATATTGATTTCCATGTGAAGTGTTTACCTAGAGTACATTTAAGAGAATGCTACTGACTGGCCAACTACTTTGAGAATATTGAAAAGCATCATCTAATGAGTAGAAACTGAATAAAGAAAATGTGGTGTGAAATTTTCCAAATGCATTTTTAGAAATCAGAGGTTCTGCAAATAATTATGTGATTTAAGCAAACATCCTGGGAAAAAAGACTGTGAACAGTCTGCAGATCTTACTCAGATAAAGATAACTTTACTGTGTACTCTTCCCCTTCTGCCCATTTGCCTAGATTTCTTCATTGTTCTTAAAACAAATGCATGGTTGTTGTTTATATTAGCTATATACTTCTGTGAGTAAATGCACTCTATACTGCTGAATGAATATACACAGTTTAAATTCAAAAAGTTCATTGACCTCGCTTAGGAAAACCAGACTTTACCAAAGCAGTGGGGAGGAGACAGGCCACAGAAGTTTGCACAGCTGTCTTTTTTGTAGTCCACTGAACTGTGTTGTCATGTACCCCTTCATCTCTCAGGGAGATATTTGTCTCCTCACCAACACCTCCCTCCCTGATTAAGGTAGCTTTAGCAGTATATTGATCTCCATCACTTTCTTGTGCAATTAGGTTTCTTGCAGACATTCAGTGACTCTTCAGTGTGTGTTTAGCTGTCCAGTACTGCACAGGTCAGTGTCCATAGTGGTTGTTATTGTGGAGTGAGTGCTAAGGCTGCCTCTTGAAACGCTGTGGTGCCGTTCAGAGGCTTGTAACCCACCACAGTGTTTGGAGCACCTTTACCAGGGCACTAGTCTACCTTCCTCGTGTGTAAACACTTAATTGGTCAATATTTCTGTAGTGCATCTCTAACTTTTGTCTAAAGTGACAGTAGGAGATGTCCAGTCTCTTTTTTCCTGACGTTCTCTTGTTCCAGACAGTGTTTTGTTCTCTGCCCCTTACACCCTGAATTGTGGGCTCAATTATCCTGGAGGCAAGGCCTTGAAAACTGCAGACTACTGGCTGCTTCCTTCAACTGGCTTCTTTCTGTGTATCATCTCCAATGGCTGATGATCATCTTCTCTCCAAGCCTTTGCAATCAGATTTAATCGTTATACTAATAACTGCACAGTGGAAATGGCTAATTTCTGAGCACATGATCAGTGTAACTAATGAATTTACTGTAGGGATAGCAGGATAGCACATTCAGCAGCAGGAACATAGTAGTGTACTCCTCTCTGTGTCTACACACACGACTTTCTGTTCAAGACTTGCATTGTCTTTCAACCTACCATCAAGCAACAGTGTTTGTGTTCATGTGCACTTGCACAGGACCCAGCAAAGATCTCATTCTGAGTGCATGCATGTGCAAGTCTGAGATGTGGTCCTGGTGGAGGGGTTGACTGATGGCACGGTTTTTTCTTGGGCCAAGGTCCTCTGCCATAGTGCCCTGCCTTAGTCAGAAAACATTTTGCTGGGTAAGATTTTGCTGGCTCAGTATGGGCTAAGCGCTGCTGGGACTGTTGAGGCCATCTGGATGTTACCAACAGATGTAATTGCAGTATTTCATATCAGTCGTGGCCAAGAGTAGGAAGCTAAGGGAAATCCATTTACAGAAACAATGTGCAACTTCCTGTTTGAGTTGTGTGTGGAAATAAAAATGGCAATGGAGAAGTAGAGCAGTCTTAGCAATTCCACCTCTGCCCTGGCCCTTCCTCCCCACCCTCTTAGACTGGTAAACGTCATACATACTTGTGATTTGATTGTCTGTCTTCTGCTTTTACTTAATATATCCCAAATTACAAGAAGTCTGTATGACTCAGTCCAAAATAGTAGCGCAGTCTTAGGAAATGTGTGAGGGAATTTTTGTTAACTGTCCTTTTTTGTTAGAGTATCTTAATAGGTTTCCACTGTGGAAACTGGACTTTCAGAAGAAGTTTGGGCTGAGGGAAGTTCATGATGCTTCTAAGCTTGTCCTGTGTTGATGTACTTTCAGAAAGGATAGCTGCTTACTGAAGGGGATTTGCGAAAAGAGAGACTGCATCAGAAAGTTGAACTGTCTTGTTCTATATTTGTCTTTTGAAAACAAAAGTGATGAGCTTGTCAGATCCTTGTTGTTTTAATATTTAAGTGACATGGAAGAACTCTTTACTGCAATAATATGCTGAAGGTAGTAGTATAGATACTAAGTTATTCCACTATAAAGTGGAATAAGTATACTGAAAACTTGTAAGTGGAATCTGTAGTGGCTGAGGGTTGTTCCTGCCACCTTATTTTACCGATAAGACTCACAGGCAGTGAGTCTCATCTTGCAGTGGGGAGTGAGAATGAGTCTCTTGCAATGGGGACAAGAGGAAAAAAATGGCCATTGATGGGTATCCCTCTGCTGGAGTAGCACCTCATAGTGTTGTTTGCCATAGAGGCTTGCTTAAGTTTCTGTAAAAAGTCTTGAAAAAATCTGGAACTTTAGTAATTCTCTTCTGAACAAACTGCAATCTTCAGCCTTTGAACATTTAGGAAACAAAAGAAGATAAAAAGACATTTGATGTATGGTAAGCTGTGTTCGTGGCACTAAGCCAAGATGTTTTGTGGTGTAGATAGTATAGCCTTCAGCCATGTGATGTCTGTTTAATGAATACCTACGAGTTACCCTTGGTGCAGTGCTGACCCAGCTGAAAACTAGCACATCTCCCACTAGCTTATATCACTGCCATCAGATGGCATATGGTCAAAGAGGTATAGAAATAACATTGTGCCCTGGTTGATTTGTAATCATAACTATGTCGGTAGGTGGTTAGAGGATACCCAGCATCATTCCAACATATGTTGTCTCTGCTTTATGTCTTAGGGAAGTGGTCTGTCCTAGGACTGTCAATCTTAGACACTTCATAGGCCCTGAATTCACATGGAGAAGTGGGGTGCCTGGGAGAGGCATTTTTGTGTAATATGTGAGTTTTGTTGGTTTTGGTTGTTTGGTGGTTGGCAGGTTTTTTTGTTTTAAGAAAAGTATGTGAAAATTAATGCAGAAAACATTCAAGCAAATACATGTGACAAATGAGAATAATCCATTTAACATAAACTTTATTATTGGAAAGTATTTTATTTTGCTATTAGAGATGACAAAATAAGACACTAAAGAGGTGATAAATTAGAGCTAAGGCAATATTACCTCCCTTTCTCTTGGTATAGGTTCTGTCTCATCCCCTCCCCAATTTGACTTGCCAAGTTACAACTGAATGTGAGGGATTTGGCTTTGGGCTGTTTTTTGTTCAGGCATGAGCATCCTGACTTGTCATTGTTACAGCTCCTTACCTTAGACAAACTTTCAGAAAATTCCAACTTGTTCTGTTGAGTTTATTTTTTTATAAGCTTTTTTTAGATGGTTTCCTTTTCAGCCACCTGCAGTGCTCTTTGCAATTGCACATGTTCATCTCCTACGACATTGCTTTTTTTGGCACACAAAATGCTTTTCGTTTGACATACAGTTTTGTTCTACTCCCATGGTGGTTCTTTAGTGAGTCCAAACTACTGAAGAAGCCGTTTTCGTTTTTCCTTTCTGTCCGTGTGCTTTCCTTCAGTCAAAAATATATTTAGGTTTGTATGTTTTGTTTAATTCTAGACAAGTGCATTGCTTCCCGTAAGGAAAAGAGGGACTCATTCAACCACTTTAAAATGCTGCAACTCTTATGTGGGAGCGTGCATAAGCATATTTTGCTGCTTCTTTTTTTTTTTTTTTTCAAAGGAGCCTCCTCATGTATGCATATCTTCAGGAATACCCATTAAAAAAAAAGTTACTAAAATCTAATTTCACGTTCTGAAATACACTCCTGCATGCAGTTCGGATTTTGACTTCACATAATCAAAAGCATTTATCTGCTTTTTAAGACTGAATACAAACGTAACACGTTATGACTGCACATCCCAAATGTTGTTTTGTCGAAAATGTATCAGTAGGATTGTACAGTTGAAACACTTCTCTTTTGAAGTGTCTTCTGCTTTAAAGACTGGTTTTAATTAGCAACTGGTGTTAGTTAATCACTGAAGTGTCTGATTGGTTCCCTGTGTAGAACAGTAGAGGAGAGGGGATGTATCTTGTTGGTTCTTTTATTGGAACCCTGTCTTGGTGAAGGGGAGATGGTGGGTCAGAGGGAGGACTGAGTAAGAGAACTGACTTTCAAAAAAGTGTTTGTTGTACAGTGTGAAACTCAAGTAGATGGTTACCAGTTGTTAATTTGCCATATGCTGTGGTTTTGATCTGTGTAGAGCTGGGTCTGTATTTCCTGTCGTGCAGTGGTTATGAAGTGGTGGGGGGTGGGGTTCAGCCACAACTGAATCTCCTGCAAATACTGGAAAGCATATTCTAGAGTGATCAGGGATTTTGTGTTCAGAACAGGGAATAGCACCATGAAAGCTACTTTTCTCTCTCTCTACTCCCAACATGTGATGCTCAAAAGCCATAGATTTTAGAAGGCAGGTAGAGATAAATGCAAATAATCTCCCCATCTCCCCTTCTCTGTCTTCCCACAGAGATCTGCATTAATGATGCTTTTTTTTTTCTACCTGTGTATTGTACTCAACCTCTTGAAGAAAGTGTTGAACTAGCAGTTAAATTTGAAATAAATAAAAAGTTATCTAGAATACAAAAATTTGTTGTGCTCCCCATGAACATATATCAGAGATCATTAGAGGGCTTTTTTTTTTTTTAAAGAATAATGTTCATAATGCACAAACCAAACTGCACCATGTGTCTGTTTGGTTTGCTCAAATGGTTAAAATCTTCAAGTAGAGTTTGCCAAAGCACAGGAAGTGTGACCCATAACTCACTTGTGCATTTTCATTAGCAATGAAAAGCACAGATGGAAGGTGTTTTGCAGAGAAATCTGGGGTAACTTTCTCTGTTTCACTGTGGTCAGAGCAGGCAGCTGTGGCAGCAGTGCCTGTACCTGTGCCCACCTACACTCTGTCTGTGTCTGTTCTCAGTGCTGCTGCAGGTGCACAGCTCCAAGAAGCTGGCCCAAGCAGCAAAGCTACTTGCTTGGCGTAGCACAGGAAGTCTGGCAGAGCCAGGAATAGAACTTCAGTCTGCTGTTTTCCAGGCTCTTGCTTCTAGCCACAGACCCATCCCACCTCTTCCCTTCACTCGACTGATGTCCTGGCAGACAGCTGCCTCCTGCGTGCAGGGCCAGCTGCTTCTGCAGCGCTGTCTGACCTCCATACTCCAGATGTTTGAAGTTCCATTTTCCCCATGCTTATGTGAACTTTAGCAAAATGCTTCTGGCATTTCTCCAATGCAACAGGGAGGAGGGAGGACTGTTGTCTTTATTTTTTTCTTTCTGTAATGCAGGCCTCTGTACAGCTGCTAAAAATCTCTTCCTCTGTAGGACTTAAACTCCATTTGCCTTCAGTTACCATCTGCCAGTCTTACTTCCCACATCCCTCTCCCTATTCCCAAAGACACTCCTGCAGACCTCCCCTCCTTATGCTCTGTGTTGGCATCATCTTCCTTTTAGCTGGGGAATGTGGGGAGCAGGGGTTGAAGGTGTGATGAGACACTCTTGTGTCTCTCCACAGATATTTCTCATTTATAGACCCTTATTCTCTGAGGTGGCATTTCATAGGTGAGAGCTACTATTTTCTGTCAGCTGCCCCATTTTATGTTCTCAGCGTCTTCTGTGACCGTGCTCTGAAGAGAATGTGAGAATAACATGAGAAGCTTCTTTCCTTCTGTCCTGTCTGAAGGATGAATGTGTCCTCCGTAGCAGTCCTATTTGCACTTGGCACCAGGAAAGAAAAATCAGGCATGAACTCAAGTCTGGCTCTTGGACAAGTGGGCTGGTTTCTTTGCTCTGATTCTTGTCCTAGAATGTCATGTACCCGCTCCCGGCCCCTCTGCTCTGTCCTTGCCCCGCACCCCCTTTCTGCTCAGTTTCCCCAGCAGAACAGAACGTATGACTAGATTTGCCAATAGGGTACTCTGAAAAGCATCTATGTAAATAATCCTTTAGCTAAACAGGCCTCTCTTTTTCCTTTTCATTGCTATTGTATAGGTGTATGTGCCACTCCACAGGTTGTGTTTTGGAAATTGGGGTCCAGTTGGGGTCCACTTCTCAGTGAATCCTAGTCTTCCTTTTGGAAGAAAGGCTAAAGCTGAGGCTATCTGTCTATGCCCAATAATCTTTAAGCCCGTTTCTCTGGCTTTTGTTTTCAGCTTCTTGATTTTAATGAGGCTTTTTTTTTAAACACTTGCAAACATATGTTCTGTCAGTCAGGAATCAATTTTTTTTTTTAAAGTATGTCTTGAAATCAGTGTCGTTTAAGAAACATGCTATGGAACTACGTGCATTATTGTTTTACATTCAGTGCTTCTGAATTCTAAAACCATGCAGAAAGCAAACTGTCCTGAATAAATGAGATATCTATGGTATACTTCCCTCCCTCGCCATTTCTCCCCCACAACTGTCCTGATATCCCAGAAAAAATATGTATATGAAGGTATAAAAGATCTTAACCTTGCTGAAATCTTGTCTGCTTTATGCTGGTGTCAATTGCTTGGAGAATCAGACAAAATCTGCTAGTGTATATAAAGGAAAAGGTTTTAATTCTTACGTCAGGGGCTAACTCCATAGGATTAAACTGACATATAATCTGTGTTCAGAAATAATTAAGAAATACAGTGATAAACTGTCAAAATAAAGGCCACAACCAACACTTTATAAACCTTCCTCCCCAGATATTATGGATGATATTTGTAAGATGCATTGTTAGCATTGTGATTATATATATGTATATAGTTTATGTATATAAATATATTTTGTGTATAAATATATTTTAAATAGATTTACATATGAGTTACTTCTGGAAATAGGACTTAATATTTTGTTATTTTTCCTTTGATCTGTCTAGTGCCTTTCCCTCCCTCTGCTGATGGTGAACATTTTAATATAGACTGTGAAAGTTGCTGTATATATCTGTGTTGATGGCCTTAGTTCATTGTGTTAATCTGTAAAAGCTCTTGAATGTGAGCCCTCTTTGCAGGAAAAGGAAGGTGACATATCAGATTATGAGACATGGTTTATCTGGCTCCTCTAGCCTTTTACCTTAAGAGGCCTGGATTTACCAGGACTTCAGGAGATGAAGCTTTCTGGAGAGCCTGTCCTACTATTGTCACTTGTCTGCATGCTGAAGGGAATGTGTGAGAAACTTCTATCTATAAACTTACCAGAAAACATTGCTGCATTTGCAACTCTTAAATCTATTTCAGTTGCCTCCTACATTGCCAGCACCACATACAAAGCAAACAAACAAGGTGAAACTCGGATGTCTAAATGCTTCAGAGGTGATAGGAGACCTGTTTTTCATGGTGCAGCTTCAGAAGGCATGGCAGGATATTCTGAGGATTCTCAAATGACATTTAGACAGTGGGGTTCAGGCAACTATTAGCCATAGTGATGGACTGTGTATGTGAAATAATAAAGCCTTGAAATCCTTATATTCTGAAAAGAATTTGGGGAACTGAAAAGAGCAACTCTGTTTCTCTTCTCTACTAACTTGCTTGTTGCTGGCACTGACTTTCTTCTGTGGATTGACTGATAAGTTGACAGTACTTCAGCAGACTTGACTCTGGTGACTGTACAAGGGGCTGTTAAAGATGTCTTGAATTCATCTCTTGAAGGGGGAGATGCTAAGAAAGAGGTGCTAAGAAAGACTTTTTCTCTTTTTGTTGTGAAAGTGAAAGATAACCAGTAAAAAGCCTCTAGTATGGTAACTTGAGATGAAGATGTGTTCAAAGCTAATTAGGGACTTGAATTTCACACAGTTGATGGCTAACTGGACATGATAAAAGGTTGCATCGAGTCTTCTGCCTTAGAGACAGGATTGGTCCCACTAGTTACTGATAACAGAGCAGTACTTCTGTCAATGTTTCATTCAGTTTTTTTATATGCTTCTCTGGTGTTGGTTAACTTAACCAGATGTTTGTGCTGAAGAACTGGGAAGAGAAAATGCTCACCAAACTGCCCAGTTTTGGTCTATAATTGAGTTGGTGCAGTCACAATTTGGGTATTCAAACAATTTCTAGTCAATGGAATTGACAGTTCTAATTCCCAGTGCCAGTACAGCCTCATACTTGGGAGAAGATCCCCATGGACTAAATGAGTGCGTGCATAGCGATAACAAGGGTGACCAATGCCAGTTGTGCTGACACTCTGCTCTCTGTGTCTCCCGTGAGGCCAGGCTTGCTTAGTCTCAGACTCTCCTGGATAACAGATGGAAATAATTTATTTTAGTTCCATAGATAAATTCTTAAGTTTCTCGAACAGTATCTTGGTGGGGATCATACTATATATATATATACTAGTCATCAAGTCAAATACTTGAATTACTAGCACTTTAATCATGAGTTAATGAAATGTGTACTTTGTAACATTGTGCAGGTATGTGACTGTATGTGTCATAAACCCACAAACTACTCACTTGTGCTTTTTTATGCCTGATGTGCTTTATACCTATAATTGATCTTTTCTGTAGAATATTCCTCTTGCAGTTTAAATATGTTGACACTTCCTGTGTTGAATAATACTGAGTTTTCTGTTGAATTTTCTTTACAAAATAACAGCATAAAACGGTGCTCTCACTGAAGAAGTTAGATGTCTGTCTGAGCTCATTAAAGCTGGGGATTTTATTGTTCTTTTTGTAGGTCAAACTGACTTCTTGCAAGTGGCCTGTACGGCGTGCCTTGTCCAGGATCTCTTCAATGCCATTACTCAATTATCCATAACTCATCTATTAGAGTCTTATTAAATACAATTTCTTTGTGGAAGTAGCAGTGGAATAAATCTGTGTTTCTAAAACAGAAACAGGCTTATGTTCTTAGTCTCATCAGTTTATTTTCATTTCAGGGAAGCTTATTATATGAACTATAGAGCAAGACAACGAAATCTGTAATTTTGGAGAATGACAATGAGGGTTAATATTAAAGCTGGGTCTAGGAATAGATTGCAAAGATTGAGGGTTTGGGTAATTTTTATTTATTTAAGGGATGCTGAAAGCACCTTAGTGTTTGTTTCTTAAGTTATCTTTCCTTTGGTTAACACTACTATTTGTAGTCTGGGTGTATGAACTTGTAGAAAATATTTTTGGTGTTAGAATGTGTTTAGCATTCAACTATATGTATTTTACTGCTATTACCACCTAAATCTGAAGCTGCGGCTCATTTTTACAGGTAGTAGAACAGAACTTACTTTTCATATGCAGATGTAAAGTAGTAAGCTTAGAATCCAGATAGGTGTCCCAGAGGTCGAGGTTGGACACTAAACTTTCTCTGTGTCACTGTCTATCCCACATATTCTAGTTTTATTGACAAGATTCACTGTGAAGCCTGTGTCTTTGCCCAGTATTTTGTGTCACATCAGGCACAGTTTTTGCTGAAGTGAGATGTTATATTTGATGGATTGCCAGCCTGATGGGATATGTCAAATCTACTGTTCCAATTGGCTTGTCTTTGATTAGAGGTTTTAGGGCTCCTTTTTTAATGTCATTCTTTTATAAGTCTGTGGCTTTGTTTGTATAAAGTAATTCTAATATACTGTTAACATTTAGGTGTGTATATAACACTGATTACCCTGTAACCAGGGCTGTACTTACTTGAAATACAATGTTAGTAACAGACCCAGCTCTGTATTCAACACGAACTGAAAAATCAAGAAAGGGATACAATGTCAAAATTACAGAAAACTGCTGCCAGTAAAGCTGCCTGGCCTTCCTTGTCTCCTCACTTTAGAGAAAGTAGCGGCTTAAGGAAGCCTGTAGATTTTGAGCCTACATTTCTTTTTGTCTGAGTGGCTAAGGGACGAATTGAAAAGTTACTGGCTTGTAGCAGTGTGCAGCACAGGACATTTGTTTTAAGGCCATTCATGATGTGAAAATAAAAGTACTTAAAACTATTGCATGAAATGGCCTGAAAAGCTGTCAGGAAAAATGGTGGTGTAATTTTAGGATTTTTTTTTCTCTTATGTGTTTGGATGTTAGGTTTTTTTAAATGAAGGAAATGTCCTTGAAGTGACTTTGTGCTCTTCCTCAAACTCATGTGGTGATTTGAGTTTTGGGGTTTTTGGGGGTGGGAAGGGGGAGTGTTTCCTAAGTGGTTTTTTTTTTGGTGGTTTGGTTAATTTGTAACTTTCTACACTGTATCTTAGTCTCTCTTTTGGGGAGTTTTGTTTGTCCACTCCTTTTACCTGGTAGCCACCACTTTCACTGTTAAGGACTGGGGAGTTGTTCTCTCCCCTAACCATTACTCCACACTTCCCAAAAGCCTGGCAGCTTTTTCCAGCTCCACCACACAGGTCAGTGTGTGGGGAGGAACAGAGTAGGAAACTTGGAGTTTTCCTGCACAACACTTCTGGAGTACAAATCTAAAGGGTATTTGCTTGGTGGAAATTTGTGGTATTAGTGTAATGAGTTATCCTGTCCTTCAGGGCAGCATGAGGTTGGCAGTACCTTGTTAGTGGAATTGATTTGATAGAGTTTATTCTTTTTCTTTTATTCCCTGTTCTTTACCAGCTGTGCATCCATTTGGTGAGAGAAGTGGTGGCTGTGTGAGTATCTGGCTCATAAATTTGAGTTGCAGTGGTTCAGGATTAAAAAAGGTTGTAGAAGCTTGAATTGGTTTTCTTTTTCCCTTCCCCCTCCCTCCTTCCCCATATCCCTAGATGTGTGAGCTGTATTAAAATATTAAAGATATCCTCAAATTAGCTTGGCCAGATGTACTGGATTCTCTATTTCTTGTAAATTGTTTGTTCTGGGCTTGCACACTCTAGCACATGGGTAGAGTGCTATCTACAGCACAGAATAATAAAAGAATGACTATTTGCTGTATCATTGCTGTGCTCCACTTGGCCTTGATGCTGCTTCTGAGGAAGCAAACAGTTAAAATTTAACTCTACATCGTGTTGTTCAACTGGGTTTTTCATATGACTTGAAGAAGAAAGATAGTGGAGGCAGCTAATAATTAACAGTTCCTTCAACCTCCAAGCTTAATTTTGCTTCTGGATTAGCTGGCATAGTCCCTAGCACCCAGTTATAATGGCAAAGGGGTTTGAGTTAAATTTTGCTTCCCAAAGGAAACGTGTTGTGCTTTTCCCTCTTCTCCAAATCAATGTAATGCTGGACTTTTTGTCACTGGATTATGTTGTCTAGGAGTGAGAATCCCATCCCAATACCCCTGATTTTAAGTTATGCTACATATTTATGTTTCAGCCCAGGCCAAACATACTTGAAGCTGGTCTGACTCTCTGCTAATGCTTATTAACCTGTGTTAACTCAAGCCGGCTTGCCATACTTTTGCTCCACTGTCTTTGGTGTTTAGAAGTAGGTTTTATGCATGAAATCACAAACCAGCTACTGTTTAGCTGTCTTGTTACCATATCAGAACCAACACTTACTCATAGCTACAGATGTCAAATGTGACCAGAGTTTTTTGAGAATTGTCTGTTTTGGCTGTTACCTGGTATGTGTGGCATGTGTCTCTTGCACATTAACTCATCTGGCTGGATAACTATGCTGTCCTACCAAAAATTGTTTGTGTGTCGAGTATTTCCTCTTTTGGAAGGGAAAAACATTGCCTATGACTAAAGAATAAACTTCCACACGAATGTCAAGCAAATAGATACAAATAAAAATAGAAAAATGAACAATTGTTGTGTGCTTTGTTTTGCATAATGTTCACATCAGAGTTACTAATATGCAGATCTAAAAAAAAAAAGTAATTTCTTGAAGTAAGATGCTGTCTAGTAGCTCTGATGGGCAGCCTATTGCTCTGGGCAAAGCATATGCTGTGAGCCTTTTCTTTGCATAGGGGTAAAATCCCGCCATGCTTTTCCGGTGCACCAGATGTGGTGGGAGTTGCAGTCTCGTTTGCTTTGAACAGCAAATTAGTCTCTTGCACAGACATGCCTGAATGCTGTTCAAGGCTTACATATGTGCCCCGTTGCTGGCCCTGTGCTATGATACAGTCTCCTCTTTGCTCTCTGATGCAGTCAGTCTCCTCTTTGCTTTGTTTACCTTACTGAAATCCATGCAAAGGCTTTACAGATCGCTGCTTCATTTTGGATAAGCTGTCTAATAAAATTAATATATGTTCTTTTCTTGTTCTAAGAGTTTTTTCCATTAACAACGTGTTGCAGTGTTACTTTAGTTTCCAAAACAGATATGGTACAGCATCTTTTCCTGGAATTTCTTACCCTCTGCTGCAGTAACTTATGGAATTTTCATCGTTTTAGGGAGGAAAAATCAGACTTTGTGGACTACCTGCTAGGAGAAGATGCATCTTTTTGTACTGTGAAGGGCTTTGTTTTGTTTCATTTCTCTTTTATTTTGCTATGAACGTTAAGAGAATGCTTAGTATAAAGATGCATTTTTGTCCATCCACTGAACAAAAAATGAATTTATTGGTAATAACAGATTTGTTTTGTGAGAATGAAGTAGAAGCATGATTTATTTCAAGGGACATAGCAGTATTTTAAAATATCCGATTTTGAAACATTGTAGTGTGTTTCTTAGATTGGTGTTCTCAGCCTCCTATATTGCTATGTTGTTCATTGGCTCTAAGGTTGATTCTTTTTCTCACCTATGCAGTGCTCATGTATTAGATAATATGAAGAGTTGCTTATTATTAAAGAGTTTTAAAAGGTAGTTTGAGAGCTGCTGTTATTGAACAGAAAGGCTCGGGTTGTATGGAGAAATTGGAAGAGAGATGATCCAAGAACATGTAGCACAACTTTCATAATCCTTTTCAGCAAGATCAAGAAACAAACTAAAGGCAGAACTAACATGTATGTTTTACTCTCTAAAAGGAAAAGAACAAATAACAGCTGGATTTGAAAAAATGGGTAGTCTTATTCTTTAGTCCTCATGCTATCATCTGTGAAATTGGCCATCAGGGCAAATGTGGCTGCAGTGGGTGATATCTGATACTGATGTAGTGGTAAATTCTTGATATATAGGATTGTCTCTTGAAAAGGTACTTTTTAAATTCCTGACTTGGGGATTCTTCAGAGCATGAGCATTTAGAACAATAAAGCTTTCTCTAAAGTTTTATTGGAATATTTAATTAATTTATTTCAAGTAAGCTAATGCAGACATACATTTTTAATGTCCTGCATTGCTCTGGAAAATCACAACTCTTACTTCTGTTAAGATTCTCTGTGCTTCCAAAGTAAAAGAACCTTTTGCAATGTTACAAGTAGTCTGTTATTTAGCTCTAAGCTGTGAAAACAAGCTTGCTTGGTATTCCTGCTTTAGGTGCTTCTCTACTTGTGTTCCCACTTATAATCTGTAATGGTATCTAACAAACCTATTAAGGAGGGGTTTATGTCTTTCTGTAGTCAGGAGAATTTAAGATTACTTGAGCATGTGTAGCAGTAACTGAAAAAAGCAGTTCTGCTGAAGACATTTCACATTGAACACTGAATGCTGGCTTTCCTAGAAATGGTCATTTCCTGGATACTGACCTTGTTTTTTTTCATCTTGCCTCATACAGAAGTAGAGTGAAAACTAATTCTGTGCTTCATCTTTGACTCTGTTTCACTAAACAAAACTTTGCACATCACGACATTCATTTTAGATAAGACTGTTTCTAGAGACGTACCTAAACGAATACTGATGGACAAGGATTTTTCCTTCTTTCTGAACCTTCACTCTTTTTTTTTTTCTCCTATGACAGTCTCTCTAGGAGGAATTGATACTTACAGACTAAGAATTAGTTTCTTTAGTGGAAAAAGTGGTGGCTTGATAGGTTTTGCTCCAAGTGGTGGTTTTTGTCAGACACCATCTCCTGCAACGACATCCTGAAGTTCTAGTAGGTACTTAAACCAGTAAATTCAATCCCTGAAGCTTGAAATAGGCTTTCTAGAGGTGGGAGTTCCTGTGACATCTGATGCTTGATTTGCACTTGTTGTTCTTCAGCTAGGGTTTAAGCAGTGGTTATATTGCATGTAGAAAAGTGTCTGTTATGTGAAGCTTAGTTTGATTTTTCACGGACTGCTGGACTGGCTTTTCTTTGTCTCTTTAGGTATTTTTCTAATAAAATTATGGTACTCAGCATATTTTATATTCCTTTACTTGCATCTTTAAGGCTTTGTTTTATTCTTTTTAGTAAAGCTGCTATGAACACTGTGATTGAAACTAGCCTCAGTGCTGAAATTAGTCCTTCTCCGTGCAGACTCTTACTCTGACATGCACTGATGGCTTTGCTGAAAGAAATTACTGCACAGACTTCCCAAGCTTAGTCCCCCTCTGGGCTGTGGGCAAATTGCTTAGCTTGTCTGTCCTGGTTTCCCAGCTGTGGAGTCGGAGTAATTTATTACTAGTGCCAGTCATAAGAACACTGAGGGTTAATCTGCAAGGACTGTATCTGCATAGTGTCTTTAGAGTGTCAAACCAGTAATGTGTAATTGTAATTTTATTATTAATATTGGTTATTTCATTAAGGTGTAATTTTCTAACAACATTCGTGTAGATTAAACTCATTTCATCAATAAACTGGCATCCTTCCAACCACATTAACTTAGTTCAGACTCTTCATCTAACAGTGAAGCTTAAACATGTAGCTAGCTCTATAAAAAAAACCAGCAAATGCCTAAAGAAACCCATACTTTCTTGTTTTCAATCTAGACTGTGGACATCCATAAAGAAAAGGTCGCTCGCAGAGAGATAGGCATTTTGACGACCAATAAGAACACATCAAGAACTCACAAAATTATAGCACCAGCGAACATGGAACGTCCTGTAAGGTATATTCGAAAACCTATAGACTACACGGTGCTGGATGATGTTGGCCATGGCGTAAAGGTAAGAATACCCGGATACTTGAGGACTCCAAGTAACACAGACCAGGAGATAGGGTCAGGGCAGAATGCTACTGATATTAAAATGATTAGTTCCTTTATGATAGGAAGGATTATGGGTTTGATATGCTCCCACACACAAACATTACAATAACAAAATGGATTGTTTTACAGTGAGGGTTTTTTGAGCAATGTTTGCCATAACCTTGTGACTGTCAGTGGTAGTCATACTGTCAGGAAATAATGGCTCATAATCTTAGGCTAATGACTTGTCAGAAAAAGCCACGACTGACTTAGGATTGCTCCTTCCTCCTTTTGATTAAATTGTCTCTGCCACTCCCTTTACTTCTTTAATTATTGAGAAAAATTAAGTCCTTTCCTATGGGGAAACTAGCTTGGGGGTGGAGTGTTTTGGAGGGTGGACAGGAGAAAGGGGGTCAGCTAGTTTGCATTTAAATCTCAGTGATTTTTGATGTCTCACTCCCATGCTTTTGAACAGCCTTGTTTTCCTTTTCTCTAAATAAAAGCCTTCATAAATCTATGTCTACCTCCATTGAAGTGGTCATAATTGAAGTGAATTAGTATAACACCATTTGCTCCCTGGACATCTTTTTGTAATAATATACCTTTGTATCCCTCTGGAGCAGGCCTTCCAAGTATATTCAGTTTGCAATAATCTTCCTTTGGATGGCATTTATTCAACACCCCGGTATCCTCTAAAGCTTGATGTGCTCTGGTCAGTCACTTGTGCAGCTACATCAGCCTGTCGTGTGCCCTTTGAATGGCTGAGCTCTTGAGGAGCAGATCTTTCAGAATTACTTGACACAAAAGAGTACCAGTGTCCCTCCTGCTTTGTAGTAACCCTCCCAGTGGCCAGAGGAGTCTAATTCCAACACAAGTTGAAAAGCAGTTCTATACCCTGACAGCTCTAGCCTATGAATTAATGTGGTGACTTTAGACTACCTGATCTTTTTCTTTTGTTTGTAACTAAACCTGTATTAAACCTGGTTTTTTACACTAATAATTGAAGCCAGACTGGATGAAAAACAGTCTTGTGTAGAAGTCTGAAAGACGTGGTCTGAATTTCTATAAAATAGAAACACTGGAGTCAGAGGAATTGGTGATTTTTCAGTACAGTCTGCATTTGAGTGCTCTATGAATAGAGAACACAGGAATTCAGTGTCAGGTTATTGGTTTCTGCATTTAAGTGCTCCAGGGATCAAGTGCTGTAGAAGACTTTTAAAAAGTAGAATAATTACTGTTAGTCTCTGAAACTGATGCTTTGCTGAACTACTTGCATTGTGCAGGCTCAAAACAGGTGGTTTGATCCATGAAGGCTGAAGTTGTTAAGGCGTAGCAGTTGCATTTTGGGAATGCCAGTGTCTTTATTCATGTGACCCTCTTTGTGTAGGGGGTGGAAATAAAGTGCTGTTTACCTATTTCTAGGCAGCTCTTATACTATTTTTCAGGTAAAGGGTTTTTTTAAATGTTAGTGGTTTATTCTATATTAAAAACTTGGTCTTTTCAGAGGTAAAAAAAAGCTTCTAGTAGTAACCAAATTTACCAACTCATTAGAAGTCAGCTGCAAATTATATCTTGCTATTGTTTCTTCATTGAGTGGTTTGCCTAAGTTATTTTTACAACTGTGGAAGGCATGAAACACTTAGTTGGTATTTTCTATGTAGACTCGTTACACAAATGAAATAAGCTGCCAACCGGACCTCAGGTATATAGTTCAAGGTGGCTGTCATGCATTTGACACCTTCATTAGTGTTGACATTCACTGGACACACTGCTGGACACACTCATTATGTCATTATGTCATTAAGTAATGATATAATTAAATGTTTTAGCCATCATATTAATTGGGTTCCAAGAGTGACACAGATCAAAGCTCTGAAGGAAGTAGCTTACTTTGTCTGCAAACCTAGATGTAGCTGGTGCTGTTATAAGAAAATCAAACCAAAACAACTTCAGAAACCAGGTCAGGTCCTGTTGGAAGTCAGCACAAATAACAGATGATGCTGAGAACCTGAGTTGCCACTTGGACATACAAATCAGGGGGAAGCATATTGAATTACAAACTTTTATCTTGTCCAGAATGGTCTTAGAAGATGCTTTAGATTCTGTTAAGTGTTATTTTCTTGAGCAAAGACTTCACCCCAAGTTGGACAGCAACATGTCCAACAAGGCCTTATAAACTACGTTTTTCCAGAGGAAAAGAAGTTTGAGTTTTGCCTAGAATAATTGTTTGGCTAACTTGTGGGTCCTTAAATGTCTTCTGCTGTAGCCACAATCAGTAAAATAAAGTACAACACATACATTGGCATTTAAGTATTAAATAAAATTTATGAAATCTGCATATGACAATATTGCTGTTAGTGGGACTCTGTTGTGTTCTGGTGCAGGCTTTGATAAAGAAACAGAAAGGAAAAACACAAGGAAGAGAAATCAAAAATACAGACTGGATTATACCCTGATTCTGCTTTTATTGATTTCATTAAATATTGATACTAAGAAAAATGTGATTTAAATATGCAGTATATTTTTCATGGTGATCCTGAATTATTTTTTATAAAAAGTGTACACAAAAATAATGTCTCTCAGAGTTAAAAAAACAGGAAGGTGTAATCTTCAGGGTAAATGCTGTCTTCGCCATACATTTTCCATGTGAGCAAATGCAGGAACACCTCCTATATACACTCACAGCTCATTTTCTTTGTCTCTGCTTCTTATGGCTGTGTAGAAGGGATGCAAAAGCAGGTGCCTGCACTTGGGGCAGGAAGAACAGCTCTACCTGCTTCCTTCTGTCTCACATAACATGCAGCAATTTTTGTGGGGGCAGGTGAGGGTGGAGGTGGCAGTGATGTAAGCAGCTGCTCTCTATAGCAGGTTTCCTCACTGATGGGAGACATTTCCTCGGAAGGCAGTGCTTTTTCCTCCTCCAGCAGCTTCTTGGTTGAAAAGCTTTTGTAGAGCATCCTAGGATGACAGAGTTGCAGGGACAGTTATAGACAATGTCTCCAAAAGGAGGAAAGTTGCTGTTTTTTATATATGTCCCTATAAAGCCGAGGCTAACATCAGTCAAAATTAGGAGGGCTTTTAAAGTTGATTTGCTAGCAAGAAGTCTTTGCCTTGCAACACAGTTTTGTAAGGATGGCTCCGAGAAACACACAGGCAGGCATTTCTGCTGGTCTGTTAAAGTTGCTCAGCTGTCACCCTCTGGGCATAGGGGAATGTAGCTGAAGTTGTTCTTGGTAAACAAGAGCAACTGTCGTGATATGAGTGTCTACCTTCCTGTGTGGAGCTTGGTTTAAAATTATTAGGCAGAGGCTACTTTAACATTTCCTTCCTCTTTTTCTCCTTTTTTTGTGAAAGGAAAGAAAAAATATACTGTACCAGCAAATAAATAAGTCAAACACAATTACTCATACAGAAAATCCTTAGTTTAAGAGTGAGGAGAAGGAGGAAGCTTGGAAGCTGTCTTAAAAGCCCTAGAATTTGCCCTTAAAAACCAAATTCAGAGTGGCCTTTGAATTTATTATAATCTTTTTCGATTAGGAGGCAAGTGGAATTGCAGCAATTTGTAAAATGGCAGCTAAATAGGAAATTGAAATGATGCCTTATGGTACAGGCAGATAAAATGTTGAATACATGCCTAATTGAAATGCCTAATAGCTGTAATGGGATCAAGTTCGTTTTATGGAACTAATAGTTCTTCAAAACCAAACTTAAATTGTATGTGAAGATTATTGCTTTTCAGCTTTATTTAAAAAAAAATAATAATTTTGTCACCATAAAAAAATTTGCATTTCAGGACATTAAAACTATAAGAAGATTTTGAGCCCAGGAAGTCAAACAGGAGTTAAGCATTCAGAAATCTTTCTCAAGCAAATAGAAGTTGGAAGGACTCCCTTAAAGTAGGGATTGGGCCAGAACTTAGCAAACACCAAGCTTAGAGAAGGGTGTCTTGCTCTCACCCACCCTTGTCAGCCTGTCCTACTCGCCTGCAGTCCTCATGCTTTCATCTGTGTCAGTGCAAAAGAAACATGCAGATGAGATGCTGATGTGAGGGTGGAAGGCTACCTAATCGTGCCTACTTACCCTTTAGGGTAACACTGTTTATGTGTTAGCCACTGGAGTATTAACTTTTAAATAATTCACTGTAATAAAACCAAAGTGAGATAGGGATCCTGAACCTGAGCCGCTGCTGCCTTTGTCCCCTTACCAGCCTCTATCAGACATTCACGCTTCAAAGGATGTCATGTTGCCAATTTCATTAATGTCACATCATCCCTCTGGGGTCATGGCCAAACAGTAAATACTGCTGTAGGGTAAAGAATGCTTCTCTGGGGGAAATAGTGACTTCCTGTTGCCAACTCTAATGACTCTGTTGTGAGTGTTAACACTGCGTGCTTTCCGTAGGGCACTTGCTACTAGAAATCAGAAGCGTGCCTAGTGTCATCTGATACAATGTAGGTTTCAAGCCTTTCAGCTTGCAAAGAAAACTCAAAACTTCGAGGTCTCTTTATTTTCTAATTTTGAAAATACTTTTTTTTGCGTTAACCTTTTTTAGTGTAGTTAGATGCAAAGCTACCAACTCAAGGCAGGAATCTTGGTATCTTTGTCTGAACAAGACTACTGAGTGCTGAGGGAACAATATAAGGTTCGTTTATCATCCATGAGCCGGTTTTCATATGTTAATAGAAGTTTAAAATGTAAAAAACATTGTAAGGTCACATTTGACTGGAAAATTTTTGCCTTTTAATTGGAAACAAACAAAAAAAAAGGAGAGAAGCAATACTGACAAGCTACATCTGTTTGCTGTTAACAGAAGGCTAATTATTATGTTGCAGATAATACAGGGAGAGGTTATAGTTAAAAGATAGAGGTAAAATTTCACTGAAGAGAGACTTACCTACATATGTTCAATTTTGAAAGAAATATTGATTTGAACCCTAAATTTTGTCCAAAAAATCTGTTTTAGCATGGACTATAAGGAGGTAAAGAACAAAAAAGGCTTCTGACACATTCTGGTAAGAAAATTGAGACACAGGAATCATTTTGTGAAAACTGCACAAAACTAGTGGCAGAAGTGTGTTACCCTGGGTGTCTGACACCCACATACAGCCTGCCTGCTGAAAGGCATCTTTGATTATATATTCTCCCAAACTCCATATCTTGATTTCTGTAAGGAAACCATATTCTAGACTTGGGGTTTTACTCTTTCTTTTCCTCAGCCATCCCATACCTTCATATACAAGCACCTTTCCAGCTGCTGCTTTTCTTGCTCTGTGTCACCTTGTGGTATTCCAAAACTCCTCCACTTGTGAGGCAGGAGGCAATCTTGAGCCAAAGCTGCCAAAATTGCCAAGCTGCACACATATAATAGCACTTCAAAAGGTTTGCTGGCCAGCTACCTTTCTGTAGGGACAGTCTTCCTTGACTAATAAAGGAAGTACCTTTTTTTAAGTAAAAGGGGAGGTTGACTAAAGAGTCAAGAGCAATCATGTTTGTTTTTTTTTCTATTGCAGTTGATGACTGTGATTACTGGTCAAAGGTTGACTGATCTTAGGCTGATTATTGCTTTTGCAGATCATAAATATTAAAGTTACAAGTATATTACTTGTAACTTACTATTAATGGAGATACTTACTATTAATGGAGATCCGAGTAGCACACTTTGTAAACTTTTGTTTCCATTGATCAGCACTTATATTGCATGATCTTTAATGATGACTTTCAGTGATTCTAAATATGGCAGGATATAGCGAAATTTGCTCTTTAAATTCAGGATTTGGAGAAATAGTGAGCGACAAGGGGAAGTACAAGCAGCCTGCATAGAGATTTGAAGTTCCTGCAATCTGAAATTGGAGAGTTCATAGCTGACGTGTGCAGGAGAAACTTGCTGGACATCATTGTGATAAGAATTTTGCTTCTGTGTGCAAGTGGTCTTTTGTATGCTTATAGATACAGTTGCTCACATTAATGAGTTGTGTGCAACATCCCTACCCCTAGGTTTCCAAGCACAGTTTGTAGCTCAAATGATAGCTTTATAGTTCCCTGAATCATGACTGATGTTCCCCCACAACTTGTTACTTCGCTCCTCCTGAGGCTGACCATTGGAGTCCCTCAGTGTTCTGGACATCCTTTAGCTACCAGCAGATACTTCTGATTGCCTCACACCCTATCCATTCATGCAATTCTTGGTCTTGTTCCCTTTGCCCTCAGTTACAGCAACCTGCAGTACTGCCTTTATTTGCAGGTGTTTTTGTACTGTTTAGGCTACCAGAACTGAGTATGCTGGAATTGCCAAAATAGTTGCCTTAAGCAAGTAAGCCTCTTGGTATGAGCAATCATTTCTTGTCCTTCCAAACCCACAACTAAAATTCTTCAGTCCAGGTGTTCTAAATTCCTGGCATCAGTTATGGGAGCAGCCTCACTTTTGGCTTTGATAAATGCCTTGCATGGCTGTTGCAAACACCTGTTTTGCCCATTGCATTACTGCTTTCCAGTCCACTGTTGGCTCTCAGTCTTTGGTCAACCTGCTCTTCCATGCTGTTGAAACCCTGCAGATGTGTCACTGCCCTAGCTGTGATATTTTGGAAATGCAAAAAGGTTGACTCCTATTTCTTGAACCTGAGACTATGGTTTCTTAGTTTTGTGACAGCCCTTAAAGCTTTATCCAGGACTGCCGCATGCCTTTTGGGTTTTCCCTGAAAAGGCAAAATTGTTCTGCTTGCTTCTTTAAAACATCTCTCTGTTATGATGGTTGCAAGAAAGCCCAACCAGTACTGCTGCTTACCCTGCTGTCTTGTTTCTGGGAACATCCTGTTCTATCTAGATGTCTGCCTCAGCATCACAAGCATTCCCAGCAAGCCTACATGCTGTGTTTTTGTTCTAATCTGTATGTCATCCTGGATGCCGGTATCTGGCTGACAACTGTCTCCTGTGTGTACAGTACTACAAGTAGCAGGAGAAGCGACTCATGCTCCTCATGGCTTCTGCAGGAGTTCTCAATGATGCTTTTTATTTGACTAAGCCATTTTCCTTTTGCATCTCCCATCTCTTATTTTATACCCTCTTAGAACAGTCTCTTCCCTCTTCAAGCTGTGAACCTTATGCATGCTGCTGCTTCTCTTCATGCCCTGCATTTCCTTTCTTCCTGGCTCTGACCTTCTTGGTACTAATCAGGCAAGTTGGTGATGGTCATGTTCTGCCAACTGGCTAGCTGGCCTAGAGGCATTTGTAGAGAGATGCTTGAATGTATATTAAACATGTTGCCCACTTTTCCTTTTGGTTTTCTGCTATCTTTTCCTTAAAATCATGGTGAGTCTAGACTCTGCTGCATAAACTGTTCCCAATTCCAAGCAGTTTTCTTTAGTTGCTTAGAAAGCATTACATTTTGTTTTCAGACCAAGAAATGCAGCAATGTTAACCTCATAAGCTCAGCCAATAAATTAAAAAAAAAAGTCTCCTCCTAATTAATTAGCTTGTTAACCATGATTAAATAGCCATATGGTTCATCTCGCTTTGATTCATTTGCTTTCCTCCCTTACTTAGGTCTTTTGGATCAGGAGTTCCTCTCCCATGTGAATCCCAGTTCTTGTTTATATTGACAGCAACAGAGAGGATCTTTTTATTTATAGAAAGCAGTATGACAACAGTTTCTAATTCTTCTGCACAGTCAAGTGTGTATCTGTATATTGTTTAACTCAGCAAAAGAGATGATGCTCACCTGATGTAGTGCTAGAGATAGAAATAAAGGTTAAGTGCTGTTGGACTTGAGATAAATGTTTAGTGTGTTAAACAGTACTTAGCAGTAGAAAGGCTTGAAATAAGATGAAGATAACTGAATCATTGCTAGATGTTGATACTCATATTGTCACTGCAGCGGAGGCAGAATATAACAGGGATTAAAAAGGGGGTGGAGATACTCACCATAAATGCTGAGTGACACTGCATAAGCGAAGGAGAGAAAGGAAGTATTTTGGGTTTATATCTTTGAGGCAGGCAAATTTAGTAGTAGAGGCTGGATAAGAAACCATGCCACCCTTCCTTTTAAGCCTTTAAAAAGTTTCTAGCTATGACTGCTGGTGAGAGACAGGACCAAGAGTTTTTCACTTTTTGGTCTCCTTTAACAAATTCCTTGTATTATGCCATTGCCCCTGGCAACTAGTGAAGTAAGGGGAAGAGTCACATATTCCTGTGAGAGGAGAAAGCAAATTTCAGTGCTAAAGGCCTGTTTTAAAAATATAATACCTTGGAGACTACTCTGGCATCTTGGAAACTGAGCCTTCATGTTTATCCATGAAATAAGTATGTGGGGACAGAAGCGGTTTAAGTGCCTGCCACTCTGGTGATGAACCTCTGCCCAGACTGGGAGTAAATGAGTTGACCTTAAAATTTACTTACCAGAGCTAAACTTTTTCATTTGAATTTTGGAACAGGTTTTGTGTTTCTGTTCTACAATATGAATAACTTTAGGGCAGTGGCTTTCAGCCTCTTTTGATTTGTAAACACCAGCTGTTTTTCAGTGGTTTTGCAGACCCTGTTGGTAATCTCAAATGCACATTGCTGTATAGCATGTTTTATTTACTTTTTTTACTGAGTTCATGGATGCCTTTAAACTGATCTGTGTTTCTTGGAGAAGGAAGAGAAAGTGCAAACCACAGTTTTAAATGCTGTGCCTTAGGAGGCTTCTTCTGGAAGTGACAGTTTATTTCCAAACAACCTAAAAAGAAAGCATCAGGATTATTTTATGTTTTGGGTGTTTGTGTTTGCTTCCCCCCCCTCCCCAATTGATGAAACCAATCTTTTTCCCATTCAAAAACATGAATGTCTATCCCTGCATCCCATTCCTCCACCCCCCAGGTCCCCCTGCCGAAAAAAAAATCAGAGAATTTGACTTGAATTTATTTAGAATTTTACATGCTTTCATCATGAGGTGAAGTTTTTATATTTTTTTTCCTCTGCAATCACAAAGGCTGTTAAAATGATACAGTGGAGTCACATAATGACTTGATTCTAAGAGCTAGAATTTCAGAATAACAATCATTAGAGCCGTGCCAACACAGTTTTGAGCAGCCAGTGTTGTGCTGGCTTGAATCAGATTTCAGTCAATAAACCAGAGGTGAAAGGCGCTGCTGCTCATCCTGTTTGAAAATTCCCTTTTCTTTATTTGCCATTCAATGCAGCAGCTAGGATTTCTTCAAAACATGTGAAGGTTAGGTGTCAGAATAACAGGCACGTTTCTTCTGCACATATAGCTGAAACTGTGGTTCTGTGAATGAATTCTTAAATGCACGTTGCCATTGAAATAGCATTCATTTGGATTTGTACTTGAATGGTCAGCAAAGCGCTTTCCACACCTTCACTGCCCATGAAGAGCCTGGCAAACATATCTGGCAAAGCTTAGCTAAACTTAATTTTGACACAAGTGCTTTTCCTCTGGTCACTTTGTCAGACACAGAACTTTCAATGACTGAGACAGTAAAATCTCTGTTAGTGTACTGGGATGAGCTAATTATCAGTAGACACAAATGATTTTTTAAAAAATGTGATTATCTGTAGTTTAAGCTGTCCTATCAGTTGTGATGGATCTGCCATTAATTTCTACCTTTTTCCCCCCCTTTTCTTGCCAACGTTAAGTGGCTAAAAGCCAAGGTAAGAAGTATTATTTCTCCTTTGACCCACAGTGCCTCATGTGACTGATAGTAGAGGCTGCAGAGCCATTAAAACTGAAAACTAGCGCTCTCTTACACTCTCCTCTGCTTTCCATAGGATATTTAGATTAAACATGCTATACTTTTTTTTATTTACAGCATTTAGCGTTTGTCAATATATCTGTGATACATTGACATCTGCATTTATACATAGATACATTAATTTCTCTAACACATATAGTGCTTTGCTCTGAATTTAGTAGATGCCTTGATCCCTTCACTTACATTTTTTGCAGGAGATTTCCCAGACAACCTGAATGACTCTGCTAGTCAAATAGCAGGGCAAATTGAGAAATTCTGGGCCATGCTGGCTGTATTGTACTGTCAGTGTTAAAGTTTGATTTAAATTATTAACACCCGAATGGCTATGAATACAAATGTGGCTTCCCTTTAAAGAAAAAAATTATATAAGAGATTTGTGCGTGAACCTGTCAATTGCCTACCTTTCTGATGTCTGTTGTAAATTGATAGCAAAAATATTAAGCTTGTATTTAGACTCTTTGTATTTACTGGTGTCTGTCTTGTGTGTAGCTGAAAACTTGCTGTTTGAAAGCTGTCTGGGAATTCTCACTTCATATTCTTACACTTAAAAAAAAAAAAAGCTGTCAGTAATAGGGCTGCTCTGTTACAAAAATAAAATCATGTTTTCCCTTATTTCAGCATGGAAATAACCAGCCTGCAAGAACTGGCACCTTGTCAAGAACAAATCCGCCTACACAAAAACCACCAAGTCCTCCCATGTCAGGCCGGGGAACTCTGGGGTAAGAATGGACTGCTTGGCCCTGACCGTGTAATAGAGACTTTTAATTGTGCTTGTGTTGGTGCTTCTTAAATTCATGGGTAGATGACAATTCTGATTGCCTTTAGCAAAAAAATCACAATTACCTTTTCTGTATAAACCCTTTCAGCTGCATTGACTCTTATTTTCCTGATGACCTTTTGAAAGATTTGAAAGGTTTATTATAGATATGGGTAAATGAGGAGTCTGTTGTTTTTGGGGAGAAATCCTTAGTGACACAAAAGAATCTCAATTAGGTTTTAACTTCAGTGGGGGAAAGACCTCATTGGTAAAGTTTTTATCTACTCATTTCTCAATATTAGATGAGCTATGAAATGGATGTCAGTGCTGTATTTGTTGCGTTATCTAAGCACAATTTGTGGCATTGTGAATACAGTGGCAACATTGATTCTTGCAGGCTTGTGCATTTTTAGTTTTATGCTGAAATGAGGAAGGATTTTGCTATTCCCAAGTCCCACTGTGAGCACAGTTCCCTGCATCTATTTTGCTGCTGTGGACCTGTGGGGAGTGAAATCTGCTTATCTTGGTGTGCCAGAAAGTAGTTGTTGCTAGAGACCAAAACATTAATACTTAAGAAGCTCAGTGCACGTGCCATATGGTTTTGTCCATCCAACTGTGTAACAGCTTCCAAAAGGAATCCTAAACGACCTTCTACCTATTTGTCACACTCAGCCTTTCCTTTATGCTATGGGGGACTGAGGCATTGTAAAGCTGGCTGGCTGGTGTGGTTGTGTTAGCTCCAGGTATGTTGTCTGGGAGGGGCAGGAGGCTGGAAAAAATTAAGAATAATGAGACAGAACAAAATGGGGATCGGGAGCAATGGTCAAGGAAAATTAGAAGGAGCAACTGCTTTTGTTGAAGACTTAGTGATTTTTTTTTTTTAATCCAGATTCGATGCTTTGATGGTACTGTTTGTTGTGTATTCCACTGAGAAATTACCCTAGAGGTTTCTTCAGCATGTTTTGTGAAAATTCCCATTGCTCAAGGGCATGAAATCAGTATTCCAATTGTGTCTCTTATCCCAGCTGAGAAGGAGTTGTTTATCAGTCCTGGGAACCTGGGTAGCTCTTTCATGTCCTCTTGGATGCTTGCTAGTGAAACAGCAGCATTGATGTACTGGTGAGCTGTCTCTCTAATGCTCCCCCCTGAACAAACCAGAGCTGTTTGGTTGCCTTAGCTGATGCCTGATAAGGATTAATCAGCTGAATGTCATTTCCAGATGAGCTTGACAAGAGGCAGCAGTTGGCTGAGGGGGAGGAATTATGTGGGTTTGTAAGAGAGATTTCTATCTGCCCTTCTTGTTCAGGAAGTACAGTTCTTGTCTTGAGCAGCCACGTTCTGCCAAAGCATGAAATATCATAGGCATGACTTACCCTAATTTATGCAGAAAAAATCACTAGAAACCACAGGGATACTACTCTTCTCCGTTTGATCCAGAAGGCAGAGATAAGCGCCTAAATCAGAATGAGCGAAGTGTGTAACAGGGGCCTTTAAGTGCGTGCTGCCTGTTGTGCAGCTTGTCCCTCCAAGGCAGGACTATACAAAGGAGTAGGGTGGGGAGGGAGTCCTGCACAGAAACGGCATGGAGTGAAAAGGGAAAGGGCTGAAGCGAGCAGGGGTCTCTTGAAGGGAGAGACTGTGGAAAACCTTGGATGCTCAGGTTGGAAGTACCATGTAAGAACAAGTGAATTGGTGGAGCTGGATGGTGGGAGTAGTTGAAGTTGTTCCTCGAGGGTCCTGGAGCAGAGCAAGGCCTTGGACTCCCTGTAGCTCTCCCTCTTGGCAAGGGTTATCGGATCACACTGAAACATAGAGGCCAGTGAGGTGGGGAGCTCTGGGGAGTGTCAGGAAAGAGTGCTTTCATCCTCTGTAAGGCTGGCAGAAAAGCAAAGGGAAGGATTGGATTTGAGTGATGGAAAGAAACTGGTTTTGGCAGCTTTGGTGCTTAGGAGTTTGAGTTCTTCAATGAAGCTGAGAAGGGCAAAGGAGAAGGTGAGGCATTGCTGAACCTGAGGATGCAGTGAGGTTTTGCTTTTGACAATATTTTTAAATTGTATAGGCAAAATAGTTGGTACTGCAGAGCTGAACAGTAGTTCCTATTGCCAGTGCATTTCAAGGTAGCGTACTTTAAAACAATACTTTTCAAGGTAATTTCTATTGGAAGCACATTGTCTTCCTTGCTTATAATTTTATTTGGTAGTCTTTAGATCTCTCTCTTACAACTGGAATACAAAATTTCTTTACTTTTTCCACAACTGATCTCTTTTGGCAGATATATAAGTGGTGGCAGCTTGCATATTAAAATCATCTAGAGTTTTTTATATAGGCAAACTAATTTACAAACACCACAGTACATGAAAACAATTATAGTATTTCCACTTTTTCCTTTGAGAGGTTTTAATAATAAATTGTTACAGTTTAAGTTTAGTACTGTTGCATTTCATATTGTGAAAAGGAAGTCAATAAGTTTCTTGAAATACCAGGAAGCTGTATAACTTACCAGCTCAGTTATAACCAGTAATCGAACAAATGATTAAATGCCAGTAGTTAAGTGTTTTTGTTTTTGCTTAGCTGGTGCGTTGCCAAATTCCGTGTTTTGCAAGGGATCTCTTAGTTACTGGTGAGAACCAAAGAGCTCTGCGATTCAGTACAATAAACACACTGTTCTTAAGGCAGTAAGGGGTCTGGAAAACAGATCTTGAAAGATCCGTGTTATATTTCTGACTCAATGCAGTCTGGTAGGTGACTTTGGAGATCTCTGGGCTTTGCTTTCTTGGGCTGCAGAATGGAGGCAATGAAGCTCTTCTGTGAGGCACTTTTAGATCTGCTTATGTGAGATGAGATTGCTTGATTACTGTGAAACAGTGCTCCTAGGAAAAGCACTGGTGATTGCAAATGTCGCTTGTTCTGTGAATCTTGATGAATACTTTTAGCCAAGAATATCTCTGGAAAGCATTTGGAAGGAAAGGAAGAGGAAATTGTTACAGTGAAAGTTTATTGTGTGTGGTGTAGTGACAGGTAAACCCAGAACATTATGTGGATGTAGCTATTGTATGTTATGTAGTTCAAGGAATGCATTTTGGGTGGTATATTTAGTTTAGGCTTTTTTGACCACTTTTTGTGCTGTAGGCCAACTTGCATGCATCTGTCTATGTAAGACTACTTTAGACAGTTGACTGTGACCTGTCTACCCGGCCCAGTGGAATTTCTTTAATATACTGTAATGTGGGTCACTGTGCAGTGATCTCTCATGAAAACTTAAGAAAACAAATGGCTTTACTACTTCATTTATTTATCCTTTTGATCTTCTGATCCTTTATCTTTCTGTCTTCAAATCTTTTTTTTTCCTTTACCAGACGAAATACTCCTTACAAAACCCTGGAGCCAGTGAAACCACCAACAGTCCCCAATGATTACATGACCAGTCCTGCCAGGCTGGGCAGTCAGCACAGTCCAGGAAGAACAGCTTCCTTGAACCAGAGACCACGAACACACAGGTAGAGGGTTTTCTCACAGTAACTCTTTCCTGCCTGGCAAACTGATGCTTACTAAAGTCACAGAAAAGCTTTGAAGCTTTGGGCCTGTTGACTTTTTGTTGAAAGGTGAAAAGGTGAGTTATTCTGCCACTGCATCAACAGAACTTCACTGCACTGTTGACTTCCATAATACAAAGAAGTTTCTTCATACTACATGTTCTGAGTGTACCTTTTTTAAAATGTAATTTTTTTCTTGAATTGCAAGACTAGATCTCTCTCTGAGCCTCTTGACTGAGTTCAGGTTTTATCAATTTGATTTTTATCATAGGCCTCAAACTGCGGGGAAAAAAGACAGAAGAATTCAATTTAGTTAGAAGCAAAAGGTTAGCTTACTTTTTTAGAGAGCTTCTTTCTTAATATTTTTCTTTTTTTTTTGTTAACTCCCAGCAGGCAGTTAAACATGGTAGGTCACTAACAGGGACTGAGAGAATATTTTGGACACAGTTGATGATGAAATACTGTCAGAATTAAATAACTTCTAAATGTTGCTGCATCGAACATCTTGTTAGCTGGCTGCTGTGAATGCTCCATACTCTTGTCTCACAAGATCTTCTTTTATGTAGACTGCAGTTAGAAATTCAACTGCAACCATGGTTACAAGATCAAGGTCTTCAGCAGACAGAACGCTAATTCTGAAGGAATTACCTTACCTTCCATTTCAGATTACTGATTTTCTTTTTTTAACAGTGTTATTTTCTTAAGATATATTTGAATGATTTGCACTTGACTCTTGACTGACTTGTAACTCTCTGGGAATGGTAAATAAACTGTAACATTACGGAGTACTCTTTAATTAACATGGATAAGTGAAAAGTGATGTTTTGGCTTCAAAACATCTTGCCTATTTGGTTTCCTTTACATTATTAATTTAATCCATGTAAATTCCAGACTTGAACTAAGGAGCGCTCTTAGATAAAAATAAGGATAGATTCTGTCTGAATTTTGATTCTTTTTCAGCTCCCTCAAGGAAAATAAGTCTTATGGCCTCCAAAGGCATGTGTAGAAATGTTATCCAGTAGTTCACCATAAGTATGTTCTGCATTTCTGGCCTCTGACTTATATATCTTATAATATTAGTTAGATGAAATGTGAGCTGGCTGTACTGTTACCTTTCAGATTGTCTTAGAAACAAACTTCTCATATGCAAAAAGTATGTGCATGGGTAGGGGGGAGTGTTAAAATATACTGAAAATTATGTACACGATACCCCACACCCCATCCCAAATGGTTTATCCTGTCTGTTCTCAGTTAAAAACTTATCAATCTAAACTCTGTTCTGAGCAGAGGAAATGTTCCTTCAGCTGACAGCATAAATAATCTTAAATAACTATTTTGAGTTTAGGCATGAACTCTTTTAGCCCCAGCATACTACTTTCAATTATTACAAGGCCCCTGAACTACTCCTGCAGTTGTTACTCCATTGCCTAGAACTTGTATGGTTGATTACCTTTTTACTTTTTGAAGCGTTTAATTACACATTTTATTCATAGTGGTGTTTATCAGCTTATCTAATTCCATTTATTAGTATTGTAACGTATCCAGACTTGATTAGCTGCATGCAATTGTAGGTAAAGACAGGCATTTTATAGGGGATTTTTTAGCAGTCTGTAATTGAGTTAGGCTAGCAGAGCTCGCACAAAAAGTTGACTGTTGATAAGCTTTTGTAGGAAATGCTGTGCTAATGCTTGTGCCTTTCTTTTGCAGCGGTAGTAGTGGGGGAAGTGGCAGTCGAGAGAACAGTGGAAGCAGCAGTATTGGCATTCCCATTGCCGTGCCTACCCCTTCTCCACCGACCATTGGGCCAGGTATGTGGGACTCTTCCCGTGGTAAATTAAGGCTGCTTGTTACTTGCTTGTGTTTGCAGAGGGATTTTGACTGAATGCGATGTGGTAGAATCTGTCCTGAAGCACAGTCTGCTCAGGAAATCTCTTATGAGTGCTGAGGGACATCTAGTTTAAATTCTTTACCAAAAGTACTTGCAGGACAATCACAGAATAGCTGGGTGGCTAAAACACCTTTGTTGGCCCATGTTTTTACAAGACAATTGAGGGAGTGCAGGGGGAGCAGAAGACAAGTGTATCCTTTTAAAATGTAAATGTATTTTTAAGTGCCTGTCTACAATTTGGCATTTCTGGATGCCCTGATAAGCAGCACCGGCAGCTATTTATTTCCTATTTAATGGGAAATGTTGTCTTCTGAAATACCCTTCTGACTTTGCCATCTGCAGTGAAAGAGAACCATGCAGGATCTCTCAGCATTGAAAGCATACTTCCATGTCTTTAAAAATGATGAATAGTGAGAATGGGTAGGAACCTTCTTTATTATAAGATGGTAGGATTATTATCTTGGTAATAAACCAACTCAGTCACTTGTTTACTGTGTATATTGCAAGTCCAGAAAGCTAATTTGCACAAGAAAATAGTGGAGTTTTGGTGTAATGTAATTTTGTTATTGCAGAGATTTCTCTGTTCCTCAGATGACAAGTCTTCAGTTCCTTATATGCATGTAGGGTTTCCTTTCCCAGGTTTTTCTGATCCTGCAGTGGTACAAATAGGCATGAAATCTTACTACCATCTGGCAACCCGTAAAAATCAATGGGAATAAAGATTGGCAGGTACAGAACCCTGGGTACAATCAGGGCTTGAGTTTGTATTAGTTAACTGAACTTGAGTTTTCCTATTTGTTCGAGAGGCCTATCAAGTGCCACTGCTTGCTTTCTTTTTTTTTTTTTTTACTTTTTTAATAATATGGCCTAATTGGGAATATAAACTATTTTACTAGCACACATTTCTGTTCCTCTTGGAGCCCTGCCAGCACCACCACTGCCACCACCTCTCCCGATGGGCAGTCTGATAGGTGAGACTTGTCAGTGCTGAAGTGATTGCAGTCATGCTGCATAATCAATAATCAACTCTTCCTAATGGACTTAGTGAGGGTGTTTTTTCTTCTGTGGTGGGACCTACATGATTTTAATATAAAAATCAGCTCTGGGATTTTTTTGTTTGTTTTTAAACAAATCTAATCTCCACTAATTTCCTGTGGTTAAAGCCTCTAAAGCTAAACGCACAAGGTATGGGCAAAAGGCTGCTAGTTGCTTGAAATATGTTCCCAGTAAAGCTAAGATCCTATTAATCTGATCTGTAAGATCTCAGAATCAGCTGGTATTTGGCTGTGTCCCTGCTGCTGCTGGTTCACTCCAGCACTTAGCTGGAACTAAGGCACAACAGTTGCACTCTGGCTTAAAAATGGTAATTTATGTGTAGGGCGATGTGTGTCTCCTACTCTGTGGGCTTAAGGGGACTGGAAAGCACAAAGTGTCTGTAAGTGGCTTGGGTTTGATTCTGTAATGCTGCAGGCAGGTGTCATACTGGAATACTTGAGGATATAAACTCACAGTTCTTGAAAAATTGCTTCAAATATTACGTATAGCAGTTAGGGTGGGATCTAAAAGTAGTACTTTTCAAAACAGACAGGAAAAGATACTCCACCCTTTCCTGTCACAGGCTGATGACAAAATTGATTGAGTTATGAAATTAGCTTTGGAGGCCTTGACCCACATAACCTTTTGCACTTTCCCTTACTGAAATCTTAAGTGAAAGTGACTTTGGATAGCATTACAGGACTGCAAACTTCTGATCACTTGCAGTTTGTGTGTGTGTGCATTTTTAAATATATTTATATCATACATGTATATAAGCACAGAACATTTTATTGCAAAACAGTTTTTGCATTTTGGAATTGCATTGACTCATGTGACCACAAATGTGTGAGAGAAATTAGTTTGCAAGGTGTGATTCTTCTATCAGTCAGAGGTTAATCCTAAAGAGAACTTAAATTGTTTTATTAACCTTGAAGTTTGTGCAGCAAGCATGTGGAAGGTAAATATGGGTGTTTATCCTGAAGAATGAGTGACATACCTTTCTGTCAGCTGGCATTGGTGATTCTGATTTGTTAGTGCAAATTCCATCAATATAAAAGCACAACTAGCAAATATGATTGATAAATGTGCCAAGTGTCTGAAGCTCATGACATTTATTTTACTGTTTTGTTAGAGTGTCATATATTAGATTGGAGACAAATTTGGGTTCACGATGGAAAACATTTGTTTTGAGCAGAATGTGGATTATTTTTCCGTGTGCATTTTAATAAAGGGTATTGTGTAATTGAGATACTTAGGAGTTGGAAGCTGATTCAATTTTCCAGTCCAATCTAGTCTCTCAAAGTAGTTCTCAGCATTTCTCAATGCCCTTTATGTTGGTTTATGTCCTGTGTGTTTTTTCTTATTATTGATTGTAACAGGAATGTTTGTTTTCTCTGTTAATCTCCTGTTACAGACCTTAAATTATTGAAGAACTGTAATCAAGTATTTCCCATGTTCTGGACTTTTTCTGTTTTCTGCATTCTATCACAAGTAATGTTCTGCTTAAGTCTTTTCCTTGGTTCCTCTGGCTAATGCTTTTCAGCTGCTCCTGGTTCAGCGCCTGGTTCCCAGTATGGCACAATGACCAGGCAAATCTCGCGACACAACTCTACCACTTCTTCAGCATCTTCTGGTGGATACAGACGGAATCCTTCTGTGACTGCCCCATTTTCTGCTCAACCTCATGTTAATGGCGGGCCTCTTTATTCTCAAAATTCAAGTAAGCTGCTGAGCTCTGAAATCACAAACTGTTTTGAGCAAAATTATTGTAAAAGCATGCATGGCATTTTAATTAATTTATGAAGAGCGTCAATGAGATTACTGCTTTCTTTCCTAAAATAGAAGGAAAAACAAACAAGAAAAACCATATTGAAGTTGTACAGTAATTGCAGTATATGCAATTATACTGTTTTCCCTTCTAACTTGTTTGTTGTTACTCATGACAAGAAATTATTATGATTGCCTGTCTAATTATAGGCAAATTATACTTAGCATTTCAGGTTTGCTTGGAGAACACAAACTAAAACCAGTGTTTTTTGCAGGAGACCTAATATGGTTGTAGTAGTACACTCCCCCCCCACTACTGGGCTAGTGGCAAGAGAGTACTGTCAGAGCACAATGCTCACATTCCCATTACACAGTTCCTCCCTGCCTCTGTCTCTTTCTTAAATCCTTTCATGATTCCAAGTTTCTCCTTTGTTCCTAGTTTTAAGCCTGACTGTTAAAGAGCTCAAGCCTTTCTGTCTTTTAGTTGATGGCTCCTCCGTGCTTTCACACTAGTAGGAGTATAGGAGGAAATGAATGAGGGAAGGGATGGATGCCATGGGCAAGGGAGCAGATTTTAGTCGGCAGCCTCCTCCTGCCTACCTACCCAACAGGGCAAATGAGGTTTGCTGCAGAAAGGTGTGCAAAAGAAGGATCCACTTGAGTGTTGGTAGAAAGCTCTATCAAAAAGCTTTTTCCTTGCTGTTTCCATAAATTTTGACTATAAATACACATAGAGGAGAGATAGCGATACAGTGGTTTCCCCTGGTAGTGTTCAGCATGCCAACTCTTTAAACTGCACAGGGATATTTTTTTTAAAAAGAAATGTTGATGTTTGGATTGAAGATCTCTTTGGACCAGTGTTTGCTGTTGTGTACTTACTCTTAAGGAAAGAATGCATATAAAATATTTGAGACGCTGAGGTGAAGAGTTTTCTGAGTGGTTTAGAGGTATTACATTTATCAGAAAGTATTTTCATATGTAGACACAGTACCTATCTTTTCTTTTTTCCAATCCTGATTTTCCTCCTGCTCACTCTCACCCATATTAGCCCTTCATTTTCCTCCACACTCTTGTTCCTCCAAATTAATTCACCATAACAACAGAAACTCCCTCCTGCTTGAACAGTTGTGTTCTATTGAATAAACAGGATTTTACTTCTGGGAATAGTTCAGTTGTCTTAAATGCTGTGCACACCACTGTTTCTGAATGTTTACATTTGTCCAAAGCAATTTTTTGCTCAAATGCAGGTGCTGTCTCTTAATCTAGCCTCTCCAGTGTTTTCAAAATACTGATTGTTAACATTTTTTAAACAGTATTTTGACGGGTGTGTTTTTCTATGTGAAACTGTTTTCCTCTGTTTCTGTAACTGATGGTTATTTTTTTAATGCTACTGTCTTGACATTAAATCCAGGTCCCACGTTTCCTTAAGGTTTTACTTTTCATGCTAACAAATACTCTGTTTTTTCTTAGATGTTTACTTCAATTTTGTGAGACACCTGTTTGTTCTCTCTCTTTTATTGATCATTTATCGCATACAGTTTATTTGATTATTGGTTTTGTAATGAACTAAATGCTTCATTTTAATTCATCAAACATTAATCTTAGTTATGGCTTTATTTAAAACTGTTGCTTACTTGGGAGTACGGAACCTCTTTCAAATTTGATTCCAACTGGATTACCCTGCTGAATTCCCACCTTCACAGGAATTTCTCTGCTTCAGTGCAAGAGAAATTCCACTGAGAAGGGACACAGTATAAACAAATGAGTTGAAGTTTTGTAGGTTTCTGGGTGGAGTTTTGTTTTATTTTTCATTCCCTGCACTTCGTGGGGAGGTATCCTGCCAGAGGACAAGTGGCTTGCCCTACTGCTCCCATTTGTCTTTCCTACCTGTGCAGGGAAGAGTTGAACATCTGGGCTGTCAGCACAGCATCTCTGAGAACTGGTGCTGTGTGTCACAAGTCTCATTGCTCATCAGATAGATGCATATTCAAAGACGTGCTTGCAAGTGCTTCCTGGGGAGCTCTGTGCACTGAAGTAGCCACTTGTAGCTGTGGAGGCCTTTGCCAGCGCATTAGGTTGCTGAGTGCCCTCTAACCGCAGGAGGCTTAGTAAAGCTCCATTCTGCTCTAAACCCACCTGTTTTTTCTGTCAGCAAGTAACAAGATCCCTTTTTCTATGAAACCCAAAGGCATAGCAAGCTAGCCCATTGCTCCCATCCCACCAGAACAAAATGATGGGAAGTGCTCTCTGTGTGAATGTGAGGTATTGATATTGGAACACTGTTCTCCTTGCAAAGTCATCATATTTGCTTTGTGTCAGTGCTGCTTTTCTGCACTTGATGCAGCGCTCTACTTTGATTTTAGAGAAGGAGTCCAGAATCATGCGAAATATCACCTCTACTCCTAGTAGTGCACTTTGAAAAGATGACTACTAAATTTGAGTAATCCTTATTTAGCAGCAAGACAAAAGCTCAGTTTTATGTGCTCCCCAGGTGAAGCACACAAAATGTGTGAAAGAGCAAGAACCTTCACACGCGCACCCTGTGAGCTTCCAGACACGCAGCCTGCGCTCGGCTGTTATCTGGCTAAACACAGGCGTGCTGTTCTTTTTGATCCTTGATTGGCTAAGCATGAATTCAGCCTTGTTGGAAACACAAGCTTGAAGAAGGTTCTTGTGTGTGTGTTCTTGTTGTTCTTTACATACTTTGTTTTGTGGTCCTGGTTACTGACGGCTGCTTTTGTTTGTTTCTTTTTTTTTTTCCTTTGTCCGTTTGACTTTCCCCGATATGGTGTATGTGTGTGTGCGTGTGTGTTGCTACCAGTTTCTATTGCTCCACCCCCTCCCCCTATGCCTCAGTTGACTCCACAGATACCTCTCACAGGCTTCGTGGCCAGGGTGCAGGAAAACAGTAAGTTTGGACAAGCCGAGCTGTTAAAGGGTAGAGCCTACTCTCTTCTAGCATGCATGGCTGGCAAGTCAGACTCTATTTTGTTTCCTTTTCCAGAAGCTAATACCATCTTGCATTCTAGTGTCAATATGCTATTGGAGCTCAAGGGCACACTCTTCAATATTTTATAACATGTGCATGATTATTACTGACCCATTTAAGTTCTGAACTGCAAATTTATTATAGAAATACAGTGTGAAATGTGGCATATGTTTGGTATGAATATAAAAATGTATCTTAATTGAAAATATTAATTTCATGTTGAATCATCCTGCCTTTTCCACTAGGGATAATTGATTAGTTTTAATTAGAAAGGCTTATGTAGAATGTCATAATACGTGCTGTGTAACCATTGATTCCAATACTGTAGTACTTTTCAGGAAGCTGTACAGTCAATTGAAAATGTGCAGTCTTAAGATCTAATGCCATTGCAAAGGAGCTTGTAAGGCATCTCTCCTCTCGGCAGCCTTTCATTCTCCATTTCTTTGTGCTCTCTAGTCCGATTTCCCTGCTGAGCTTCTTGCAGCATAGCTCTGCTTGTTAGGTTTGTGAGAGAAATGCTCCCTAGCTATGACCTGTGCTGCAAGGTGTTCTATACCGGTAACTCTGCTTTTACCATTACTGCCTGATTCCTTTCAGGTGAGTGTCACTGTGCTAGTGCAGATGTAAAGTCATGTTCTTGATCTGAGGATATCTTTTCCGTAGGAGTACCTTGCAGTTCTTTTGACAACAGACTGAAAGCAATGTAGATAGGGAGTGAAATAAATAAAAAAAAATTTTTAAGTGTTCGGGAACCATTGTAAGGTTTGCTAGGATCTCAGGGGCTCCTGCTACACCGTTGGCTATATAGTTCCCGCATCCATTTAGGGCCCTCTAGGTCTGAGCTCCCATTAGAGCATTTAAGTGGTCATGTTCTGAGCATTCCCCTAGAGAGACATCTAGGAGACATCTCCCTCATTCTCATTCAAAATGAAGGTATTTTGGTATTCTGCTTGGTATATAGTAAGAATCATGTTGATGTAGAATACTGTGCCACAGAATTGCATTGACAAACCTTTCCAAAATTCAAAGTATAGAGAGAAACCTGCTGAAGATGAAGGTTACAGAATGTCTTCACTTGCAGATAAACTTGAGAAAATTGACACCTGCTTCTGAATTGTTCCAAGTATTGTCCTCCTGGAGATAACACAGCCCTTGGGAGAGCAGAGGTGAAAGGGACAGACTTATTCGTGTGTGCAACGACAAAATGCAAGCTGACTTGTGAATGAGATTGCAGCAAAATAGCTGAAGCTTGAAATCTGGTCTTAAGAATCGTTCTTTTTATTTTCTTCCTCTTAATAGTCCCTTGGGTTTGAAAGTTATATAACAAGTATGGCTTTGAGCTGCTGCTGCCTCATTTTGGAGGCAGGGGGGTGTGTGGCAGTCTGCGCATAGGCTCAGCAAAACTGGCTGTAGAGGCTGTTGTTGAGTTTTGGCATTGTGTGCTAGACTTTCATCTGCCTTGTTCTTTGCAAGAAGTCTCTGGGGGAGTGGAGTTAGGGGGACATGGGTGGACTTGTCTTTTCCTTATCATAGAGATCTGTGGGTGAAAGCAACATCCTCTGCTCTGTGGACTTCTTTCAGAGGACAAGGATAGAGGGCTTAGAAATGATGCAACACCTTTTTTCCTGCGCCCTGAGCCCAAACTGTGGGTATTGCCTCAGAGAGGTTTTCCAGTGTGTCTAGTGCCCGGGGACAACTGATTGGATGTAAATTGCTGTACTGTCACACCCAGTCCTTTCAAAAGGAGTATGTTGGTCCCCATTTAAAGAACAGGGATGGGAATACATAAGAAAAGATATCTCAACTTGGAGCTGTATAAATACTCATCCTTTTACCCTTTTTCATTTAGTCTGGCTTTTTGTATGCTTTTTCTCCCTCCCTTAGGAGAAGTGATGCTACCCTAGAATCTGCTTACGTTTAGAACCAGGAAGAGTCTAGGTTAAAGTCCAAGAGGCGAGGGGATACTTCGATGGGGTGGCACTTGTCTAATTTTCTGTTCCATTCTCTGCCCTTGTTTAAATGTGAAGTTGAATTGTTTTAAATGTTTCCCATAAAGCTTGCAGTTTCTGCACTGCATCTCAGTTAGAGTATGTGTTGGCGCTTTTACACTTGCATTTCCTGCCCTCTTTTCTTCTTTTTAAATATACAATTTCATTGTTCAATAAATATAACCTTTCTTTGCATTTAAAAAAATTTTTCCATTTCTTAAGGTAAGGATTTCTCAAGATCACAAAGGATTGTTGTTTCAATACTTTTTTTCCTGGCTGCAGACAGAAATTAAGGGGAGAAATACTTTTTGTGAAAGATGTGCTGAAACTACTGCACAAAATCAATCCATTCATAAACGGTGTTGTCATGTGCCTGTGGTGGATTAATGAATCCTGCCTGTGAGTGCTATTCAGTAACAGGGGCAAGACATAGTGCTCACTCCACCAAAGACTTTGTTAGTCTGTCTCCAAGTGACATAAATGGGCTTCTGTATGGGAGAGGAATCCTTAATACAGTGGCAGCCAGTCTTACTAATGGAGAGAGCTGTGGGGTGTGCAGCTCAGCTGATCAAGTTGAAGAGGAGCTGGGCTTGCAGGTGGAGCAGAGCATTGACTCTTCAAGTGTAGGGAGCAGGCTGGATGCCAGTTCTGAGGCAGCCTCTGCCCCAGCAGCTCCTACCAGCTTCTGCCCCCTGGCAGCAGATCTGGCTTCCCCTGTACCAGCACAGCCAGTCTGACCCAGCAAGGACATGGGAGCTGTACTCAAGCCCCGTGTCAGGAGCATGAGGATGAAGAGGAAAGGTTTGTCACCACTGGAGTAGCAACCAGGTGAAAGTAAAGGGTGTTCAAGCAAACAGAAATCCTATTTCTAATCTCCTGTGCCATTTTAATTAGCAGTAGCTAAAGCTTCGCTCAATGTAATATTCCCTTACTCTGTAGCTTGGCTTTCTTCTCAAAATTTGTGTGCTGGACCTGCACATCCTGGAGCCTGATAGCTCATTCTATCAAACCTTGCCTAGAGCAGTGGTTTTCAGCCTGTTTTCAATGTGCAGAATCCCAAATCACTTGAAAATGAACCTGTATTGCTATGTAACAAAGTTGATTTTAGTGACAGTAGCTTCCTTTCAGTAACTTCTGGCTTCTTAGTGCTTACACCTAGGTCCGTGTGTAATGGACCACAGCTCCCAAGGAATAGGATAAGTGACTTGATGTCTTGCCTCTGAGCATGCCATCTCTCTCCTTTGCTGCCAGCTGCTGTGAACATCACTGGAATCTAATTCGATGAACTGATTTTAAAAGTGATTGTACCATAATGCCTTTCTCTTTTTTCCTTTTCCCAAAGCAACTTGTAATTGTGATGATTGGAGAATCTCAGGGCAGGAATTTGACATTTTGGATTATACACTTAATTCCTTGAGCACTTTTTCCCTAAGAGGAGCAGCTGCCTGTTGTAGTTTTCCATTTATTAATTAAATCCTGAATGTGTGCACACACACACAAGCTAGTCTGCAAGATAAGGATCTGTACAAAGCTTTTCTTCTGCAGAAGGATTACTTGGCTTTCTCTTACCTGTTTAAATCTTAAATACTAGTCTCTTCCCTTTTTTATGATCCACACCAGATCTTTTTGTCCCCTTAATGCTAGCTCTGAGAGAGAAGGAATCCAAGGAAGCAGTGTTCAGATATAAATTAAAGTGATGGTTACAGACAAAGGATTTGTTAAAAAAAGATGAAGCTGCTGGCCCAGTCCAGAGGCCTGTTGCTGCCTGGCTCAGAGGGTGCCACTCGGAGTCCTCCCATAGCTAACGCTGCAGCGCATGGACGTCGGAGCAGGAAGCTTTCCTCTCTGCTGATGTTCAGCTTATGCCCCGCAGCATGTGCTTTAGTAGCATTTATACGTAGATTTGACCACTAATAACAAATATAGTTGTGTGTTGTAGCTGTTTAATACAAAGCCTCTTGTTTCTAATCAGTGCATGGAATTATAGTGCATGCTATGTGTGTTGTCCCCCCACCCCTTTTATTTACAGTGTACAGCCTCAGGTTTGTTTGCACCTCCACACTGTTTTTGATTTAAGAAAAAAAAATAATCTCCAAACGTTTCTAGTTGCTGATAGCCCGACTCCTCCCCCACCTCCACCCCCCGATGAGATGCCGATGTTTGATGACTCTCCTCCTCCTCCACCCCCACCTCCCGTGGATTATGAGGATGAGGAGGCTGCTGTTGTGCAGTACAGCGATCCCTATGCAGATGGAGATCCTGCTTGGGCACCTAAAAACTATATAGAGAAAGGTAAGAGAGGCGTTGCAGCTGCGTTAGTGCAGTATCAGAGGATTAATGGTAATGAATGAAGGACTTAATGTGGGTCTGATGAGAACAATCATTGTCCCTCCTAAGTCAGAACTCGATCCATGCTGTCCTTAGTTTGTTTGTGGCTACACGTAATGTTATAAGATACAATCCTTTTTTGGACAAATTATAAAATACCGTCAAGCATTCTGGGACAGATGAAAACCAAAAAGCTTCTTTATGAGATGCAGATGTAAATTGTATGTCTTTCATCTTTTCTGGACTGTGTCTTTAGCTACCTCAGAATTGCTAGGCAGTCATCTAGAAACTGTTGCAAAAAGGTCAGAAATTGAGCTGTATTTATTGCACTGAACTAGATAGCTAGAGCAGATCATTAGACTTCCAGCTATAAAATGTGTTGAGGAAATTTATCAGTGACTCCCCCATCAGCAAACTACAAACTAATGTAGTAAATGTCTCTTCCCATGAATAAGAGATGCTGATTTCCTGCCTAAGACATCAGATTTCTGAGAATATATATATAGGTGTAAAGTAGTAGATTCCTGGAATTCCTAAAGCTGATCAACTGCATAAACCCATGTTAACTGTTTTGAATGGTAAGACTATGATGTCTAACTCTATATATTCATAGTGGTAGTTTTTAACTCCACTATTGTTGGTGGCAAGACTTACTTTCCTTAAGGTGATCTCTGCTTCGTTAGTGGCACGCAGTGAGTTGGAGATTGGTAAGAGTATTCACCAAGCACGTACTGAAAAATAGCAGATGTTGCTGTAAATTTGCTTCTGCTTTCTCCTACAGTAACGTTTCTACTTGCACACATTGCAGCTTCTTGAAAATTGATGCCAGAACTTCCTATCATACAGAGGCTCTGTAGGAAAGACCATCCATTTGTTGGAGTAGCTTAACACAGTGATGTGTAGATCCCACACTGAATACAGTGTGTGTGTGTGTATATATATATATCTATATCTATATATCTATATATATCTATATCCAGGGGCCCTAGTGAAATTATTTAAAAAAAAATTTATTTTGAGGTAATCAGACCAGAAATGGCTGCCACACTTAAGGAGTCAGTTATTTCATACTTCAGCTTTAAGTGTCCATATGCACTGCTTTACTGTGTCGCAGTCAGATGTACCTCTCTGTCAGCAGCTTAACTGAGCGTTCAGTGTAGTCACCACCCACTTCTTATTGGTAGCTAGTGTTGGAAGGAAAGTAAAATTTCATTTTCTGGACTTAATGTTCAACAGGGAAAGCATGTGGATTCATTATGGAAAATCCCAGGATAGCAAACTAGTCTTTTAATATTTTTTGAAGTACAATTGTTTTTTAATACTGGTGCTATTAATAAAATGCTAAACGTGTCCCTTTCCAATCCACAGTTGTTGCTATATATGACTATACAAAGGACAAAGACGATGAGCTGTCATTTATGGAGGGTGCAATCATTTATGTGATAAAGAAGAACGATGACGGCTGGTATGAAGGAGTTTGCAATCGAGTAACTGGCTTGTTTCCTGGGAATTACGTTGAATCAATCATGCACTATGCCGATTAAAATCCTTTGCTTTTCAAAGTTTGGTCTTGTATTCAGTCATACCATGATTATTTACAAGGGGTAACTAAAAGCTAACAGGATTGTCTTAATATACTTTCAAAAAAATTGTGCCCATTTCTTCAGGCCATACTGTTTTAATGGTATGATTGAATGTCCATCTCTGAGTCTCTGGGGACAGTATGTCTTACCTGATGGCAATTTGTAAAACAAACAACTGTCTATAACTGGTTATACTTATTTACTTATGCATTGTTAATTTTATGACCAGCCTAAATATTATGGGGAAGTAGGGTATAATATTTAATGAACCATGATCAGATTGTGCCATTACATTTTTCAGTACAGCATGGTAACTAACACTACGTTAGACTAACATATTAAAATCTGGATGAGAAGTTTAATGTTAGTGCTGGTCATATTACTTTTTGTTTAGACTCTTTGCTCATTCTTGAACTATATTTGTTTAAAGCATGCATACAAACTTATGTATTGAAATATACTTTTTTAAAAATCCAAGATGCTTCCAATTGTTGTAATCTTTACCTGGAGTATTCTCACTAAAGTCTATTACAATGAGTTGTTTGGGTCTAAGGTGTCCATGTGAATCAAAAAATGGGTGGTCTTATGTATGTGTAATTTGTACCCAAGTTTTTTTAATGAGTAAATTTACATTATGACTTTTTCCATTCATAAATATATAAGTGAACCAAAGGTCTTGTCCATTACTTTGTTGGTTGGCTTGGCAAAGAAGGCTGGAATACTAAGGTAGCAAAATCATGGCTGTGTTATCCCAGGCAATGTACTGAAAAGCAAATGTTTGTAACATGAATTTATCACTGACAGAGGGAAAATAAATTAGATCTGAAACCCTGAATTACACACTTACACATACTCTTAAAGGTTCTTTTCTTCCAACATTTAATTATAGCAAGGATTCTTGATTTAATCTAGTTAGCTAGATGCAGTAAAACTTGGACACCATCTGTAACTTAAGAGTTCTCTGAGGAAACTCTGTGTGGCTTGGTGATGTGCCCTGCTGAGAAGAGACAGCGAGGTGTCCTCCAGAGAGCACCCAGGGGGAACACACACAACAGGAACTTGGCCATTGTGTTAAGACATCACAGGCAGAGATAGAGATTGTGTGCCTCCCTGTTCTACAAATTCTGTGGCTGAAATAACCTGAAAAGGAATGTGGTAGTACTGGATAATTACTGTGAGAGGAATGTGTCTGGGACTTCAAAGCAGGCTTCTAGAAGGGTACTGAATATACTCTATAAACTAGCGATGGAAGGGGATGGAGTTGCAGGTTTGACTGGCTGGTGAATCATTTAGTTTTAGTGTGAGTTAGAAATACTGAGCCTTTCATTATCTGAACTGCAGCAATCTCAAATTCTGCATCTTGTTAACTGCTAGCAAGTAGCCACCAATAGTGCACCTGTATTTCATTACAAACTGGAACTCACTGATGTATATAACCAATTAAAATCTACATATAGTCTTTTATAGTAAACTGGTGTCATATGTACAATTCCAGTTGCTTCTGTTGTTAAACAGCCAGGGAAGCATTCAAACCATCTCTCTTCACAGGAGTTTACCAGCCCCTGTGCATGCATGCTCTGTTTATTAGTGTAAACAAGTGAAATTTGGAACAGCTTCAGTTCTTATACACTGATTTATATTTATTCTCATTGTGGCCTTTGTGCATCGACATGTAAACATCTTCCCCATCCCCCACAATCACCAGCCCCCCACTAAAACAATTGTACAGCACAGTTTGATTTGCTCTGAATTGCATTGCTTCCTGCAGTAAAACACTTTAAACTTTTGTTTTAAAAAAAAAAAAAAAATTTAAAAAAATAATTTTTGGTAGCCTGTGTTGGAAGCAAATAACTTTTGAAATAAATGTAGGCACAGTCTGGTAAGTAGCTGCCAGGACGAGTGGAAGGAGTTGTCTCACTTGTCTCGCATGAGAACCATTTCTGTCAGGTGGACGAGGGCTTCCCTCTCGGGGGACGGCCGCAGTTTGCGGATCTCTCGCGTGGCCGCGTGGCAGTAGCGCTGGGCGAGGTAGGTTGTCTGCTGCACACCATCACTCTGAGGTGGAAAGACAGTGAGAGGAAATGGGTAAATGATCAGCCTCCCTCCTGCCTTTTGCCTCTCCCCCTGTACAGGGGTTTTAAGGTCAGTCAGTACCCTGAACGCTTAATTATACTGTGCAGGGGAAAGGAAGAGGATTCGTTCTGTATTCATGGAATCCTACATACCTTCCCCAAAGTGTCAAAATACTAAAACTCATCCATGCTAAATTTAAGTATACTTAAAAAACAGCACTGGTATTAATAATATATTAGAAACTAATGGTTTAACCCCTCCCCTCCTGCCCTAAGTAGGGATGTGCAAAAAAATGTGCTATTCTGGAAAAATAGGTATTAATTTTGCACAGACCATTATTCAGTCTTTTCAGACTAGCGTCAATTAAAACTCATGGGGTGTGCACTGCAGTTACAAGACTGACTGGTAATGATGTGCCACTTACACCAGTTGTTGGATACAGCTACTCCTCAGCTGAAGGAACTGAGTTCATGCATGAGCTTTTTACTTTTATTATGTGGATTTTATGCTATGGGAGGGAAAAAAAGAAAAAAAAGCTCTTCAGTACCTATCATTTCTTCTAAAACACTGTGCCAGTAAGACAGCTGAAGAGTTCTAACTTGGCACTGTACATTGCATGCTACTTAGCAGGTAAATGACAATGCAGCCCTGCTATTTTACTTCGGAGACAATGAATTTCAGACCAACTTCAGTAGGGAAAGCAGAAATATTTGGTATCAGTCTTACCTGCAACACATATTTCCAAGCACGTTCAACATCTCCTGGCCTACTGAATCTCCTCATTATCATAGCATTCATTTCTGGAAACTAAGCACAAAGGGAGAAGGTTTTTGTACTGCTTTTGTTTTCCATGTAGCTGCCTGCCACGCAAAGGTCAAAACAACACCAAAGTACAGACCTCTTCCCCTGCCACTCTTGTTATTATGGGTATAGCTTTAGGTTCATACTTGCAGTCTGCATAGGACTGTAGTACAGCACAGCCCAAGCATTTAAACTTAAACTGTCTGGCTCAGCTGGCTGTAGCCAGTTGGTAGCAAAAGGTAGCATCTGCCATTTCATCATGTTGAGCAGATAATCTACTGTGGTAATTTCTGATGTGGCTACTCCCTGGAGTATAATCTGCTTCAGGTATTTTTTTATCACAAATGATGCTTAGTGTTGGCACAGCTCAAAGAAGCACCTCTTTTCCCCCCATGTACAACAATGAACAAAAGAGGTTTGTTGTTTAGCTGTTATATCCACTTATAGTTTCTATTGTGCTGGTATTTTATATACACAGGCTCTGCCCTGTGGAAAGCTCAGGACTGATTTTTTTTTTTTTTAATAAGAAAGAAATGGCAACTATAAGGTATTTTGTTTTCAGTCACACAGCATTTGTAGTTAGCAGTCCATGCTCAATTCCCTACAAATCAAGTAGGTAACCCAAGTCAGTTGTGTGAGAAAATCGCATTACTTATCTAAACATGCAGGCTCTTTCTTCAGATAGCCTAGAAACAGAAAAACCTGGTGCTTACTAAAAGTAAGGTCACAATTCAAGGCACCTACTCTGCAGAAAAATTCTTTTTAAAGGAAAGAGGTCTTGGTTCATCTTGTTTGAAAGGATTAGAGTCAAAGAAAGATGATTTTATTGCCGTACACTTGTAAACAACGATCCACTTTCCTAGCACACCTTTGGTCCTGAAACTGCAGCTCCACAACCTTGTTCGGGTAGAAACGCAGCATCCCTAAATGTTGTTACATTTCCTTACTACTCATATGAAGTCTTCTTGGAGATGCATTTAGAAGTTTATTGGTGACTCATACACATATACGGGATCACTTTTTATATTTAAGCACTAAAGGATAAGAAAATCCCCAAACCTATAAGGCAAAGCTGTTATTAGCCACTCTGCAGATTTAGCAGACAGTGTATAAGCACTGGACAGGAATGCTTATAATAAAAATAAACCCTCATTCTTCAGCTGTACTAGTTTAAGAAGGGCTTTAGAATTAGCATATACTAGTGTATTTCATTAAGAAATAAATGGGGTGGGGTTTTTTTAACCGAGTGAACTAACTTTAAATACTGAATAAATAGGTATCACATCAAGCTAAACATTTTTATTTTCTGTAAAGGCCTCTCCTTAATACTCTAATG